>NW_020838007.1:3939272-3982444 GCF_003676395.1 Aethalodelphis obliquidens
CCCCCCCCCCCCCCGGGGCCCCCCCCCCCCCCCCCCCCCCCCCCCGCAACCTGGGAGCCGACTCCTCCGACGTGCCCACATGGACTACCTCATTCACTCCCCAGTGGCCCCCAGGAAGCCCCGCTTCATGAATTTTACAGAAGTGGGAATGGAAGCCTGGAGGTGCCCAAGGTCACACAGTGGTCAGCTGATACTCTGGGGACACATCCCGGTCAATCCTTTTAGCAGGTTGGAAAGCTATGAAATCATTGATTTGAGACATCTTCCTAAATATCTTTGCCTCGTCCCTGCTTAGGGTAGCCAGAGTTCTCCGTTTTGTTAACCTGCCCTGATTTCAGTGGCTGCATGGCTAACCCCCGGCCGGTCCCCGCGGTCACCTGTGATGCCCACACCTTCGCCTGCTCCCATCGGGGCTTCTTCCTGGGGCCTCCGCGCATTCCTGCTCTGTGTCCAGCAGGCTGTGCGGGTGTCTGTTAAAGGTCAAAGCAAACGGGAATGTGACGTGAAGTAGAAAACCCAAATCTCAGTTAACAACAAACATGCCATGTCCGTTTCATAGCACAAGAGGGCGCTGTGGGCTAAGAAAAGGGGAGGTTTTGGTTTGATCGCATCTTTTCAAACCTTCCCAGCGCTCCCTAAACCTGAGAGTCCGCGGCATCCTCTCCAGGCATCATCAGACTGGGGAGCCTGTCCCCCATGTGCTCTGTCCTCTGCGGCTGTGACCGAGGAGGCCCCGCCGAGGAGCCTGGCTGGACCACAGAGTATCCTGCTGGGGTACAGAGCAAGGGTCCCGGAGAATCGCCGGGAGGTGGAAAGAGTGAGAAATCGGTTCTGTGCGAGTTTGTTTCTTCTCACTCCAAGCGCCCTGTGCTGTGTTCCTGGCGAGCAGGCGGCCTTCCCCATGTTGGTCAGGGACTCAGGCCCCTTCCTGAGAGGTCCACCCCGCTGGCCCCTCCGTCAGCAGAAGGGGGTGGCGGGGGGAGCATCGCACGCCACCCCACCACTCCATCCTGCTCCCGCCCACCAGGCTTTCCCGCAGACACCCTGCAGTTACTTTTTGCTCACACTTCACAGCAAAATGGGCTTATTTCTGTTACATTTGTCGATGTGGAGGAAGAAGGCTTTGTTACTGTGACTGTCACTTTACAGTAGGCAGGTCCCAGCCATGGTACATGACGGTGGTTGTCCACGAATGCGGGCATCTGAAAGCTGCACCCCAGATGTCATCAGGGGCAGGTCTGGGTGAGCTCTTATCACACTCCAGACGGCATACGGGGTGGTCTCACCGTGAGACCAGGGAGACCACCAGCCGCTGAGGCCCTCGGCAACTCCAGGTTGGCAGATTCCGTGGTTGCGTGGCCACGAGACAGCAGCGCTGGTCAGAGGTGTCTGGGTCGCCGAAGTGTTTAAAATGGGGATTTTACTTGAATAAAACACACTGCACAGCAGTCTCAATTCAGGACAGTAGTGGGCAGGTGGGCTCCAGGCTGGTGGGCAGGTGGGCTCCAGGCTGGGCATTTACAATCAGCCTCCCATTTGCGCTTCGAGATAGAAAAAAAAAAACCCAACAGAAACGGTAAATAGCGGGACTTTTGTCTCCTGAGGACACTTTAGGATAACAGTCATGGCAGGGACAGAAGGGGGCTAAACCCTGTTTGAGTAAAGGATCAAGAGATCACATATCTCCCATCCTTGGGGCAAGGGAGACACTGCACATGCGCAGAAAGGCTCCTCAGGGGTCAAAAAGGAGGGGGCGCCACCCCATAATAGGTAATGCCAAGGCCCCCCATAGGCCTCTGGGCTGTAATCCATCTTGGAAAAACGTGCACGCATGTTGGGGAGGGCCCTAGGGCAGATCAGGTGTGGAAAAGGAAACCAGATAATTGGCCAAAGGTAAACCAAGACCCGGAGGAAGTGACCTATATAAGTGACTTAACCGCCTCTTTACTGGGCCCCTCCTCATTAGGGAGGGCGCCCACACCCTTTCTCTCCAGGTGTGCATCTCTGCCTTGCTTCTGTCTTAACAAACTGTTTCTCTGTGTGCTCTCCCACCTGTTGTTGTGCTATGTCTCGAATAATAAGCTTTGTACCTGTTTTTACAGTTTTTACCTCCTTGAAACATTCTTGCTTTTGAACGGGGGTGGGGCAAGAGCCAGGGGAACCTTGTTTCTAGCCTCTAGCCCCTGATGGACTAGCGGCTAGGATTCCTGGTTTTCATCCAGGCTACCCAGGTCTAATTCCTGGGCAGGGGACTAAGGTCTCACTTCAAGCTACCGCTCACTGCTGTCTCTCCAAGATCAGTAGCAGTTATTATAATCCTGTCGTATTATAATATGACGCTCCATTTATTGGAAATTTTATTATATTGCAAAGGCTCTCTGGGTTCAAAATGCTATCAGGGAAAAGAGCCACTTTTAAGGAGTTGTTTGTTTTTACTAAATCCTCTGAAATCTATCCCATTTTAGATAACGTGTTTTATCTGAAAACTCTCCTCTCAGACTTGGAATTTGGTCTGAACAGAAAAATAATAAATAGCATAATTATACCTGTACAGTAGATTGGAAACAGAATCTAACTTATGTATTAGCTTTGCCTAGTTAGCATGGAAACACCAATTCTATTTGCATATAAAGGAACACTAATTGCTAAAACCACAGTTAAAAATTGCATTTTCCTATATATTTAACAAGCTGAATTTCTCCTTCATGTCAATGAAAATGGATGTTTCTCCCAAGCAGGACTTTTCTGAGAGTGGTCCTTGGTACAAGCCTAGTTGTGTCCGCAGAAGATCTCTTGAGGGGTTTTAATACGAAAGTTTGCTTCTGAGGTCAAGTCGTGCAAAACAATGGAAAATCCAGGTGAAAATTGTATTAGGTTCCCGTGGCTGCTGTAATAAATTACCACAAACTTGGTGGCTTAAAAAACATCTTTAACAGTTCTGGAGGCCAGACGTCCAAAATCAACGTTACTGGGCAGAAATCAAGGGGTTGGCAGGGCCACGCTTTCTCTGGAGGTTCTGGGGAGAATCCTCCTGCTTCATCAGCCTCTGGTGGCTACTGGTGCTCCTTGGCTTGGGGCCGCATCCCTCCCGACCCTGCCTCCCTCCCCACAGAGGAGGTTTTCTGCATCAAACCTCCCTCTGCCACCCGGTTAGGACACTGACTGCATTGAGAGCTCACCTGAATGATCAAGAATAATCTCTCCTCTCAAGATTCGTAATTAAATCACACCCACAAAGTTCTTTTTGCCATTTGAGGTTCTAGAGATCAGGGCGTGGGTATCTTTTGGGGGCATGTTCAGCCTTCTCTCAAAGTCAGAGCTGACTCTCTGGTACAGATTAAAGCCAGGGGGAAGGTGTGCCCAGGTGAATACAAGGCTTTAGGAGCTCTGAAGCCTTGATGTAGGGATCCCTATAGAATTCCAGCAGATTAGAGCAGACGCTCAGGTAACCCACTGATGTCTGGAAGGGGGTCTTGCCCCGTGCTGGAGGTAAATACATCCTTGAGAAGAGCTGTCTTGTGAATGTCCCTGGGGCGTGTCAGGGAGCTCTGATACACTGTTCCAGGAGCCCGAGATTCAAACCCTGGGTGAAATTTCCTCATGTGGTTTATGTTGAATCAGGTGTCATTTTTTTTGCAGGGGTTGCTTGTCACTGTCAGACCCTACAGGTTCAGGGCTCAGTCCTACAAGATTGTCCCCACTTCAGACGCCAGCCAATCCCAAATTCAGGTGCTTCTGACTGACTGGCTGCAGATCAGAGGGTCCCACGACTCCCTCCTTGGGCTTGACTGATTTCCCACAGTGGCTCACAGACCTCAAACAGCTTACTCACCAGATTACCAGGTTTTTAAAATTTTATTTGTTTTTTATTGAAGTATAGTTATGTGTATAGTATATAAGTTCCAGGTGTACAATATAGTGATTCACACTATTTATAGTTATTATGAAATATTTGCTATATTCCCCATGTTGTACAATATATGCTTGTAGCTTATTTTATACCTGAATAAGCTATTTAGGTATTAGCTTATTCAGGCATAAATAAGCCCTCCGCATTCCCACTCTCCCCAGAATGAAATTTTGCCATTTGCAGCAACATGGATGGACTTGGAGGGTATTATCTCAGTGAAATAAGTCAGACAGAGAAAGGCAAATACTGTATGATATCACTTATATGTGGAATCTAAAAAATACAACAAACTAGTGAATATAACGAAAAAGATTACCAGTTTATTTTAAAGGATAAAACTTGGGACCAGCCAGAAGAGATGCCCAGGGCAAGGTGTGTGGGAGGGGGATGGAGCTTCCATGCCCTCCAGGTGCCGCCCAATCTCCACGTGTTCACCAACGTGGAAGCTCTCCAATCCAGTCTTTTTGGGTTTTATGGAGGCTTCATTACTCAGGCATGACTGATGGAATCATTAGCCATTGGTGACTAACTCAATCTCCAGCCCCTCTCCCCCTGGAGGTCAGGGGATAGAGGCTGAAGGTTCCAACGCTCTAACCACTCCCTTGGTTACCCTGGCAACCAGCCTCCATCCTTAGGGGCCTTTCCAAAAACCACTCCATTAACTTACACTCTAGTGTTGTTGAAAAGAGCTCGTGATGAATAACAGAAGACACCTTTATGGCTCTTATCACTTAGGAAATTCCAAGGGTTTTAGGAGCTCTGTGCCAGGAACCAGGAGGGAGACCAAATATATATTTAATCACAATATCACAGGTGAATAATATTTCATACCTCACAGAGCTGTAATGAGGGCGAAATGAGATATGTCAGACACACAGCCCAGGGCCTGGGATCATGCAGGCTCTCAACAAGCCTTAACTCTTGTTACGATGGAGGTTCTTTCTTTTGGGGACTTCAGTCCCTCCCGGTGAAATGAATTTGAGCCCTCAGCCCCTGTGCGGGGAAATGCGTAACCAAAGGAAACCCAGCTGTAAATCGGTCACTTTTTTTGTTGATGTGGTCTTTTTAGATATTTAAATATTCATGTGTTTGGCAGATGCATTAGGGCTGGAGTGATAAGTCTGAAACATATAGATGGTGATCCGAGACATTAAAGGGAGACAGATGGTCTTCTGGGCATCGGAGATTGACCAAGTTCGCATTAGGAATTCAGACTGTTACATGTCATTAAGTTTTTCTCCTGTATCTCGATGCTGCAGCACTGGGTGCCCTGTATTGACAAACAAAGCAGAAAGTGACCGATATGATCAGCTTTAAAGGGAACTGGGAGTGCAGAGGATGTATACCTTGAAACATCGGATTTTTCTTTTAATGCGAAATAGCTTTATTATTTTACGTAGAGGTCAGCAGACATGGTTTCTATTTTCTTAAAACACGGTAAAAATTATACAATCAATTTAATTTTGTGGGGAAAATCTTTGGAATATAGTGTTAAAACAAGACAACAGGCCCCAAATGAAGTTGCTTATGCTAAGCCCCACGTGCAAACCGAGACTTAATTATGGTTGTGGCTTTACCAGAAATGGAATCCTCACCAGACACCTGCTGGATAGGCCCCCACCATCCCCTAAGGGAAAGTAACCAACCCGCTTTCCTGCCTGGGATAACTTCTTTGTCCTGCTCCCTTCTGCCTGGAAGAGTCTTTCATTTTGTACAGCTAGCTCCTCAGACCTCCCTTCTATCAGCTGGATTGGATGCTATCTGGTCTGAATCGATTTTTGCTCAAATAAACTCTTTAAAATGTTAATACGCCTCAGTTTATTTTTTTTAAAAAAACTATTTATTTATTTTGGCTGCGCTGGGTCTTATTTGCGGCACGCGGGATCTTTGTTGTGGCATATGGGATCTTTAGTTGTGGCATGCAGACTCTTAGTTGCGGCATGCATGTGGTGTCTAGTTCTCCGAGCGGGGATCGAACCTGGGCCCCCTGCATTGGGAGCGTGGAGTCTTACCCACCGGATCACCAGGGAAGTCGCCTCAGTTTATCTTTTAACAGCAGAGAAAAGAAGAAAAAACTTCCCACTGTCTTTCCACTGCAAGACACCACTGAAAATATTTGGCTGGGGAACTCCCTGGCAGTCCAGTGGTTAGGACTCCATGCTCTCACTGCCAAGAGGTCAGGTTCAATCCCTGGTTCGGGGAACTAAGATCCCAGAAGCTAGAGAAAAGAAAAAAAGAAAATATTTGGCTGCATTTTTCCAACATAAAATTCCTTCCATACATAAGGTTTTCTGTTCTTTGATATGGTGATATTGTATGCATTATTTATTTTCTAATTCTCTTCTTCTTCACTTATCATTATTATGTCATAAGTATTTGAAACCCATTTTAATGCTAATGAATAATAACTCTGATAGCTGACATTTACTGAGTGCATACCATGTACCAGGCCCTATTTAACCAATGACATGAACTAATAATCTACTCTTCACAACAATCCTACCAGGTAGACACTATTACTAGTCCCATGTTGCAGATAAGAAAATGGGACCCAGAGATGTTTCTAGAACTTTCCAAATCACAGATGGCAGCAAGTGACAGAGCCAGGGTTGCAGGCAGCCTGGGTGCAGAGTCTGACTCATAACAACCGCTTTAGATCGTTCTCCATCAAATCAGTGGTAAGTTAGGAGGTCATATTTATTTGAAGCAGGGGCACTGGCAGTTTTCACAGGTCTAACCACGTCATATTCGTGTTTCTATTGATATATCCATCCCCAGGTAATGCACCTCTGTACATGTCTTTTGAATGACAGGATGGATTTCTAGTTTGGGTACCAGGCATTGGTGAAGTTCTGTGGTAGATCAGTGTGTCAGTCAGCAGTGAGCTGGAACGGTGCGCAGACCGTGGACGGGGAAGACACAACCAGGTGACCGGCCCCTGCAGCATCATGGCCACAGTCAGGGCTAAGGATTTGTTGAGTGGACATTTTTGAATGATCCCAAGGCCAGAATAATAGGGAATCAGGACTCAGGGAGCAGTCTGGGTTGGCTGTCTGTGGTCAAATTCTTTCACATCTGAACTGGGTTCACCCCTTTTGTAGCCTTTCAACTAGGCATAGGTGAGAGTGATCACAAGTCCCTCCTGTGAGGGGACGTGGGACAGGCAGCCTCCACTATAATGCATGTCACCCTGGTGTGTTATGAGTGAATCATCGTTCACAGACTGGCTTGAAAAATCAACCATTTCTAATTGGGTTTCTATGGGGTAATGTGATTGTGTTCCTAAATAACCCATGAAAAATGAAATTTTGGAATATTCTTGTTTGTATTACATTAGAAACTGCTCTACTTGAGGCAGGAAAGTAGAATAAGTAGAAAGATTTCCAGCAGCAGAAACAACATAGGCTTCTGGTCAACCAGCTGGCTTGGCCTGAGATTTGTAACAAATATTACAAGGGGTAGAGAATTAAGGTTGCATGTTGGAAAAACATGTTTATTTTCTCCTTTGTCAGAGATGATATTTGGAAAAGGTCCTAATAGAGCAAGTAGTAAAAACAATGACAGAAATTTGGGCATATGTCCAAAATCGGGAGAGTTGGGCTGTGAATTGAGGGATATTGATACAGTGAAATACACAGTTTAGCCCTAGGGCTTTGAACTTGGGTGCAGAGCCGTGTGTGGTGAGCGTCCAGCCCTGTATCTTTCACAGACAAACGCTTCTTCCTAAGGTTTTCACTAAGACAAGCTTAGCTTTGAAAAGAAGCCTCTTGAAATGCTATTTTTTTCTTGAATCCTTTCATCTATTTCAACTTATTCATTTAAAAATTGGTCAAAAATATCACTAAAGTACACAGGGCATTTATGAACCATCCTGGATTTTAAAGAAACATTGTTTTTTTATGGGGACATTTTAATATAAAAAAATTTTTTAGCCCTACTCAGAATGCCAGAAAGTGAGCATTCCAAAGGTGTTTCAGCTTCAGACATGAATAAATATATGCTTTGAATTGGTCTCTTTGTACCCGGTCCAATATTGAGAACGAATTGCCAAGTTAGCAGTCTAGCGAGAAGAAAAATACTAACTTTCCTGCAGATTTTTGGATAAGTTGAAAAGAGTTTTAAAAACTCAGTGTTTGAGCCTGGGAAGCAAATTGCTAGAAACATATAAATGCAGGTTTAACTTATAACTCCTGGTGGACGGCCGAGGGTAGAGGCAACCTGCAAAGGCAATGGCGGCCGGTCCTATGCGGCCCTGGGTGGGACTGTGGGAGTCTGGGGGGGAGGAAATGGGTCTGCTTAAATTGTTTAGCTGGGGCCCACGAGGACTCTTGTCCTCTTCTCATGTAGGTACTTGTTGAAAACACTAATTAGGGAGTAAAATATTTTAGATCATCTGCTGGGGATCAGTCTGCCGGGGAGTCTGGGTAGCAGTATGAGATACACATTTCTGTATAATTTGCCACAGTTTGGGCCACTGTCGCATTGGAGTGAGGCTGGAAGGTCAAGTCAGATGGTCTGATCATCAGGGTTACACGCGGGCTGGGCCACCTCCCTGGCTGGTGAGCATAGCCGCTCTTGAACTTCCCAAGCTTCCTTTCCACTACTCATCAGACCGAGAGCATTCCTGTCCCAAAGCGTTGTTGTAACCACCTGTGATGATACAGGTCAGAGAGCGCAGCATCCCTGCTGGGCCTCCTGATCGATGTCCCCAAATGTTCGTCTGTCTGAATTTATTCAATGAAATACTGCATGTTTAGCACTTAGCACAATGTACCTAAGGCTTGGCATTTACTGAAGAATCAATACTTTTCTCCTGAAAATTTGAAAAATGAAGTTTTCTCTCTGGTCTGTGTGTTGGGTGGTACGGTGCTTTTACAACAGAAAAGTCAATAACGCTGTCTCCTTACTTGTTAGCAAAGCGGGTTTTTTTTTTTTTTTATGAACTCTACACTTCACTCATAAAAAATAATTTTCAACCAATATTAATCCTGCAACAGTTACATTCTAGACCCTGTGTTGGATGGTAGGCGTACAATGCTGAGCAAAGCAGGCTCAACCCTTCCTCCTAGGACTCCCCCCGCCACCGTCAGTGTGCACTTACCAACCGTGACGAGCTCCAGGCAGAGAAGTCGCTGGGAGGGTCCAGGAGGGTGGAAGGAAGGACATTTATAGGGGACGATTCTGGAGCTGAGAAATCGAGTGGGAAGAAGGCAGGCTCGAGGGGCACGGACAGGCAGTGCGTCAGAAACAGGAAGGGAGAGTCACACGCGGCCACACTAGGCATGCAGGTCACTTGAGGGGGTCCAGCAGCAGAACACGTGGGTCAGCAGCACCAGGGTTTGGAGGGCAAGGGTGGATCTGGGCGGACGTAGGGGGTTGCCCACGTGGGTGACAGTTGTAGCTTGGACTGGGGAGGGGGCTGTGCTGGTGGAGAAAGTGAGGGGAGTCTGGAGATGTTTAGGGATTTAAATTGACAGCATCTGGTGATGAGTTGACTGCGTCAGGTAGGGAAGAGGGAGTTTCTAATGATTACACCCCAGTTTCTAGATTGTCCCTCTGGAAGGATGGTTGTGCTCTTTCCCGGGTGCAGGAGACACATGCGATCCCATGAAGACCTGGTTCTCTTTGGCCACGTAGAGTTGGAGGTGCTTCTGAGACCTCTGCCTGCTGGGCCTTGGGTTGGGGACTCCGTGTAAAGGCCTGGCCTGGAGATGGGCATTTGGGAGCGATGGTCCCCAGGGGGTTATGGATGCGATGTGAGGGAAGGGGGGGCTGGGGCTGGACCTAGGGGAACCCCCCATTTGAGTCTTTGGGGCTCAGGCCCCAGGAGCCTGGTCAGGAGTGTCGTGGACAATCCATCTCCTGAGTTTCTTAGGGTAAGAAATTCCCAAGTGACTGGACACCACTTATGGCTGCTTGTCTAGAGGTGGAAGGGGACCCAGAGGTGGGAACTCTCCCCTCACAGTTCTTGGGGTGCAGGGTGGAGGTGAGGGGGATGCTCTGTGCCTTTTGGGATGGAAGGAGAGAGTCAGAATAAAATACTAACGTGAGTGCATTTCTGATGGTCTTCGTCTTCATTGCCTGCCCTGCAGTCCACACACACAGAGACGTTTACACCTGGTCGTGGTGGCATGTGGAATCAGGGTGAAGGAAAAGCTTTGATTTCAGTGTCATTGGTTTCTTCCTCAGAAGGCCTCTTGATGAAAACTGCAAACAGACACGTGCAATTACACACGCACACACACACACACACACAGAACTAGACGGATGCCCACGTTAGTTTACACATTTTGAAAGGTAGCTCAGGAAAAGGAAGGAAAATGGTTCTAATTATTTTTCTGTTGGGGACAGAAAATAGAAGGATGCCAAGCTGCTTGCTTATGAGTCTCTCATTTACTTAATTAAGAAAAACAGAGAAAAGATTCTCAGTCAGGAATTGCTGAGTCACAGGACTGCTGGAAACGCTGGCAGCCTCGAAATGCTGGTTCAAAAAGGAGCAGGCGTGACATGGGTGCATCCTGACCTCACCTCAAGCGATGACTTTTGATTTTTATTTTTTTTGCGGTACGCGGGCCTCTCACTGTTGTGGCCTCTCTCGCTGAGGAGCACAGGCTCCGGACGCGCAGGCTCAGCGGCCATGGCTCACGGGCCCAGCCGCTCCGCAGCATGTGGGATCTTCCCGGACCGGGGCACGAACCTGCGTCCCCTGCATCGGCAGGCGGACTCTCAACCACTGCGCCACCAGGGAAGCCCTGATTTTTTTTTTTCTTAAAGAAAATTGCTTAAAAAGGTCCAAAACAAAACAAAACAAAAAAAGGAAATAATCTATGATACACTATAAATATAGGCATACTAATTGGAATGTACATATATAAAAATAGTGTGTTGCAACATTTGTAGCTAAAAAAGCATTGTATAAGAACTAACGTTAAATGGTATAAAAAGGTGGGAAACCTCGTATATAGACTACAGACCACAGGAAAAGGAAAGGATTGCTCACAGCAGTAAGAGAGCAGCAGAGAACGACTAAAATTAGGATTTTCCCAATTATGCATCTTTTTGCTGAGAACTTCAAATGGCATCACACAGTCACTGTAGAAGCAACAGAGAGGGGGGACATGGTTTTCGACCTCAAGTTCTGATGGGAAAGGTATGTAGATAAAAGTTAGAAAATGAAGCTAGCTTCTCCTCTACCTGATATACCATGTTTCTATTTCCTGAAAATTGTATAGTTTGCTAAAAATTCTCCTATTTTATCTCCCTTTTCTCTCTTACCTTGTGGAATTTTAGGGTACATGTTGTCTATAGCTTTAAAAAGACATTTTAGAATTTTAGAATGGTTAAAAACAATCTTTTTTTTTTCTCAAGAGAAAAAAATCACTGCCTGGTGTTTTTAAAAAACTCTATTTGTTTAATAAAAAAATACACAGGAATTTAAACATAGGTTTAAACTTTAAATAAATAAATTACAACAAACTGTGAATATAGGAATCTAAATGGGAGGGAGGTCTAAGATAATTTTCATGTTAAAAAATTGAATTTACCTTTGTGAAAAGAAAAACAAATTCAGGGGCTATTTAATGGTAAAGTAGTAGTTCAGAACTGGTAGAAAGGAAATAAGGTATTTGTTTAAATGAAAGGCATTTTTTTGTTGCTGAAGACATGCTCTGTTGCTACCGAGATTTGAGGCGATTTTAGCCCGTTTCAAATTTGGTTTTATTATTTCCACAACCAGTGACAGCCTCATTGTCTCCAAATCTGGTTGCTGGCCAGATTACCGCCTGGCCCCGGGGGGTAGTGGGGCAGGGAAGGGGCTGTATCCACGTGGTGCTTTGCTTACGTACTTGCCTGTTGATTTGTTCTTTCCTAGAGCGCCTCATTGATGAATTTTCGGTGGTATTGTGTGTGCATTTTTCAACAGTGCAGTTCTGGGCGAGAATGAGCCATAGCTTTCCTATTCCTAATGGGGGTGGAATCCCCCCAGAATGTTAAGGCCCCAGTGAACTTTCACAAAGTGCCACTAGAGGGCGCTCACCAGCCAGCAGTGGGGCCAGAATCTCCTCCAGCCTCTTTGCCTGACCCTGCAAAACAGACCCTGAAAACAGTTGAAAGGCTTTCTGCGTTCCTTCCCATACTGTGCTCTCAGGTAGTGACAGTAACAGTTAACAGTGGCAGAGTCCCTTTTTCTTTGATGCTTTGCACTAACGCTTTGCAATCCTTACAGTATAATTCGGAAATATTAATTAAGAGAATAAAAACAAATGGCACCTAAATATTCTTTTGGCTTTTGGATATTACATTTCTGGATTTTCCTCATGTTTGGATTTTATAAAATCTGTTTTGAATCAGTGTGATTTAATGAGAAGTCTACTTAGCATATGACCTTGGACAAATTTAATGAGATTCTGTTTTCCCATCTGTAAAATGGACTCATCTGCCCATTTCACAAGGGTTCTGTGATGATTGAAGTCAGGATGTTTGTGAAGGAATCTGGCCCATAAGAATTGTTAAAGAATTTACTAAATCAGAATTAAATGCTTTAATATTTTAATGCTTTTCTCTGTCTTTCAGCATTCTGTATTATGTATGTCTTGAGTAAATCATTTATATAAACGTTTATAAACAGAAAGAAATTTCTCTTTCTGGAAAGTTAAAATTTCCTGCTCATCAATAACCAAGAAGTTCTTATCCAACATTCCATCTCCATTGGAATTAAACGTAAGGCAGAAAGCAGAATGTATTTTCCGACATAGGGTGTTTATAGCTTTGGTTTTAGGGCCAATAATGATTGAAAAGTGTTTTTAACATCCAACGCTATAAACTCTGCATTCCTGTCCAGTGGGTCAGCTTCACCAGTTCAAGAAAAACACTATTAATCGTGATAATTTTAACATTAAATACACTTTTATTAACAAGAAAACTAAAAGCTTTGTAAATCTTATGTTACCCTTTGTTCCCATGAAAGTTTTAATTTTGGTAGGAAATCAAGTCTTTGTTTTTAGCAAGAAGGACACTGCCAGGCCCCTGGTGCTGATCTGAAAATTCACTCCAGAGCTTTTGGACCAGCCAAGCTCCTTTCAGGAGCATGTGAATTGGACCCACCTCTCTGCTAGGCATGGATGATTTGACGGATGATTAATCGGGGGATTTAAATTTGCTCCAGAGAAAAACCTTAAATTGCCAAATCTCAACGTGCCCTTCATCCAAAGTTAGAATATATGCAGGCGCCCCCTTTAACACCGAAAATGGGGAGGTGTTGTGGCACAAACAGGCAGAGGGTGGAGCAGCCCCCAAGGAACCTCCTCCAGGCCTCCGTGTCCCTTCCTGTGAGTGAAGTGGTCACACTGAGCCCACGCCAGGACCAATGGGCAGCTCATGGCCCAGGAGATGCTCTCCTCCAAACTTCTTGTTTAAAGTGACTGGCTCCTCAGCGCCCACCCAGGTACACCCCTGGTGCCCGTGGATGAATGTGACCCCGCCAATGCCAACGGCAGTCAGATGAGATGAAAGAGGACGCGTTTCTTTCTGTCTGTCTCCTGCGGGAAGGGCACCCGGGCTGCCGTCCTTGCAGGGACCCCCACGTCTGCCGCACCAAAAGCGGAGGGAGAGGCAAAGCCTGGGACAGGTGGGGGGTTTTAATCAAGTAGAAGCCGACCAGGCGGCCTGGTGCCAGCCTCTCAGCCAGCGGCTGGCCAGAGAGTCAGCATCTTCAGTTTGGCAGGCTGTGTGTTTTCTGCCACCACCCCACTCGGTCCCTGTACGTGAAAGCCACCCTGGACAGTAGGTAAGGGAAGGAGAGGGCTCATGTTCCCAATAAAACTATTTGTAAAAATAGGTGGTGGACATAGTGGGCTGAAGCATCCCTGAGAGATGGCCCCAGAGAAACGGCCAGTGAAGCCCCATCTGACAATGAGACTGGGAGGAAGAGAGAACAGACTCTTCACTCTCCTGAATCCTCCCTCGGGCTGTTGTTGCCTCTGCAGGCCTCCCAGTGCGGGCGAGGAAAGCCTGCGTCTGGGACAAGCTGGGAGCCTCCTGGTCTCTCGGTCGTGCGCATTTGTAGACCCGCGTCTTGTCCTTCGCGGGGGCCTGTGGGCCGTGTGCGTCTTCACAGAACAGGCCTTTGCCCCCAGAATGTCTATAGGAGTGACACTGTTTTTTTTTCTCCCTCCCCAACGGCCCTGCAAAATATGCTCCGTGGAAAATTCTCCAACACACACTTTATCAAGTGGCCCAACAGACCACTTTCCCTCCCAGCTGGTGTCCCGCTTGGAAGATAACCACAGGCACCGCGCCGGGGAGTCCCGGGCTCAGAAGTGGGTTGGGGGTCTTCCTGTGCTGCCCTGGGTCAGCCCGGGACGTCCCGGGGTGTCTGTTGTCTGACGACTACGGTCACCTGCTGAGAATCCCGGCCCTCACTGGCATGAGCACACGTTTTCTTCCAAGAAGTTGAATCTGCCTTGGAGATGTGATTTCAATAATCTTCGCTCTCCTTCTTTTGAATGCTGAATTATGTGGCCTAGAAAAGCAGCACAAATTTTGAAAATTATTCCGATATTATTGTTTCTCTTTTTTTGAGGAATGTTTGTTTTTGATAAATTACAGTTTTCATGAGCAACCTGTAATATACCTGTCTTTTTTTTTTTTTTACAAATTTATAAATTTATTTATTTACTTATTTTTGGCTGTGTTGGGTCTTCGTTGCTGCGCGCGGGCTTTCTCTAGTTGCGGCGAGCGGGGGCTACTCTTCGTTGCGGTGCATGGGCTTCTCATTGCGATGGCTTCTCTTGTTGTGGAGCACGGGCTCTAGGCGTGCGGGCTTCAGTAGTTGTGGCACACGGGCTCAGTAGTTGTGGCACACGGGCTCAGTAGTTGTGGCTCACGGGCTCTAGAGTGCAGGCTCAGTAGTTGTGGTTCACAGGCTCAATTGCTCCATGGCATGTGGGATCTTCATCTTCCCAGACCAGGGCTCGAACCCATGTTCCCTGCATTGGCAGGTGGATTCTTAACCACGGCGCCACTAGGGAAGTCCCCTGTCATTTCTTTTATATTAAAATAACAGACTTATTTCTTCCAACACCCCTGCCCCACTTGCTTCACCCAAATTTTGCTTTCTTTTGCCCCTTTGGTCCCACTTCTTTAGTCCATTTCCGATGCAGTTAAGGAGGAGACAGCAGCCTGTGGCCTCACGTCTAGACCCCGGTTCTCTCCCCACCTACCCCACCGTGTGTTCAAATAGTTTAAAAAATGCAGATGGTAAAACATAAATCTGCTCCCACCCCAGGCTCCCAGCACCCCCGCCCCCCTCCTCTGGGGCAACCACAGCCAACATTCGCTGCGTACCGCTGAGCTATCCCATCCCGGGGGCCCCTGGTCCCCACGGCCCTCCGCTTCCTCGCGTGGGTGCACGGTGGGGCTGCTAGTCTCTTGTCCTCGGGGGTGGGGTCCATCCCTGCTCTGACGTCACGTGTTCCCTCCCCGCTCCCTCAATGCTTTAGTCTAGCTCATCCTGCAGGGCCCCGCGCACCCGTCCCTTCCTAAGTCTCCAGAGGCCGTGCTCCCGGGGGACCTGCGGGGCTGAGGCGCCCTGTCTAGTTAGGGCTTACATGCACCTCCGTTTCCCTGTGACGGAACCCAAAGCCTCTCCGGCAGCGGCTGCCACCCTTGCTGGTTCTCAGCGCCCAGCACGGCCCGGAGAACTGACCTCATCTGATTCTCCCTCAGAAGGACGGCCTTGCCCACCTGTTTCCCTTTTCTACTGTGAGCGCTCTTAGGGTAGGGGCTCTGGCCTGCTTTGGAGGTTGCTCAGACCCCAGTGAGTAACCCTGACGGTCACCCCAACAGCAGAGGCCAGGCCTAAGTTTCGCGGATCTCTGTTTATTTATTTGAAGTTAAGGTGGAGCTGGAAGCTGTGGTTTTATGTTGCTTCTCTGTGTTGTGATTTTCCCAGGTTGCTTATGAAACTCCAACATTTGCATCAGCAAACCCTGCATCAGACGTAGGCATTTCCAAATGTGTTGAAAGATACACCATGAGCAAATCTAAAGTAATTCAACTAACAGGATTTTAGGCGAAGAGGAGGCCTCGGCAGCCTTGTCTTTAGAGAACAGGTGCTGCGCACCTGCAGCCCACTGAGCGAATCCATGGGAGAGACGGGGGTGGCTGCCCCATAACCGGGGCCATGTGGTGTAGGAACTTGCTGCAGATCACCCCCAAACATCCCTCGGGACCCCTTCAGTTGTCCTCTGAAAGTTCTGTCTCTTGGGACAATTTTCTTGATGTCATGTATCTGTAGAGAGTCTTTTAGACCCTGGGAAACAATTGCTGGGAGGCTATACCTTACCCAAGTGATAAAGAGCCAGCACTTTTAAAATAAATTACTGTGTCATCTGCACTTAAGGTAAGCCCTTTCCAGTCTCCTTTATCTCCTCAGTGATGCTGGAGGATTTGTAATCCATCTCATATTAAGAAAGAGTTGTTTGGGACTTCCCTGGTGGCGCAGTGGTTAAGAATCTGCCTGCCAATGCAGGGGACATGAGTTCGAGCCCTGGTCCGGGAAGACCCCACATGCCACGGAGCACCTAAGCCCGTGAGCCACAACTACTGAAGCCTGCACGCCTAGAACCCGTGCACCACAATGAAGAGTAGCTCCCTCTCACCGCAACTAGAGAAAGCCTGCTCACAGCAACAAAGACCCAACGCAGCCAAAATAAATTAATTTAAAAAAAAGAGTTGTTTATCCATGCCACTTTATTTTCCAACTTTTAAAGACAAAAAAAAAAAACTCTGAAAAAAGTGATATGATATTTTTTGGCAGACAAGGCTCCACTGAGGTATAAATTCAAGTGTTAGGACTAAGGAAAGATTAAGGATGTAAATTAGGTGTTCAGCGCAGGTAGGAAGTGCCGGGCAGATGAGATATGGGGAAACGATGAAAGAAAATGAGAAATGTGTCTGGAAAGGCAGAAGTAATCAGCATACCTATTATATACTCATCTGTGTGCTCACAGAGTGGATTAGAGAAACAAAGCACAGTACAAGAAACATCACGAACAATTTCAAGGACAAAAGGACGATGTCAACTAATCTGCACCCCCTAAGTCCATGGTCAGAGCTCAGTAAGGGTGTGCTCACCCTCTTCTAGAAGTGGGAAACAAACTTGTCCCAGATGTAGAATATCAGATGTTTCAGTATCCCTATGGTTTCACTCACCTTTTACTTTTTATAATATGGCTTCTTATGTACTATAAAATTCACATGTAAGCATAAACTCATAGACACAAATAATAAACATCATAATATGAGTTGTTTTATTACAGCTTGAAAGGTCATTCTAGTTTTCCTTTAAAAGATCCAATGGAAAAAAAAAAAGATCCAATGAATCTTTTTCTCACCTTCTGAGATGGCCCACATGCTGTCTGTGGAGTGTGTTTCTCTCTAAGTAAATCCACTTCTTAACTATCACTTTGTCTCTCATTGAATTCTTTCTGCGATGAGACCTCAAGAACCTGAGCTTCATTAAGTCCTGAAACCAGGTAATGCATCCAAGAAAGAGTCATCCACTGAGTTTTTTTCCCTCATTCATCTCCCTTCATCCAAGCTGAGGAAAAGACAGCCACCTGGCAAAGGTCTAGTCCAAGGGTGCCTTTGAAATATTCTGCTGAAGCACCTCTGTTTCCCCAGCATTCCTGTTAGAAGATAAGCCGTCTCCTGGCCAAGGAAGTTAAAAAACCCAGGATAGGACTCTAGTGAGATTATTCTATTGAAACTCTAATCTGAAATCTCCTTCTCAACATATTCATCCAGGCAGCCACTACAAATTCATTAGAGTTGTCATGAAAGATGGAATCTATTTGATGTTCCTGTTACAATGTGCCTTATTGTCACATGGTGGCAGGGACACTGAACTTGAAGTCCAATGACCTGAATTTAAATCTAGACTCTGCCATGACCTGGGACAATCGTTAAGCCTCTCTGTTCTTCAATTTGCTTCATCCGTAAATAAAGCAATCGGAGGAGATAAACGCTAAAATAACAACAACAACAACAAAAAAGGAGCCAGTCTTGAGATATCAAGGGAAGTAGTGTCTAGAGAGGGTTGGGGGAAGAATACTAAAACTAATTTATTCTCTTGTTTAGAAATGGAGATTGCAGGTAATTTGTGTCCAGATTGCAGACTGATATATAAGGTGCCTCAAATCTAAGGGAGATCAAGTTTTGGGAGGCTGTGTGACCAAAGAGGACATGGATTCCATCAATGAAGCCATTGGCTTTTGTCCTTTGATGAAATTGGACTTCTTAACATGCCATATGCTTATAACAAAGGTCTAATATTCTAAATGGCCTGGCTCTCGTTGCTTTCAGAGGCTGGATTCAGCTGGAGTTAATGCTGCTGTTGAAAATATAACACCCCAAAGTTGGATTATCTTGCTATAATAACATGGTTGCTGTCCAGGCCCAGGTAGATCTCGGATGAACACTGATAGCCACCAGCTGATCATAAAAAAATGGGAAACCTTGCCTTCTAGATCACAGACCTGCACTTCCCTCCTTCTCTTTCCAGTGATCCCACCCCGTCTTCTTCTTCTTTTTTTTTTTTAAATAAATTTATTTATTTATTTTTGGCTGCATTGGGTCTTCGTTGCTGTGCACAGGCTTCCTCTAGTTGCGGTGAGTGGGGGCTACTCTTCGTTGTGGTGCGCGGGCTTCTCATTGCAGTGGCTTCTCTTTTTGCGGAGCACGGGCTCTAGGCACGCGGGCTTCAGTAGTTGTGGCATGTAGGCTCAGTAGTTGTGGCTCATGGGCTCTAGAGCACAGGCTCAGTAGTTGTGGCGCACGGGCTTAGTTGCTCTGCGGCATGTGGGATCTTCCCGGACCAGGGCTCGGACCCGTGTCTCCTGCATTGGCAGCCGGATTCCTAACCACTGCGCCACCAGGGAAGTCGCCCCCCCCCTCCCCTCCCTTCTCCATTCTGTGGGATGAGGGAACTTATTTCTCCTCCAGAGTGAGCACACTTTAGGGAACACGGTAAATGCAGTTCAGCAAGGAGCTTGGCACAGGTGTGGAACATGAAGCCAGCCTTTGGGACTGGTGCCCTCATACCACACACCCCGTTCTCACCCAGTGGTGGCTGTAGCCATGGGGACAGGTGAAAGCCCAACACCCATCAACAGGGAGGTGGTAGGTGACTTCAGAATTTAGAAGCTGGTGTGATTAGCTGTGTGCCTCAGGCTAGAGCAACGTACAGTGATGAAAGGGGGCTTCGCTGCACTGCATTTTTCCTGGGGAACCTGTCTGGAGTCAGGAGTGTGATATATTACCTGCTCATTTACTTTAGACAAAATGGTCAGTGAGAAAGGGAGGATGCACCGCTCCAGGAATTATCTAAATGAAATCAAATGCAACGGCGAGGAACACTTGGACTTGGTTGTTTCCAGAGCCTGTTCTTCCTTCTGTGGAATGAAGTCAGCCCACCCTGCTGTCTGGAAAGTAATGAGGTTTGGGAGGGTGCTCTGCCCTTGACAGTGTGTTAAGAGAGAGTGTTTCTAGGCCAGCCCTTGGAAGGTGCGTCCTGGGTTTTACAAGCCTGGTTCCTTTCTCGGTAAGGAAAATCGATAAAGAAAAGCTATTTGTCATGGACTTGCCACATGTGCATTTGGACTGTCTGGGCTTCCGGCGCCTGGCTGGGGACGTGTTGTGATGGCCTCAGGCTCTTGGTCATTCGTGGCCCAGTCCACTTCTCTAGTGGTTTCAATGGGATACGCAGGCCCAGAGAAACAGTGCTGAGAGCCTTGATTCTGCAGCCTGAGTCAGGCAGGCCTTCCTAATACAAGTAGAGATGGGAGGTCAGGAGCCAGGGTTTCATTAAAAGTGTTAAAGAAAAAAAAGTTTTATGGAAATAGAAAATTTTAGAAAAAACAAAAATGCAAAAAGTAGATTTTTTTTCACTCTTCTGGTTTTGAAGTGTATGAATTAAGTGACACTCTCCCCTGCCCTCTGGCTGCCCCCTGGAGTAACCACAGCTGACAGCTTGGCCATCACACCGCACTGTCTTCTTCTGTGTCCCTCTGACCACAAGCATGTGACATACATGGTTTTGTGGTATTTTTACTATACTGGATCGCACCGTACACATCTTTCGACAGCATCTCTTTTTGCTTAACAGTATTTGACATGGATATTTTTTTCAAATCAGTTCATATAAATCTACTTCATTTTAAAAAGTTGTTACATAGAACTATAGCACATGAATATACTATAATTTGCTAAATCTTTCCAATTTTGTCAAATCTGTAGGTTAGTTTTGAGAGCACATTACAAATAACCAACATTTAGATCATGGAGATTGCCTGGTAAAATTTCTCAACGTAAGTGAGAACGTTGAAACCCCAAAAGGCTGAATGATTAGCACAATTAATAGAGAAATACGGATAGAATACTTATTTCTGGATTTTTCCTGTCAGCTCAAAGTTTAGGCATGAGGACTCATTCTGTGTTAACAGAGGATGTGGGAGAGAGACAAAGAAGCCTTCATTCATTCATTCATTCCTCATTCAGGTTCTCTTCTGGTTGCTACGGACTCGTCAGTAAGAAAACAGAGGTCACGGTGAGCCTTCAGGAAGCTCACGGTGTAGTGGGATGGCTGGGAAGAGACAGTAAATACGGTGTAAAAAAATAAATTATGCTAGATTGGGAAGTGAGAAATCTATGGAGAAGGATTTAGGAGGAGACTGAGGAGGAGAACAGGGTGGAGTGCCGGGGGGGGCCATAATGCAATTTTAAGTGAGAGGGTCAGTGGCAGAGAAGCCCTCGCTGACACGGTGGACTTTTATAAGAAAAATAGCTTTACTGAGGTGTGATTGACATACACTAAACCACACATACTTGGGCACTTTAGGTTTTGACGTACACAGTCTACACCCAGGAAGCCGTTACCACAACCAGGATAATGAACAAATCCACTCTCAAGCTTCAGCACACCCTGCTGTGATCCCTCCCTCCGGCCCCACTTGCCCCCCGCCCCCCAGCAATCATTAGCATGCTTCTTGTCACTATATTATATTGACATTAGTAGGGATTAATATATATATTGTATGTTAGTTGGGATTTTCTAGATATTGATGCAAATAGAATCACATGGCATGCACTGTTTTGGGAGTGTTGGCATGTTTTACTCAGCTTAATTATTTTGAGAGTCACCTATCTTGTTGAGTGTGTAGATGTTTCACTCCTTTCACTGCTGAGAACTAGTTCGTTGTTTATCTGTTGACTGTTTGATGGATGTGTGGCTCATCTACAGCAGCACTGCTAAACTCTCCTGGAGTTCTTAGAGGCTTTTTTTTGAGATTCCATAGGATTTCTACGTAGACAGTCATACTGTCTGTGAATAAAGAATGTTTTCCTTTTTCTTTTCGGTCTACATGAATTTTACTTTTTTGCCTTGCCTTATTGCACAGGTTCGTAATTTCAGTACAAAGTTGAATACAAGTGGGGACAATGTAACAGGAAAGAGCCAATCCTGAGTCCATCTTGGATCTGTTTCTTTTACTTTAACCTTTGCTTCCCGCTGCTTTTGTTCACTAAAAGGATATTGTCGATATATAATGGCCTGCCTCCCGAACCCTGCCCCCGCTGCCTGAATGTTAAACCAAAGTGCCTTTGTACATCCTGACCCTGTCCACCTGTGGATGGCTGCAAGAAAGAAGAAAGTAACACATCCCCTCCCCAAGGCTGGCCATTCCAGGGGATATTTGCAAAACGTATGGCCTTTTGACTTTACTTCCTCATCTCCTCCCCCTCTCTGTTCTATGAAAGAAACTGGCATCCAAACCCTGATAAGATGGTTTTTTGGACGCACTAGTCTGTCATCTTCTCGGTCTGCTGGCTGTCCGGATAAAGCTGTATTCCTTGCCTCAACACCTCGTCTCCCAATTTACTGGCCTGTCATGTGGTGAGCAGAGCGAGCTTAGACTCGGTGACAACAATGGACATTCTTGCCTTTTCCTGACCTTAATGGGAAAGTGTACAGTTTTCTACCATTAAATATCACGTTTAAGGATTGTGTTAGCTGTAGGTTTTTTAAAAAGACTTAATTTTTTAAGAGCCATTTTAGGTTCACAGCAAAATTAAGAGGAAGGTACAGAGATTTCCCATACACCCTCGGCCCTGTCCCCCCCCCCCCCCCCAGCCTCCCCCACTGTCCACATCTGTCTCCCACCAGATGGTGCTCTGGTTACAATTGGTGAACCTACATTGACACATGACCATCACCCAAAGTCCATAGTTTACATTATAGTTCACTCTCGGTGGTGTACATTCTATGGGTTTGGACAGATGTCTAATGACATGTATCCGCCATTAGTGTATCACAGTGTTTTCATTGCCCTAAGCTGCAGGTTTTTTATAGCCGCTCTTCATCAGGTTAAGAAAGTTCCCTTCTACTTCTTATTTGACAAGACTTTTAATTAATAAGAGATTTCGGATTTTTTCAAATGTTTTTCTGCATCTAGTGACCTAATCATATGGTTTTTCTATTTTAGACTGTTAATATGATGAATTATATATATATATATATTTTAAATGTTAAAGCAACCTGGCGTTCCTGGGGTAAAGCCCACTTGGTCATGATATATTATCCTTCTCATGTATCATTGGACTTGATTTGCTGAAATTTTGTTTCTAATTTTTGTATCTTTATCCATGAGGCATATCGATCTGTAGTTTTATCATAAAATCGTTGTCTGGGTTTGATACTGGAGTCATGCTGGCCTCAGTGAACGAGTTGACAAGTATCCCTGACGTTGCAGTTTTCTGGAAAGGTTTGTGTTCGTTGGTATTACTTCTTCTTTAAATGTTTAGCAGTCTTTGTGGGGAGGTTTTGAACTCCAGTTCATTTTGTCAAGTAGACAGAGGGCTTTCCATGTTATCTATTTTTTTCTTCAGAGAATTTTGGTAGCTTTGCTCCTCGACAAATCTGGCCACTTTATGTGAGTTATCCGATTCATCCTCAGTCTTGCTGCGGACGACATGGGGTGAAAACATCGTGTTTTTCATGAACTGAGCACGTGCCTCGCCCATGTCCCACTTCTGCTTTCCCTGAGTGTGAGAGTGGCGAGGTTAACAACTTCCACCAGGGTGTGTCATTTTCCCAACCCTTTGCTGTGTGTGTGCGGTGGGTCCTTTCCGGGGCCTCTCCACGGTGAAGGCCCAATTGTCCTTTTTGCCTTCATCCAGCATGAGCGGGGCCATTTCAACCTGCTGGCGGGGTCCAGGGCCGGGCCGGCTCCAGGTCCAGCTGTAAAGGGGTTTCTCAGCCCGCCTTTCCCTTTGCTGACAAATCCATCCTATCCAGTTCCTGCTATTCTCACGTCACCCAGGCTCCTCAAGTCAAGAGGAAAATATCTGAAAAAATAACTATAACCTTGGTGCGAGTTACTTAAAGCCTTTAGCCTCACAGGAGTGTTTTAAAAGAGAACCCCAGATGGAGGAGCCTGGAGAAAGGACAAGTAGGGCCGCGTGGCACCGGGCGGGGACGGTGTCAGCGATGGGGCCTGGGGCGCGGCCTCACACAGCGACCTGTGGACTCATTTTAAAATTGGCATTAGCAAAGCAAAGTAGAACCAGCTGCCAAAAGTTCATTTACGCCATCAGGAGGTGAAGTGGAAATAAATGGTTTCCTATTAATAATTTTTTTTTCATCGAAGCCACAGGGCCACACCAGTCGTACCGCTTCTGTTCCCGCAAACATGTATCTAAACCACGGCAAAGCCACACTGCTGAGGTCCTTCCGTTACTGGGGTCCTCACTTTCCTTTTGGAACTGGATTCACCCCTTGCGAACTGGGGCGGGAGTCGGGGGGGGGGGGGGTTTTGGGGGGGGGGGGGGGGGGGGGGGGGGGGGGGAGGGGGGAAGGGAAGGGAGGAGGGGAGGCCCTGGTGGGAGCCCCACTTAATCACACAGCCCCCTGGGTACAGTTGCAGCCCCTTTGGATTAAGTTGGGCTCCTTCAGGGCCTGAGTTTTGTCATCTTTAAAACAAGGCGCTGAAGCGGGGGATGGCTGAATCTCCTTTGTCCCAACCTCCTCCTGTTTTGTGGATGGACCGCCCCCAGCGTGGAGCTGCTGAGCACCGTCCTGGCTAAAGCTGGAGTTTGAAGTGGTCTTGAACCTCTTCTAACCTCGATGAGAGACCGACAGGGTGGCAGGTGCTTCTTGGTGCAGATGCCGGTCTGGGCGCCTGCAGCCAGTGTGTCTGTGTGTCCTGATGTGAGCTGCCTGTCACCACAAGGAGTAGCAGGTTGTAACTGGTTATTAGTAGAGTCCAAGTTCTATTATAAAAATGTCTTGGATTGAAAAATGACACGCCTTAACTTACACCAGATGTAATGTGTTTTCTTAAAAGGAGATAAAATGTCAGAGTTGGTTCCCTGTCACTCCTTTTCTGCCCCAGCAAAGGCAAATGCTTACAAGTGACTTTAATTCCCCTGGGAATCCGGGGTGGCCTGGTCCTGTCCTCCCACTGTCGCACTCCAGGGTGGGGTCTCGGCACTGGTTCCTCTAAGCTGGTGCCTTCTCCATCCCGTGAAACCTAAACTCGCAGATGCTTGTGATTGTCCGGGAACCCTGGAGGTTGACACAGCCAGCCTGGATCTCAGTGTGATGTGCCTCCTTTGTCTTGGAGAGGGGACCCCGACATCCCTCTCTTTGTCCCTTTCCTTGGTAGAGATGCCCCTCCAACCCTCAGGCCCAGCAGGTCAAGAGGGGTTTGTGTGCAGGGGTCTCTGGGAATGTATGACTGGTAGACCCCAGTTCTACTTCGGACTGTGGAGGAAGGTTTCCTTCAAATTGTTTCTGGCGTGAGTAGGCAGGTGAAAGAAGCTAGGTGACAGAGTCCTTCGTCCTGTCCCCAAACGATAACGGAGCATTGTTCCCTCCCTTGTAAATGCGGCCACATGAGTTACACGTCAGGGTTGTTGTTGCCGATGGAAAACGCAGGTGTCTGTCCAGTCACTGCTGCCACCTTGGGGACTTCTGTTTTGGTCGCTTTAGGTTCTTTGGAGAAGGGGTCCTGTGTAGTTTTGAGAACTAGAGGGACCTGGTGCAGTCTCCTCCCAGTGTCCTTGGCTTTTAATGGTGCTAATAACGCCTAATTCATATGTGAAGATTAAATACTCCCTGTAGACCATTCTGCAAATATAAGATAGAATTACTTAATTAGTGCAGAAATAGTGCAGAACTGGTTAGCGCAGCGTGAGAGCCAGGTGGAGAAGTTTGGTTTTATTGGTTTTCGGTTTCTGTTATTTTCCTCTGTTATCCTGAATGTCCTAGAAGCCCAGCTTCCTGGACTGTGTGCATTGTCTCCCGTGCAGTGAGTGACCAGTTAGCCCAGAGCAGAGATTCCTACTGTTTGTAGATTTGAGGTCTCTCTATCATAAAATTGTGAGCAGATGACCTTTTATCACAGCATAGACTTTCTGTCCAAGTAAGACATTATTTTGAAAATTGGCCTTGTGTCTGGAAAGGGCACGTGGAAGTTTGCCCCGTCTCCTCTTTCGCACGCCTGGGTCATGGCTCCCCAAATCCTGGAGGAGGTGGTGGGAGGGGTGTCTGCCCTCTTGGGCTAAAGGGCTTCATTTTAGAGTCGCCTCTGCATTTCTGAGGTTCCAGTTGTCATACTGAGTGTCCCTGAAATTACTGTTACTTACAGATGGAAAATTCGGGGAAAAAGAGATCTCAACTATTGAAGGAGAAAGAAGAGCTAAGGAGGTGGCCCCTGCATGGTGTGGCCTGGAGCCCCTGCAGATTCTGGAAATACTCCTGCAAGAATTGATTCCACACATGGAATCGCTGGCTGGATAGGTGAGTCATTGCTGCAGTGTGGGAACAGGCTCAGGCAGCCTGAAGCCCCAGATGCCGCTGGAAGGTGGGAGCCTGTTGGGTTTCCAGCACAGCCTTGCTGGGTTCGGGGCACAGGTCAGCCCGCGCCCACCCAGGGTGTGATTGTGCTTTGTGTTTCTGAGGCGAGCGACTGGGAGGTATCACTTACCAGCCTCTGCGATCTTCTTGAGAGCATCCCCTCCCCCTCCCAAGGGAGCATCTACATTTTGGCCAAACATTAGGAATTTAATATTTAATGTTAAAAGAGAAACTGTTTAGAAAGTCTAGGAACCTCTCGTGTGCCTCATGGCAATTATGAGATCCCTGGGCCCCCCTTAAACAAAGAGCTTTGTTCTTCTAAAGCAATTACCAGAAGTAAAAAAGCAATAGTGCCAGTAAAACTTTTTAAAGGCACCTCTGCAGAAAGATGATTTGAGTTCAGGCTGTCTGTGGGTAGCTGGATGACTGGTCGTGGCCGTGGAAGAGCCTGTGGTCAGGAGTGTCCCTACAGCCATCGTTCCTTCCAAAGCCGGGCTATGGGCCACGTTCACGGCGGCTGGCAGGGTCACCTGGTGGGATGGAAGGCATTGCAGCAATGACACAGCCTGTGAGAGTGAGGCTGCACCTGGACAGGGTCTGCCTGCCAGCCGGCCAGCATCTTCGGAAGCAAGTTGCAATTAGATTAGCCAAGTGATGGAATCGACTAAAAATGGCTTAGCCTCATGAAATCACTTTGCTTGTGAATTGCCCTTGGCTTATGATAAGGACGCTCGGGTCCTGCCTTCACACTGTCATCCGGTCCCGGTCCCCACATTGCCTCTCCCGCTGTACCTGCACCAGGTGCCTCCAGGGAGCCATACTCACTGGAAGCTCCACCCACTTCCCTCCCCGTGGGTCCTTCAGCCTGGCCCCTCCCTCGTTGCACTTGTGGAGTCATTGCACACCAGTGACTTTGCTGAGGTGTTCAAGGGACCATGGGAGGAAGGGCGGCGGGGAGGTCAACGGAGGGCGGTGGGTGCTTGTCTCCGGAGACCGTCTGACTCGCCTCCAAGAGGGACCTGCTTCCAGGACCTGTTTCCTCCTTCCCGCATCCTCACTGCTCAAGGCTCACCCCTGCCTCCCTTCCCATCCTCCAGGATAACTGCAAATCATCCCTCTTTGAAGTTTCTTTTTCTCCCTTTTTCCCTTTTTCACCGTAAGACAGATTCTGACCTTCCCTGTGGACTGGGCTGGACTCACCCCCTCTTCCAAGCATCCCTTTTGGATAAGACCAGGACGCCTCTCCTTCTCTCTTCATTTCTACTAACGTGATCAGATTTATGCACGTGTGTGATGGGAGTGGGGCAACTGTTTTAATATCTATTAAAATTATACAAGTCCCCAGCAAATTTATTTTCATCTACTGAATACATGAATCATTTACCTAAAAAAATGAGATAACACCCCACTTATATTTCTGTATTTTTCTGTCTTCAGAAAAAACATTATATTTAAAGATCTTTCCATGTTAGGACATAGAGATTAACATTCTCTTCAACTTTTGCGTATAATGCTATACTATGAATTTATTGCTGTATATAACCATTTCCCTACTGACGGAAATATTGAGGCTTAAGTGTCCATTTCTAGCAACAATATTTAAACACACATCTAAAGTTAGATTTAAAAAGCACTTTCTGTAGGAAATAAAAATCGTAGTTTTTAGGAGCTGTGCCATTTAAAGGATGTTAGTCCCAGGAAGATATGAAGTAGCTTTGTTGGGTAAAAGAATTCAGTCTCATTTCCTGTGTGCTTTTATTGTTTCGACTGAACAAAAACTGTGTGTCCTGCTCTGTGCCAGGCCCTGGGGACACAGATGAATGAGTCCTGGCCCCAAGGGACACATACACCTGCACCACTGGTTGATCCAAGGCAAGAGAAACAAGGTCTGCCGTTTCTACAAAAGGGATTATTGGCCTTGGCTGGGGAACCAGGCGCAGGGGCAGGGCTGTGTCTCTCCCTGCCTGTCTGACAGGAGGCGGCAGGATTTGGTGCTAGTTTGATAACCTGAATACTCAGTCACTACCTTCTCTGAGAAGGAGATTGTGACACTTCCGGGTGTGTTTTATTGATAGAAAAGAGTGTTGTCTTACAATATGTAAACAGAACTGAATTTACTACAAATCGAAGGAGTGATGAATTTTGGTTTTCCAGTTCTCAGGTCTGCTGCACAGTAGAGAGATGTTGCCTATTCCGACAGCTTCCTGGTGTTTCTCTGTTTACAAATTGACCCACTGAAGGCTTCAAAGAGCCTCATTCAAAGTGAATGTCTGATTTACAATATGAACAGCTCTGTTGTTCTATTGTCAGATCACTTGGCCATTAAAGAAAAGCTGCATAAACAAACCCTAGGAAAAAACCCATTGGTTTGCCTGGTGGCTTTTGTTTGCTTCTCAGAACGAACGCCCATATTACGCTGAGTTTATCACTCCTGGAGGGCAGCTCGAACCCAAAGGAGAGAGATTTCACTGCCCAGATTGTGGTAGACGGTACTGCATTGGAATGCTGGAGTGTTTGCTTCAGTTCCCAAGCCCCATTTTCCAAACACAATAGGGTGAAAATAAGGTTGTACGGTTTGTTTTTCCAGAAGGCTTTGGGTATATATTACAAAAAATAGAGTCTTTGGTTTCAGGTCTTCATATTTCTGAAGGTGGCTCAGTTACCTCGTAGTAACGTCAGCAGATTTCACAAACTGGCTGTTTGATGTGTGGGGCTTAAGGTCTTCTGGTTTGGGGGTGGAAAGAAAAAGAACAGATTGGAGACACAGCTTCTCCCTGAGGTGCTCTGACCCTCTCTAGGAATGCGGGAGACAGGGTGTAGTCTAGAGAGGTCAGGGTCAAATTCTTGAAGGGTGAATGAAGGTCACGGTGGCCCAGTCATGTCTGTGGGACACTGAAAGTTAGGATCAGCATCGTGAAAAATATTGTGACTCAGGAGAGCTGGTAGGACACAAATGTGAAGTCCTTTAAAGTTGATGTGGATGAAAGTAACACTCAGAAAGGTGCTAGGCTGGAACACTCGGCACCTTTGGAACATCAGGGGAAACAAATCACAAACAGGGACGCCCTGAAGACATTGCTTCCTGGGGAGGCCAAGTGGACTTTGGAATTAGGTGCATCGGAGGCACTAACAGGGATTCTCCAAACCACCTGCAGTGCTTGTCAAAACATTGATTCCTGGGTTCTCGCCCAGACCTAGTGAATCAGGATTTCAGGACGAAGGTCCTGGATAACTTAATTTTTAGCAGGCTGTCCAGGTGATTTTTAAACATGGTTAAATCTTTCAAAAACTTACCATGCACCAGCTCCTGTGAGAAGTGCTTTATGTCACGTGGGAGGTGACACAGCTCAGCGAGCTCTGTAAGATTATTTCATCTTGTGGCCTAGAAGCCGAGGCTTAGAGCCCCTGGACATGCCCCGCCCCCTGCCCCCCACCCCCGCCAGTGAGGGGTGGATCAGGGGTGCCCTGTGCTGTCTGACTTTAGAATCCGTGCTCCTCAGCATCACTCAGCCTTTTATGTCTTTTGTACCTTTAGAACCACTTAACTAACTCCCTGAGTGTCAATTTCCTCATCTGTAAAAGGGGGATAAGCACATCTAAAGTGTGAGATCTGTGCTGTTCAATCCTGACAATGAAGAGAAGCTTAGCTGCTCCACTTTCCTAGGCTATGAAGAACGTCTGTGTTCCTGCAATATTCCAAATTTGTTGTTTGCATTTACAGACAAACTTCAAATATTGGAATGATTGTGATAATATTATTTTATATTTTTGTATAGCATGCTTTCTTTTTCCTAGCTTTATTGGGGTACAATTGACAAATAAAATTGTATACATTTGAGGTGTCCAATGTGCTGATCTGACACACTTGCATATTGTGGAATGATTACCACGATGAAGTTAGTCAACCCACCCATCACCTCACATAGTTACCATGTTCTTTTTTTGGCAGTGAGAACATTTAAGATCTACTCTCTTGGCAAATTTCAAGTATACAACACAGAATTTTTAGATAAAGTCACCATGCTGTACATTAGACCCCAGAACTTATTCATCTTATAGCTGAAAGTTTGTACCCTTTGACCAGCATCTCCCCGTTTCCCCCAGCCCCTGGCAGCCACCACTCTACTCTCTGTTTCTATGGATTTGACTTTTTAAGATTCATAGAGTATTTGTTTTCCTCTGTCTGACCTATTTCACTTAGCATAATGCCCTCAAGTTTCACCCACGTTCTTGCAAGTGGCAAGACTTCCTGTTCACTGCAGCGTTATTCACAACAGCCAAGACATGGAAACTACGTAAGTGTCCATGGATAGAGGAATGTATAAAGGACATGGGGGTCTAGCCACACAATGGAATATTATTCAGCCATGAAAAATAAGGCAATGCTGCCATTTGTAGCAGCACAGATGAACCTTGAGGGCATACGTCAGGGAGTAAGTCAAACAGAGGAAAGCAAATACAGTAGGCCTGCTTTCTGAGACGGCGCCATGCTGAGTGACTTCACTGTGGCTGAAAGATCTGGATCCCTTCCAATCTGAAATTCTCTTTTTTCTTAAAATTTTTTTCCCTCTTTTTAAAGTTTTTATCCTGATAGAGATGGAACGTTCTTTCCCGAGGTCAAGTGTTTAGAGGCCACCCAGTGGAAACACAAGTGTCTGTATAACCAACAATAATGGAACCATCTCTTTGACTGTAGTGAGGCACTCTGACTAGTGATGCCAAAAATCTTGGCTCTCTGTGCACCGATGCTGAAAAGAAATACAGAGACAGAGTTTTGGAGGAAAGAGAAAAATGGCTTTCATCTTTGCCTGGCAAAGGAGAAAACACGGCAGGCTAGCGCCTCAAGAACTGTGCTCCCCTTCCCTGGGGAATAGGGAAAGGTGATATAGCCCAGGGCTTGTGGTCTGGGGTAGGTAATAAGGCTCAAAGTAATTAAGGCCTTGCATTTCTTTTCTTCTGCAAATTCATGGCCAAAGCTTGCGTCAGTTGGCTCAGCAACCGGGTCTGGTGTCCCTGAAGTTATTGGCCATGACCTTCCTTCTGAAATGAAGAGCGCTACAAGGGAGTTCAGGGGGAGAAGAAATGCCAGGTGCAAAGGGTAATTCATATGGAGTCAGAGAGTAACCAGCTTTGTGAAGGACAAGTCCAGCTACAAGTGTTTGTTAGTAGTAACAGCTAAAGGATAACCAAGATGGCTTAGCTCTTTCAGGCCTGTTTATGCTGTTTCCCCAACCTGTTCATTGTTTCTTTATTTTCCTTGTTTATCAGAAAAGTCTCATTTCTATCTTTGCTGCAACACTAGTGTGACGCCACCCAACCCCCCGTCCCCCCGCCCCCTGAATGTACATGTTGCTCACGGATCCTTCTTTGCTGTCCCAGCAAAGTTAACTCTCCAGGAGTCAGGTGTCCTAACTTTTCCCTTTGCAGAGGATAAAGAGAATCATTTGTTTTTAAAATTAAAAAAAATTTTAAGGGGACTGAGTATCTTTTTAAATTTAAGAGCAGGAACTTAATTCCAAAATACACTTACAAATTTATAGCCTGTTGCTGAATATGACAATGTGAACTTTTATCATTTTATTACTTACTTGGCTGAAGGATTTGAATCCGTGTCAAGACTGTTCTTTCCAGCACTGCAGGGTGACTCATGTGAGCTTGCAGATGGGGAGCCCCGGGGCACAGCCGTGACCTATATCACTGATCTATTCTCCTGAAGCCTCAGGATTAGGTGAGTTGATGAAACCCACAAACTGACTTGTGTCAGGGGTTTCAATCACTTCCCCAGAAAAATGTTTCTAGCTTGACCAGTCAGTAGGCAGAATCCGGGGCTCCTCTTGTGTGTGGAGGGCAAGTTGTCTCTGCTGGAGGAGCTGGAAATAGTTGGTGACATTGGTGATGCTGGGCTGCTTGAAGGGGGCAAAATCTGCTGGGATGGTAACTCAAAGACCAACTCTCCACTCCTGAGTGATCCAGTTCATGTCACGGAAGTCTGCAGGAAAAGGGGGAAAACACTCACTGATACTCATTCAACAAACGTTTGTGAAGCACCTACTAAGTGCTAGGCCCTGGGCTGGGGCACTGTGGATTCGGTACAGGACACAGTACAACCAGGTATGGTTCTCACTCCCCAGGAGCTCAGAGTCAAGGGACCTAGAACCAAATAACCACAGACACAAGTGGAAAAGGACAACGGTGGCAGGGGCTACAGAGGGAGGGCAGGAGGGGCCGTGAAACCACAGTCAGTGGCCCTGACCTGGACATGGCTTCAGGAAGGACTGTCTTGGGAGTCATGTTTTGGCCGAGACCTGATGGAGAAATAGAATTTAACTTGTCAGAGGATGAGGGATGCCTTCCAGGTGGAGGCTGGTACCCTGGGGCCCGTGCTAGTGGTGGGGGTGGGGAGAACTGGTAACACATGATCCTGAGGTCTCAGCGAATGACGCTGATGGCCAAGGTAGAGGCAGATCATGAAGAGCCTGTGGGCTTTGGAAGGGGCCGAGGTGAGCTCCCAGTGGGTTTTAGGCAGAGGGTGACATGATCAGATTTGCATTCAGTCAAGAACTTTATATCAACCAGGTAGAGAGCAAAGGCAGGGGACAAGCTAGGTCTGGGGGAACCGGTTGGGAGGTGGGGGCAGAGGCAGGCAGTGGCAGGGTCTCCAGGATGAGGGGGGTGAGGATGGAGACGGATGGAGACCCGGGAAGGAAAGTCCTCCTTGACTTGGAAGTGGATCGTCATGGGGAGTGAGAGAGAGGAAGGCTGATGGTAGATGGATTCCCAGGTTTCGATTCTCCAAATGGTTGGATGGTGGTTTTAGTCACTCATTTAGGCACCACTGGAAGAGAATGAGGTTTTGGGGGAAATACTATGAATTTCGATGTGTATAGTGTTGAATTTGGAGTGTATATTTCTGATATCCTAATGGAGACTCTGAAGGCAATTGACTGTCTAGATAAGGATCTCAGAAAAGCCATGGAGCTGGGATTTAGGGATTTGGGAGTCACTGTGTGGCCATGGGCATGAAGAGAGTGTGAGATGAGTGAACTGCAAGTGAACTTGGAGAAACTGCAACGTTTAATGACTGGGTGGAGGAGGATGAGCCAGCAGTGAAGATGGAGAGGAAAATGTAGGAGGGAAACCAAGAGAATAGAGTTTTCCTGGAAACCAGCAGAAGGTGTTGTTTCAAGAAGGAGGGGATCGTACTCAGCAGCGCCAAATACTCCAGATGGTCAAATGGGAGAGGATGGATCAGATTCCACTGGACTTAGCAACACGGAGATTCCTGGTAACCTCAGGAGGATGAACTTCGGAAACTAAAGGGAAATCCAAGTGCAGGGAAGCTTTTTACCCAATACAAAATATAACATTGTCTTTAGAGCGCCAAACTGGAAGACTAGACCACAAATAAAAACTGACCTCTGGCCTGGCTGAGTTCACAAAGAGGATGATCTTGGAAGGAAAGTTTTGTACCTTTCTGGACAAACAGCGGTGTAGGGAGAAAGGTAGACGTCCAAGTGCAGAGGCAAATGTAATGGGAAGACCAGACCCTTTATCCTCGGTGGATCCGGCTGTAGCTGAACTGTAAGCAGTGGGTTCACTTGTCCGGCTGGGTCGCAGCTCTTGTGCGTCTGAGGCTGCAGGTGAGGAGGTAGTTCCTGGAGCCCTTAAGTACCTGGGGACTGAAGGGCATGATCAAGAGCGCCGTTCCCCTGCCGGCTCTCCACCAAGTGGGGAGAATTGACGCAAATTCTTTGGGTTTCAGTTTTTTCACTTGAAAATGAGGCTGCTCTAGGTCCCCCTGTAATCAAGTGGGACCCTGCAGGGCCTTCCCGGGACAGATCGCCCCCTCCCTAGTGTCCTCTGCCTGCCTCTTGTCTGTAGAAAACTTTAGCCTCCTAGGCCTTCCCCAAGTTCTGAAGAATAAATTTAATCAGAGGAGTGAGAAAATGCAGAAAGAAAGGAAGACAAAATAATAATATTTTAGCCATTAAGCAAAGTCAAGGACCTTTAGTTCCTCCTCAACGGCTGTATATAATATTCTGAGCCATGTCCTTTGAGCTGTTGTGCAGATACTAAACCCCACCAGGTGGAAGAAGCTATCTGCATGCTGCCCACAAGCATGTAGACCCCCCAGACCGGTTGGAACCAGAAGGTTGGTGATGCTGACTCCCAATTACCTCACCACCAACCAATCAGAAGGCTGTCCATGAGCTGATCACACACCCCACAACCCCCCTTCCTCACCCTGTCTTTAAAAACCTTTCCCTGAAAGCCTTTGGGGAGTTCAGATCTTTTGAGCACTAGCTATCTGGACTCCTTACAGGCACTAGCTTGGTGCCTGTAATAAACACGGCCCTTTCCTTCACCACAACCTGGTGTCGGTAGATTGGCTTTAATGATTGGCAAGCAGACCCAAGTTTGGTTTGGTAACACTCCCACTCCACCCCAAGGCCATTTGTAGCTTTGAAGTTGTAATAATTAGCTTCATCACAGAGAACATCTAATTTTGTCTGCTCAGTTAAGCAAATCAGGAATTCGCTGTAATATCCTCATCACTGGATGAGCAAATTCTTTGTACACTTTGCTAAAATCATACAATTTTGTCTTCCCCTCGCCTTTTACTTCTCTGTGGGAATGAGCTGTCTCCATCCCTCTGTGGTGGGTGAGATCATATTTACTCTCGTGGGGACTTCTCTGTGTAATTATGGTCTCTCTGTAACACCAAGGCCCAGGTTTTCAAGGATGAACACAGTAGGGATTGGATGATGATTCCCTGGTTTCATAAAACCTCTAAAGAACATTAGATAGTGTTCATGATAGAAGTAAAACTCCTTTATCCTCTGTGCCAGTAGTTTTTAGGTCTCATAAGAGATTCTGCTGGAGGGATCACTGGGTATTTCAAAGATGTTTGGAGACATTGCATTGATGGTGTTGTCTTCAGTGGGAGGTCATTAAATGTTTGTTTATGGCTTTCGGTGGGTCTATCAAAACCACTTAGTCTTGCCATTGTTGCATTTTGGACTCAATTAGGAAAAAAAATGTATTGGGGGGAACTAACTTTGCAGCAAAGGGAGAGATACTCTTTTTTTTTTTTTAAGATAATGTTTATTTATATCTTTTTTAAAATTTTAATTTTATTCGAGTAGTTGATTTACCATGTGGTGTTAGTCTCAGGTATACAGCACAGTGATTCAGTTATCCATATACATATACTCATTCATTTTTAGATTCTTTTCTCATACAGGCTATCCCAGAATATTGAGTTCCCTGTGTTATGCAGTAGGTCCTTGTTGGTTATCTTTCTTATATATCAGACACTCTTGAGTACTGGAAACTTGCAGAATTCTGGAAGAATAGGAATCTTGAGACTTATGCTTCACTGGGAGCAATAATTAGAAAGGTAATTTTAGTCACTTAGTATTCTGTGGTGCCAGTGGAATAATTAAAAACATGATGATTTAAGCTGACTGTGGAGGTAATGGATGAAACATTAAATTTAGCTTGAATAGGGTAGTTGAGTTTTTTTCAGAAATCATATTGAAATCTTTGGATACTACGGGAGCAGTTAAAAGCCAATCCACGGGAATCTGTCTGATGCATTTCTGGGTGATGCCGGCCCTCTTCCTGCACGTCCTGGTGCCTTTGAGCATCTGACAAAGCTGAGCATCTTCTCTCAAGACAAAGGCACGGGCCACCGAAAGACAGGATGGCTTTCAGAGCTGATGGGGCAGGTCGGGCGCCACCAGCAGCCACCAAGCGCTTACAAGGTGTTTCAGCACAAGGATGGCCTGTTACTGATGCTCGAGTTGGGTAGCTACTAGCTGACACAATCTTGCGTGTGTTTCAATGTGAAACAGAGAGAAAGACTGGTAAAAACAAAAGTAAAGATAACAAGAGGCAGAAGAGAAAGACTTGGATGGAGAAAAGAGCCGAGATGGGAATGATGGGGTCCGTGAATGGGGTGAGTGTCCACTCCGAAAGGTGCTCGGGACAACTTCCTGAGGCAGCATTCAGACCATGAGGGGCGGGGGCCATGTCCCCGCCAGTCTGGCTGAGTAGCTTCTGAGATGTGTTCTGAGTGCCCTTCATCGTTACCGTAAACTTCTCACCAAGCCCTTAAGGCGTGCTCCTCAAAATTTCCAGTCAGTGTACCCCCAGGAGTCTGGAGACCTAGGACATGACATGCTGTGGGTGGCAAGTGGGGGTCCTTCAGGTTCCTTGTTATCTCAAAATGGCCCCGCTTTTCGTATTTCAATCTGTAACCTACTGACTTTAGTACCATAAGACTCGTCCAGAAAGCTGATCCAATAAAAAATTGTGCTGCCGTTTGTCCCCACATTTGGAGAACTGATCTAACCTCCTGGCACATCTCTGCTCTTTACAAACCAAATAGCCAAGGAACAAGACGACCTCACTTTTTCTCAGAAAGTTGCGATGGTCGGTAGCCGTCTATCAGGAGGTTGCGGGGGGGTCTGTATGCCACGCTGCCGCAGTGGAGTTAATGTCCTAGTTAATATCATCATCTCCCCTCTTTACTGCCCATTCAAGGTTTCCCTGCTGTTAACCAGCACTTCAGCCGGTCTGGGTGGCTTGACTGGGGGTGGGGTAACGCAGGCCTTGGACCCTGAGGTCTGACCTCCTAGTTGCCTGGCTGGTCCAGGTGTGTGGTTGTGGACGGTGCCGTTTATGGGCGTCACGAGCTTGGAAGCGCCTGGAGGGGCCGGTCAGGTCCCCCCGTTAGCACAGAAGGCAAAAGTGAAGGTGTGGGGAGATGCGTAACTAAACCTGACTCCATGACCCTCTGTCCAGTGGCTCACAAGTTGCTTTTTCATGTCATGTTTCATAGCTGCATTTCCAAGGAGCAGTAGAAATAGAACTCACATTTGCAACCCATCCCTTTTGGCTTCTCTACTGATGTGTCACAGCCTCTTTAGTCGGTACCTGACCTCATGATATGCATCTCCATAGTATTTTCTGACTCACAGCACTTGGAGTATCCAGCTTGCTTGGGTGAAACCTCTGCATGATCTTTCCAGCTGGACATTTGAAAGTGCAGGGAAATGATTACGTCTTAGACTAAAAATCCACTCGATGTTGTATCAACTTGGAAAATGGAGAATACAGAATTATAAATTTCAAGATCAAAGATCTCAGTCATCATCTTAATGTATTTTATAGATTAAAAAGTAATTCCAGAGATTTGAAATGACCTGCTTTGCCATGATCATAAAAAGATGTGCTGACATGTAAGTGCTTAATATATGAGAGATACTGTGCTGAGCATTTTATGCGTATGACTCTTAGTTTACAGTTGAGAAACATCTCTAAGCAGTAGCAGAGCTGGGACTCAAAACCAAGGTTGTGTGACGGCAAAGCCCGCGTTGACAATGCTGCACACCTGTTCCCAGGGCCAGTGCGAGCAGGTAGCCCTGGAGGTGATGCATCGACAGGTGTGCACCCTGGATTCAGGAGGGACGAGCCTTGCCCGGCGGCATCTATGCTGAACCCACTGAGATGTCAAACATCAAAATCCCTTAAAACTCTTGTGAACTAAATCTAAGAATAAGAACTGGATTTCAGCATACAGCCCCTAGAGTCGCAGCCCTCCAATTTTTTTTTTTTTTTATTGGAGTAAAATTGCTTTACAATGTTGTGTTAGTTTCTGCTGTACAGTGAAGCGAATCAGCTATAGGTATACTTGTATCCCCTCCCTCGTGGGCCTCCCTCCCCCCATCCCACCCACCTAGGTCATCACAGAGCACCGAGCTGAGCTCCCTGTGCTATACAGCAGGTTCCCACTAGCTACCTATTTTACACACGGTAGTGTATTTATGTCAAACCTAATCTCCCAATTAGTCCCGGAAGCATTTAGAAAGATTACTAACCAGGAACTCGACGATTTAAACTATATGTTGGCTTAGTTAAAATAGTTAGATCACAGCCAGGTATTGAGATATTGTTTCTCTGTTGAAGTATTTTCCAAAAGGATACCGTCTTTGTCAAGTAGCTTGGTAGATAGCTGACAGTAAAATATCTGACACCTGGGTTTATTCATTGGATAAAATTGATTGTATTCCCTTTAGGTAAGCAGAGTTCTTGTGGGATGATGACCAGGAATGGAAATGTCCATTAACATAACGATCATTTACTCATTTATCAAGAATTTATTGAGCTCCTACTATATGCCAGACTTGCTGTTTGTTGCTGTGGACACGAATAGCACAGAGCGGTGTTTTCCTATGCTGTACGTTGCAGATTGTTTTAAAATGTTATTGAGGAAGTGTTTCCACAGTGCCTCTGTAGAAGAAGTGTTTCTAGAAATTTCCCATTCTCTGCTATAATTCTTTAATACTACTGAGAGCTTGAAACAATTACATCAAAGGCCTGGGATGCGATCCTGCAATTATAGAGTGTTAGATTTGGAAGTACATCATAGACACTTTCTTTAGCCTACAAATAAGGAAACAGGCCAGGGAAAAAAGTGAGCTGGAAGAGGGCACAGAGCTGGTTAGGGATGTGGGCAGGAGTGGAAACCAAGTCTTCTGATTCCCATCTCGTCCTTATCTTACTGCACTACTGGAAAAAGTCATGTATGGTCACGGATTAAATAAGTTTACTTAATCCTTTCCACGTGTACGATAAATTACTATTTCCTACAAAGCTCGTAATCCTTCACATAATTTTAAAGGGTTGAACATGCATTGTCAAGAAATTCATTATAAATAAACGAAATATCTCATTAAAATACCAAGTTAAGCTCAATATGTAACTTAATCTCATATCTGCTTTTGTTAACGAAAGTGGGGTCTGGCTGCTCGCTGCTTCAGAGTGGCCTCTCGCTGGGCTCGGCCCCGCCTGCAGCCCTGATGTGGGTGCAGCCGAGGGCACGGGGCAGTGGGTGATTTGGAATTGGGCAGAATCGAGTCTGAGTTCCTGAGGTTACATTACCCTGAGTGAGTCACTTCACTTTTCTGAGCGTTAGATTTCTCTGCACGAAATGGCTACAATAATACGTAACCTCAAAGTGTCACTGTCCAAGTCGGGCCACAGGAATCACTTCACGGTGCCCTGCTGGTACCTAGCCCACAGGAGGCACCCAGAAGTGTCCCTTCTCTTTCTCCAGGGCCCCTCGAACAGTGTTTCTTTTCTAGGTCCAGTCACTCTACGATCGTACATGATGCTCAGTAACCTCAGGTCCGCTCTGATCCTGCCTTTGGCCAAAATTAGGTATCAGACATTCACTGTCAGAAAAGTCAGGAAGAAAAATACAGCAGAGGGTCCAAGAGGCAAAGCACTGCTTGGCCTGATATTTCCACGGTCAAAACCAAACACATCTTCTTTCTCCCTAAGTTGCCCCTTTGGTCCTTACTTCTTTCACGACACTGTCATGTCTGTGTCATCGGAGTCTGGTCCCATCCTTGGGCAAGTCCTCTAAGGTGGCTGCAGGCTGGAACCAGTGTCCCCGAGATGCCCCCGGGCTTCACCTAGGAAGAGGGGTGCAGGGACCGGGGGGTGTGGAAGAACCGTGAACAGGATCGGATATGGTTCAGGGAATGGGCGCAGGCGGGGGTTACGGCTCACGAGGTCATCCTGGGAAGGGTCCTTGGTCCCCATGGGCTTCCCCAGTGCCTGGTGCGTGCCTGGCGTGTTGGCCGGGAAGACAGGTGTGCAAGCCTGCAACGTTGGTATAGTTTGGGAATGGCTCTTCTAGAAGCTCAAAAGAGATCATAAAAACCATAGAACAATTTGAATGAGAGGGAAAAACCAAATATTCCTGATGACCTCCATACCATTTCTGTCTGGTGGTGAACATGCCAGCAGCTCTCTTCATTGTTTGCTGAGTTTTGTGGCACAGATCTGAATAGGACTAAGGATGCGTGTCTGTGTGAAGGAGGGTCCCTTCTACTGGCTCCCTGTGCCCCTCTCCCTCCCCAGTGCCCCTGCCTGGAGGTCGCCCTGGGCAGTTAGAGAGCCTCCCCTGGACCTGGGGTAACTTGTCCCGTCCTATAAGTGACTCTGCCACATGGGCATGAAGGCCTCCAGACTGAAGAGGCTCCGTGGGGCAAGTCCTTCTCCCGAGGCCCCAAGGGGTCTGGATGCAGCCCGAAGCCACGTCCTTCCTCCCCTTGCTTCCCCTCCTTAAACGGCTTCCCACGTGTCCTGTCCTCACAGGTTTCCTATGAGAGCACTTCTGTAATGAAGGCATAGACATCCCATCTCAAGTTCTGCTTCTAGAGAACTTGACCCTAGTTGCTGTGTAACCTGTTCCTTGAATCCCCACCCCGACCCCCAAACCCTTCATCCCACACGTCGAAAGGAATCCCCCCATCACGACACTTGGACAACGGCAAATACACTTACCCCCTCCCCGCCCCAGGAGGAAACCAACCAAACTCAAGCCCACCACTCAGCTGAAGGTGATGTTCTCAGAGCCCCTTGCCTCCAGGGGATGGCCCTTCCTCTATTTGTCTTGATCAACGTTCCACGTTTCCAGAAGCAGGAGAGGTGTGCCAGCCACCAAGACAGTCATTTGTTGGGCATGAGACTAGAGGCTTGTGTAGGGATGATTAGTAAAGGAAGGGACCAAAGCTCTAGGAAACATTAATTTGTTGAGTAGTTTATTTGGTAAGAAGGTAAATTTCTTGGTCAGCCAAACGACTGCCACGGATTCTGTCCTCGGGGAGAATTTTACTTGCTCTGATCCTCCCAGAACGTCGGGAAGGACTTCTCTGTAGGGGTGGGGGGAGGACTTAGTCCATTTCAACCGTTATAACATCTTCACTGTGTGTGAAGATTCAGGTGGGTGTGAGTTTGAAGAACTTTTCTTGCTGTACCATTCCTGTGAAACCTTAGTCAGTTGGTCTGCCGGTTTCATTTGTGAGAACTCTGTTTGCTAAAGACTCATGTCAGGACTATTGCTGAGACGTGCTTTGTGAATCTCCTGGCCGGTTACACTCCCAGGGCGATGTCATTCCTGTGGGGCCTCTGACTTTTAGTGGAAGTTCTGGGGCTCTGCCTCTTTTCAGGCTTTTTCTTAATGACATCAGAGCACGAGTGGTGGGATGGATTGACGTTTTGGCGTGGCTTACAGGAGCATTGATTCTCAAATCTGCCTTGGAGTGTCGCCAAAATGTTTCATGACAGCCAAGTGAGTATCACAAAGGGAGGCATCGTCCCTGTTGCTGGTGATGGGCAAGGTGCACGGTGAAGGGGGAGGTGCGTGGTAATGGGGGAGGTGCATGGTGAAGGGTTTGGAACGTTTCTGGCTCCTCTGCTGTATCTCCATTCCAACTGCTAGTAACCTTCCGTTTCTCAATCAGTGCATCACACACACACACACACACACACACACACACACACACACACACAGAGGAATCTGGCCAACCTAAGAGTGATCTGGATTCCTGCAGTCTCCTTGGCACCCCCTTTTCTCTCTGCCTTTGGTTTCCACGGAACAGCTCTAGACTGGAGTTTACAATTCCTCTTGCCTCTACTGAAGGCCGTAAGAAATTGTGACTACAACCTGCTATTCTAGCATTAAAAAATGAATTCCTGGGCTTCCCTGGTGGCGCAGTGGTTAAGAATCTGCCTGCCAATGCAGGGGACACGGGTTCAAGCCCTGGTCCGGGAAATCCCACGTGCCGCAGAGCAACTAAGCCTGTGCGCCACAACTACTGAGCCTGCGCTCTAGAACCCATGAGCCACAACTATTGAGCCTGCATGTCACAACTACTGAAGCCCGATCGCCTAGAGCCCAATAAGAGAAGCCACTGCAATGAGAGGCCCGTGCACCTGCAATGAAGAGTAGCCCCTGATCGCCTCAAGTAGAGAAAGCCCATGCACAGCAACAAAGACCCAACGCAGCCAAAAATAAATAAATTAATTAAAAAAATAAAAAATAAAAAAATGAATTCCTCTAAAGCCTCACTGTCTGATGAAGTAGGGGGTCTGGATCCTAAGAAACAATGCATATGACAACATTGAACCCATATCACCAGCTCCATGCCAAGGCAGCAGACCTCCGACTGTGCCCAATCCACTGTGACTCAGCCAGTTCATCTCCTCTGCAGCTCCATTCCCAATACTGTTTTCTTATAAATTTCAATGGTTTGTCAGCAAGTGATGGAAATCCTTGAAACCTAGGAAAGGCTAAAACAGGATACAGTAGACTCTCCTGGAACTCCAAGGTAGGAGTAAAGTCAGGTTTCTGTTCCACATCCTATTGCTGGCAAGCCACAACCATTTTATATGCTCATGGGTTCCTTGGGTGAGGAATCCACACAGGACACAGCAGGGGGGGCTTGCCTCTGCTCCACAATGCCTGAGGCGTCAGCCGGAAGATTCGTGGGCTGGGAACCGTTGGCCTCTGGAGCCTGGAGTCCTGGCGGTGTTGTCACTCCCGCGTCTCATGGCCGAGGCTGGTTGTCATCGCAGCCTCGAGTGGGGCTGTGGCTGGAGCCTCTCATGGTGGCCTCCGGGCAGTCCGACTCCACATGCACTGGCTCAGGACTCCCAAGCAGAATGTCCCAGCTCAGAAGGCAGAAGCTGTGCTGCCTCAGAATCCCAGGCCACAACTCCTGCTGCATCCTGTTGGTTCCAGCATATCCATTTCATGCTTCTCTGTTTTTGCATCCTGACTCTGCTTTTCAGTCTACAGGTGGGACAGGGAGAAGAAGGATATGTTCTCCCATGGTCCTCGATATCATATCGTTAAGGTGGGGACAATGGTCCCTCACAATTTTCTTGATCATTAACAAGATGCTCTTTATAAAGAGACTAGCGCAGACTAAAGCAGACTGTAGAGCTCCAAGAGCAAACTGCCAGGAAGGACAATCTGATTTTCCAAACTTGGATCTTGTGTTGTCCCTGGTTCAGGCGGGGCCAGGGTCATGGGCCTGACCAAGAGCTCAAAGGCTGTCCTGTGAACCAGGCAGGCACTCTGAAGGGGCCTGATATACTTATTGCACCCTTTTACCTCCCCCAGTTTATTTTAAAAATAAAAGTGGATTGTCAGACTCAGAATTTCTCTTCACCCACTAAAAGTGTGTACCCTCTTAGAATTCCCCAAGGGCCCGTGCAATTAGCAAAGCCTATGTAAATAGTTAATGAAACTCATCAGACTTAGGATAGAGATGGCAATGCTGCCTTAGCAAAGCACTTAGTGGGCATCAATTTACTTTTGTTTCTCATACCCTCTTTATTTGAGCCCAACCTAGGATAAATCTTGAGGTTGGCAAACCTGCCTCCATTTTCTTTGTGTGAAAGCTTTCAATGTCCATTCAAATATGACGAGTGCATGGGTGCACACAACACACACACACACACACACACACACACACACACACACAC
>NW_020838007.1:3982454-4073249 GCF_003676395.1 Aethalodelphis obliquidens
ACACACACACACACACACACACACACACACACACACACACCATGGGTTCAGTGTCTGGGATCTTCAGACACCACGCTTTCCCAACAGTCATAAAGACTCTCTCTGGGCAATTCTTATCACCTTCTGGATGCAGTCAAATTCCAAATTCTTATTCCAGCCTAGTTCCAAGTGGGCTGTAAAGACAACACTAATATCAGAGACGTTTTCGTTGTTTATAATCACAATAAAATACAGACCCTGTGGGGCAAGATTTCTGCTTGTTTCCTTTATTGCTGTAACGCCAACATCTAGAGCAGCACCCAGCGTGTGGACCCTCAGTGAGAATTCACTCAACGTGGGACACGCAGATGGTCTAATGTGTCCAAGGAGTAGTGGTGCTTCTATGCTCAGTGCTTAAAAACTTTAAAGAACACTGACGCTGATTGCTATTCATAAATTTTAAGGCAGAGATCTCGCTGGATCTGTGTCCGCATCAGTCTCCCTTCAATCGTAGTTAGGGAGCTACTTTCGCCTCCCCCTTCCCCCCTCCCCCCGCCCCGCCTCTGCACACGCCACGCCCACTTTTCCATTCACATTCTCAGGCACTACCTGTTCAAATTCAGCCAGAGGAAGTAGGATTCCGGGTTTGGCTGTTCGTGCGATTGTGAACCAGTGACACACCTGGGTTCTCACTTGCACGACAGGGTCGTCTGGGGTTTTGCCTGGACTGTGAGATGGGATAGTTTCTGAAATCAGGGATGCCTGGCATTCATTCCCCATTCGGTCCCTTTGACTTTTTTTTTCCTCCAGGGAAATAGGAGTTAGAAGCAGAAACTAATATACTTTCATAAGACTTTGTAAGGCTTCCAATACACAAAATATTGGGTTCGGGTTTAGGTGACAAAATTCTGTACAGAACTGGGGAGAATTCTGTTCATTTCTGTCCAGACTCAGAACTGACTTGGCCGCCCCAACAACCTCTTCGGGAGTCAGATCCCTGCTTTCGTGGCTGGATTGCTGAAGTGCTGACATGGCATCACCGAGCTCCAGAGCTGCCTCAGCCACGGTTTCTGAGACGCGGATTGACACACCCATGGCTCTCTCAGGACTGTGGTGGTTTGACTTTTTAGGTATTCACTTAGATTATAAAAATAAAAAGCCAGGAAGAGATTTGCAGAGTTGCTGATATTATTAAAAAATTATCAAAGAAGAATGCTATTGCTGTTGTTTCATGCTAACACTTATTGTATTATTTTTCATATACATTGTCAAATTGATTTTTTGTCATTACTTGTATCTTTAGGGCAGCAATTTTCAAGAATTTTCCATAAATCACCAGTCATGTGTGATGCTCCCTCAAAAATAATTCTGCCATTGAATAAGCTTTTGGGGTGCACATATCATGGGGAGATTCACGTGCATTAGCACATTAAATCCCAAAGAAATTGTTAGGAAGGAAATATTATTCTTTGTTAACCTACAACATCCAAAACTTATGTGACCAGATGGACTCCCCCAACCATGTTTTTTTTTTTTTTCCTAAGAAACCATTACTCTCTGGGGGAACTGATAGACTCAGAACACTTTTAGTGAAATTCTGTCTTAGAGAAGTGGTTGTTTGTGTACTTCAAAAGCGAGTCCTGGATCCCTGTTTTTGTGGTATAAGACTGTCCAAGGAGAGTTGCTCTTCCTACGGCCCCTGTTGCTGTTGCTGTGCATTTACTGGGTCCCTGTGGATCACGTGCGGGGTCAGGTCCTCATGTAGATTTTCTGGAATCCTTACACCATCCTGACCAGGAGAGTACGAAATATCTATTTTACCAGTGAGGAAACTGAGGTTCGTGGAGGGGAAATAATTTTCACAAAGGCCGAATCAGCCCCAGTCTGTCTGCCTACACACACTTTGACTCGAATTGGTGCCCTTCAAGTGATGCTCTTTTCTGCAGCCCAGGGTCACCTTCAGACCAATCAATATGCAAAGTCCCCTCTCACTGTTGAAGAGAAATCACTTTTCCTTCTGTCTCTTACTGGAATTCCTCGTCCAATACTGCTTGCATGTGTGGTAGGAAGTGGGCAGGAAGGTGCCTGCCCAGATGGATTATGCATCAGCTCCTAAAACAGTGGATCACAGACGGGGCACCAAAGTCTGTGTGTTTAGTTGCTGATGTAGCACGAAAAAAGTGAATGATTCTGGACCAGGAAAGGAGAGGAGCAACACACGCTTCTTTCTGTGAACTCGCTGAGCAGAAGTTGGACAAAATTGCCCCTTTAGTTCTCTGGACAGTTTCCTTCCCACCTTTCCCTGCTCCAGCTCCAAACCCACCTTTCCAGCCAGCTGAGGGGGCCTGGACATCATTGTAATCATCCCTGTCGGTGACTTTGGGAAGGCTACTTCTTTTAAGGCTGCACTAAGACCAAAGGTTGGACGGCTGGAAGCTATTCTGACCTCACATCATTTCTAGGCGACAGCATACTGGGAAATCCAATTTAAGCAATTATACTGCACAAACCTAAGTGGGAAACACTCTATTTCATTGATTTTAAAACAATTTCCTATGTGTTTTAGGGAGAAAAGTTATTACGCTCTCTTTAGAACAACTGTACATGATGCAGGTCAACTTTCTTTTTAGCTGAAGAAAACTGGGCCCTGATTTCTCCACGGGTTTCCTCCATGGTCCTGTGACTCTGTGATTTTGGTGATAGTTTATGATTGGTGAGGGGCACATGCAAGTATCAAGACTTCCCTCTCAAACATGTTACTAAGAGTTGCAATTGTAGTTCTTCCGTAGATCTCTGGGTAAGGCTCAAAGAGATGACATCCAACCGGCCAATCTATGGGATGGACATATCAAATGTGTTCGTCAAGGTCAACTTACAGTAGTATCACCTGTGTTAGTTCACTGACAAAGATGCTGAGGTTTAAAAAAATTACTGCCCAAAATGTACTCCAAAAATGCAACGTAAGAGAAATTGGAAGTACTATCTCTAGTGCTTATGAAGTTACAAAGTGCCAAATAATAAAACAAATAACAGAGAAGTGAGAGGTAAACTAAAAATCACCTAAAAAACCCAATACATTTTAATTTAAAATTGAACCTTTTTGGTTATTGCCTTTCATCTCTCATCATCAAATTGCCTAAATCCTGACAAAGGTGTATCACAAATTTAAACCTGGAAAGAAAAGCAAATCAAGTGGTAAAGCACCGCATTCGCGGAAGACTTCCAGAAATCTGAGGCAACTCGCAGCTTAGGTAATAAGAAGGAAAGCCAGTAAAGCTCTGAGCTTGTCTTGCGTTTTGATTACCTTCTGAACCTGTTCTCGGAAGTCTTCATATTCCTGTCTACTCGTAAGGTCCACTTTAGAAAAAAGTCCTCCACAGCAGTGGATGGTTTCCAGTGCATTTGTGTTGGGGGTGGCGTGGACAACAGAGCTTCTCCAGATACTTTTTTTTAGAAGGCAAGAATATTCTGGAGGCCGAGGCTGACCACAAAGCAGCTGTGTTGTTTTTCTAAAGAGCCTGGACATTTTCCCTCTCCTCTCCTGGTCCAGGGTTATTGTTTTGGGAAGTGGGGATGCTGTGGGACTGTGCGCCTTGTAGTAATTCCATCCCATGATGTGAACAGACTCAAATGTGCTAACCCATTGAAGCCACCCAACTAGAAATCTTAAAAAAAATAGATATAGGAAAATTTCCTGGAAGCACTTTACCCTTTTTTCCATCCCTGAAACACAAATCTATATAACTCTTTCAGGCATTTGGTTAGAAACAAGAGAAGGCAGATAACAGATATTCGTCTTCAACTGGAAAGGATGTTTGCTTCCTATTTTGGTGGAGAGGAGCCACATAGAAATTGCTAATTTCCCAAGGAACTAGACTCATTTGCCTGTTTGGTCTCTATGTTCAGAAGACTGGCTGCCTCTTGAGTAGCTAAATAAGTTTACTGAACATCCATTATCTAGAGATACAAAATAAAAGAAAAATTTTTTCCTTGTGATGAGAACTCTTAGGATTACTTTCTTAACAACTTTCCTATACATCATACAGCAGTGCTAATTCTATTAATCATGCTGTACATGACATCCCTAGTACTTGTTATCTTATAACTGGAAATCTGTACCTTTTGGCTACCTTCATCCAATTTTCCCTCCTCCAAGTCCCCACCTGTGGTAACCACAAATATGATCTCTTTTTCTGTGAGTTTGTTTGTTTTTGAAGTAGAATTGGCCTTCCACACTGTGTTAGTTCCTGGTGCACCACATAGTGATTCAATATTTCTATACCTTTCAAAATGATCACCACGATGTCTAGTTAACATCTGTTGCCATACAAAGATGTATTTTTAACCTTCTTTTCAGGTAGCTGTGGGTATTCTTCTTTGATACTACACCAAAACTCAACAAGTGGTAGTTTCTCAAAGGCTAGTTGCAATGTATAACCTGAAAGCTTATCAGTAAACTTTTCATTCTTGATCACATTAAAATCCATTGGTCTCAGGCTTCCCTGGTGGCGCAGTGGTTGAGAGTCCGCCTGCCGATGCAGGGGACACGGGTTCGTGCCCAGGTCTGGGAAGATCCCACATGCCACGGAGCGGCTAGGCCTGTGAGCCATGGCCGCTGAGCCTGCGCGTCCGGAGCCTGTGCTCCGCAACGGGAGAGGCCACAACAGTGAGAGGCCCGCGTACAGAAAAAAAAAAAAAAATCCATTGGTCTCTCTTGTGCTCTGAATGGATCTTTAACCCTGGATGATTTTATAACGTTATGAGTGTGTTCACTGAGGTACATAGATCTTCCAAATGCTGACGCATTTTATTACATGATAACATCAAACCCCCACATTTGTTAATATGACTACTGAGTTCATCTAAAAAGTCTCTGTATTTTGGGAAGGTGTCAAGTTCGCTATGATAGACACGGTTTTCCAATTTTCTAATTTTTTTCTTGAAAGCTCTATTTTTTCCCCATTGGTAATGAATACTCAGTTGTTTCCTTGAAGTTACATGCTTCCTTGGTTCATTTTCAAGATGATGTCTGCCAGTTGTCCATTTGAATAGTCACAGTTGATCTGTCAGTCCTTCTTTCAAGTACCATCAAAAATGGCATCCCAAGAAAACAGCAGATGGGTCAGCTCATGACTCAGGCAAGTCCTTTCCCTTGAGATCACAGTCCTCTTCCATGTAGAGCAGCAGTGCTTGATGAGAACTTCCCACTTGTCTCACAGAACAGTAAAAAGGTGTGGACTCAAGTGTTGAGATTTAATAAAATTTAAAAATGTTTTACTCCTTTATCAAAAATATTCTTAAGTGATGCTGGATTTTTAAGAAAATGTTGAGTATTTGGTGAACATAGTGGCCGCTCACACACTTTGATGCCAGGAATTTCACCCCTGTTGCTGTGTGCCATCATGGCACACAGCAACACAGTGAGGAAGGCAGATAAAGTCTGGATGATATTACAAAACATATCATAAAGATTAGACAAGTAAAATTATTAAAATATAAAATGCTGCAAAATATTCAAATAAAATAATAAAAATAGGAAGGGGCCCTGGGGAACCCCCAGGGACCTGTGGACCACACTTTCAGAACATCTGCTCCTAGGGTCGCTGAAGGGGTGAGTTAGTTATACACACAACGCCGTAGCACTGCGTGTATGGGGGTCCTCATTGCTAACTCTCCTGGTGCTGATGCAGCACCAGGAATGCCTCAAGCTCCCAGGTGTGTCTGGATCCTGTCTGAGGGATGTTGGCAGTTAGTTTACATTTCCCTGGGGAGACCACAGATTAAGAAATAACATTGAAAGGAAAGGATATAATCAGTTAGATCACTTCATTCTAGTATTTATCATCACAATGGAAACCATCTTAGGAGGGTCTTATTGCCCACTGGGGTGTTGAGGCCTTATGGCTCACTGGTTCTGGCTCTGGCCATCGGTTTGTCCATTCATCTAAAGGGCGGCCAGGACCTGAGAAACCAGCCACACATACTTACAAAACCAATTTGTGGCAAAAAGGCAATTTGCACTTTGTGATAGGTACTGATTAAGTTTCCTTCTGGGAAGACCCAGAAGGGTCACGTTTCTACCAAGGGCACTGAATGTTTGCTTTCTTTGAGATGTATTTCAGAGGAGTGTGAATTATGTTGAACCATGTTATGTCCAGAATAGTAACGCCTTAAAAAGGGCCTTATTTTAAATATTCCTTTGGATTTGGATGGCTTAGACGAGGCATGGGGTTATGCACGTGCTTGCGCGTGCATGGGGTTTGCTAGGGGTTCTATTATTTCTTGATACATTTCGGGAAGAGATGAAAAGAATTGACTTGCTCTCCTTACCTTATGTTTTGTGAAGAGAGTCCACACAAAGGGAAGAAGCCAGCCAGTCCTCCGTAATGTGCACTCAGCCTGTTCCTCTCCAGGATGTCAGCAGTTTCTCTTCTTTCCTGAGGGAGCACTTGCAAATAATTTGATGCAGAGATTTATGCTTTTAGAGTAACATTCCTTTATCTTGCTAGTCATCTGTCTGATTTCAGATACACAAGCAATATTAGATCATTTCTTAAGGTAAAGGCTTTGGCCATTGCAGATTTGGGAAAACACTGAACTATTGCATAATCTTAAACGTGTGACACAAGATGTATCTTAGAAATAGAAATTAGCATAAGAATATAGTTTAATAAAAGGTTATTTTAGAATAGCACACGTATGAATGGAAAATACAACTTAAATTTCCCCAGGGCCCCGTGGCAAGGGGCTATGGGCAGCCTCTAGTAGCTGAAAACCAGCAGAAAACTTCAGTCCTATAACCGCAAGGAACCGAGTTCTTCCAACATTCACGTGAACTTGGAAGAAGACTCCAGGTCCAGAAAGGAATACAGCCTGACTGGCTCCTTGATGCAGCCTCTGAAACCTGTGGGGGATCAGCTTCTTCTTGCTGGGACACCAGGCCCATTGAAACCTTGGGATAATAAATGGGATAATACAGAGAGTTCCTGTACACCCCTCACCCTGTCTCATTTCCACCTACATTATTGTTTTCCATTACTGTGGTCTACTCATCAAAACTGAGAAATCAACATCCAGACCCTACTATCAGTAAACTCCAGCTGTTACTCAGCTCTCACCAGTTTCTGTGAAGCCCTTTCGCTGTTCCAGGACCCAGTCAGGACCCCACGACCTCACATTTAGTTGTGATTCTTCCTTATTTTCCTGGGATATTGGACAGTTCCTTCCTTGCTTTTCATGTCTTGACAGTTGTGAGGACTTCTGCTATTTTGTGCAGTGTTCTTCAGTTTGGGTTTGTGTGATGTTTTTCTCATCATTAGACTTGGGTTATGGATTTATGGAAAGAATAATCAGAGACTTTTTGGAGTGATGGAAATATTCTATATTTTTATTGTAGTGATGGTTACATGGGTATATACACTGGTCAAAATTAACTATGGAACAAAATGAGAACATTATTTATTGTATGCAAATCATACCTCAATGAAGCTCTTGGAAAGAGATATTTCATATATGTGTATATACATCTTTATGTACACACACACATCAGTCATACAATCTGGGTTAAATAATATTCAGTTGGTCCTTAATTGCAAGATTGCCAGTACCTTTAAGATTCTAAATTCACAAACATTTCCTGTGAGTCTCCAGGCATTAGACATCGTAAGTAGTGTTTCCAAACTTTTTGGAGTACGACACCTTTTTTCCAGTACCTCACAGTATCTGAAACACAGAAGGGAAAATGTTTGTCTAAGTAAACTACATTTGAGTTTATCAGAAAAGTAACAAAAGCATGGAGAGTTGTTCAATTTTTCTACTATGGCCAAAGACTGGGAAAATGTTTTTGTCCATCAAAGTGGAAATATCTCTGGTTTACTGTATCTATGAACGTGAAAAAGTAATAACATTTTAGAGCTGGAGAACATTCTTCACTTAGTCTAATAACCTGTGTACATGTGCTGTCGCCACTGTTACCTTAGAACTTATTTGGAAACAGGCAGGATGAAGGGAAGCACTCAGCCCTTCATGCAGCCTGGCATTGTGTGGTCCTAGCTCTGAAGAAGTTGGGGCTCCTGTACCCTTGCCTTTGCTGAGCACTTGGGCCCCAGATCTGGATGGGTTCGGACAGGGCTGAGGGTGCTCAGCCAGTTGCTGAGGGCCCAAGGGGATGGCCCTTCCCTCACAAGGAAGAAGGAAGAGGGGTGATGCTGAATTCCAGAGGAAGGCTTCCTACCCTCTGTCACGTGGTCATCTTTTGCTGTGTTTCCATTGCTGACCACCAAAAGCTACCTTCCTGCTACACAAGGCCACCTGGGTCTGTGCACCCAGGCCACAGTTCCCTGTTTGGAGGCTGAATTCATGGGTGAAACGGCATCTGTTAATTTAGGTTTAGGAGAAAAAACGTCTTATCTTGAGTTGTGTTTTGATGCTTTGATACGACTCACAGGCGGGCTATGATTTATGACTTGTGTCACATGATTCATAGATCGTGTTTGCAATTATATGGATAAAAGAAATATCCCTTGCCTATGCAGTTCCATTATGCACTTAACTATTGAGACAGTATTGAATACTTTCAAGTTTTTCTCGTAGGCCTCAGACCCAAAGTCTGCATTAATAATGATTTGTAATGTTTGGAGAGTCTTGTTAATGCAGTTAGAAGTATTCAACCTATTATAATGGTGCTTGCTGCTTCCTGGCCAGTGCTGTGTCTTGACATGTGGCCAAACCTGGTCCAGGCAACCATGGTGTTGGTCAAGGTAACTGTGGTGATGGTCCAAGTAACCATGGTGGGTTGAGGCAGATGCAGGGCCAGGGCCTGGAACCAAAGTTGCTGACTTGGATGGGGCAGGTTGGGAACTGAGACCCAGTCTTAGACGCAGAGCGAAAGTCTCATCTGGTGATCCAGATGTGGGATTTTAAAGGGATGGTGCGTCAGGGGTTGGACCCTGATGTAAGGTTAAAGCATCTGGGGATTTGACCCAAAGGGAGGTGGAGCTTGTACGCTGCAGCTTTAAGGGAACAAGCAATGAGACCAGCAGGCATCCTGGCGGGAGGGAGGGAGGCTGGCCTTCCACCAGACAGGTCTCCCCAGGGGGCAGGAGGCGGGAGAGCCTCCCCTGGTCCTGGGCTTCCTGGGCCCAGAATGTGAGTGTTCGCAGTCTCAGAAGTAATTGGGCTGGAGGACTCACAGGGACTGATGGTTAAAAACCAAAATACCCATTTATTCCTTTACACTAAGAGCTCGAAGCAGTGTAGGTATTAGGTGTACCGTCCAGCTTATTTTCTCTTTGGAGATAATCTGTCGGGGGCCGAAAGATGATCAGAGGCTGCTTGTGGAGCTTGGGCTCTTAGCAAGGGGAGGTATCTGGTGTTAGTCCCACGCTCTCACTTCTGTCAACAGGCTATTCTGCCCCATAAACAGGTCCTGCTACCTGGCCTGGGGCATCTACTCCCTTGCCCATGGCAGGAGACGCAGCATCAGGATTTCCCCTCACCTGCCTTTTCCTCTGCCTGCATCACCCATCATCCCCTTTTTCTTGGCCAGTATTTCTTGAGATTGGCTAGCATCTTTCTGGCCTAGTCAGGGACTACTGTCCTGAGAGCCATTCTGTCTCTTGATGGTGAATTGGCATAACTCTGCTCTGATCCATTAAATGTTTGTTGCAAAGTTTTGCTCTCAGAGATTACCTGCTTTCTAGGTTCCTGGGGTGGGATAGTTTAGGGAGAAAAGCCCCTCATTGTTGAACCTAAGCATTACTTACTGTGAGTAGAGAAAAAGAGTGATAAGGATGCCAGAAACAGCTGTACTTCAAGACCTCAGCAGTAGGAAAGTGTGTGACAGAGGTGAAAAAACCATCCTATTTATGGGTAGGTCACTTTTAGCATGTAACTGGCTGAGGCACAACCCCTTCTATGACTGGGTTCCATACTGCAAACGTCAAAGAGCAAAAACATTCCTTCCTTCCAACAATTCAAGGCTTAATGGAGTCCATATACAGTTGCTAAAAATACAATTGCCGGGTATTAATTCTTATTAGTAACAATTTGCATTCTGTATCTGAAACCTTCCCTGTTTATTTGATGTAGTTTGTTTTTTAAATCCATCCTCTGTCTTGGAGGCTTGTTTTTCATCCAGATTGACTTTGAGATGGAAGGAATAGATACATTCCTCTTTATCCGTCAACTTCACCTCGATTTGCTCCTTCAGAGATGTTTTTGTTGTTGTTTACCTTCTTTCGGTCTGTTCTTTCCTCCCAATGGACTGATGCTAGATGGATGCTTCATTTTCTATTTTACTGATTGCCCACTGAAACGTTTGCATCAATTAGAGGAACTGGCAAATCTAAAAGGTTCTTAAATATTTCAGAAAAATAAATGGCATGTAAATTTTCTAAATAGTTAATTGTTGGGGATTCTACTTCTGGGAAGATGGGGTAGATGCAGTTTTCCCTACTCCTCTCAATAAGTACAACTAAAACCCCTGAACATTACATATAAAACAAATGTAAGAAGCCTCTGAAAAGTGAAGAAGACAGCGGACTAGAGATGGGGCTAGGGATGTGGGGACCTAATCAGGAAGATGGTCGTGGGTCCCTTGGGTTTTCCTTTTGCCTCATATATTCCAGACTTGGAGCTGAAAAAACCGGCAACCTGGAAACCCCACTGGCACAGACAACAAAAGCCCAACAGAAATCTGTTATCTCTGGTCAAAGCTTAGGAAGGGAGCAGCCTCATAAGATAGAAAACTTTTGGATAATAACTGCTCTACTGAAGCCAAACACCACAGAAAAAACTGTTCCCTTCTCCACCTGCCACCCCTGCCAACACAGGGTGAAAGGGGAGCCTAGACTCCAGCCCTCGTCAGGCTGCAGTGAGGAGTTCAGTCCCTGCACAGGGGTGGTGTCCAGGACCCCCGCTGGGCTCTGCAGTGCCTGTGGAGGCCATGTGGGAAAACTGTACTTCCTCCCTCCCTAGCATAGATGAGGCAGTGTCAGAGGAAGCCCAGTGGACACTGTCCATGAGTGATGAGGCAGGTGGGTTGAGGATCCTCTGTCCCCAGGGTTTCCACAGAATCCGAGTGGAAACATGGACATCTGCCTTCATCTGTAATGAAATAGGACACTGCTCTTCCTTCTGTTGAAGTGGTGTCAGAGGAAGCAAGCTAGGTTTAAATAAGATTCAGAGTTTCATAAAATAACACCCAAAATATCCAGGTTTTTAAAAAACTCACTCATCATACCAAGAACCAGGAAAATCTCAACGTGAATGAAAAAATATAATCAATAGATGATAATACAGAGATGACAGAAATGTTAGGGTTATCTGACAAAGATTTTAAAGCAGCCATCACAAAAATGTTTCAATTACAAATGAGCAATTACAAACGTGCTTGAAACAAATAAAAAAAGGAAGTCTCAGCAGAGAAGTAGATGATATAAAGAAGAACTAAATGGAAATTTTAGAACTAAAAAAAGCTATAATAACCAAAATTTAAAAACTCAGTTGATGGATTCAATAACAGAATAAATATGAAGATGTAGCAATCCTAAATGTGTTTCACAGAGCAACAGAGTTTCAAAACATGTACAACAAAAACTGATTAACCTGAAAGGAGAAATAGGAAAATCCACATTCTCAGCTGGAGACTTCAGCACCCCTTTCCCAACAACTGAAAAAATAACTAGGCAGAAAACCAGCAAGGCTATAGAATAACTCAAAGGTGCCATCAACCAGCAGGATCTGATTGACATTTATAGAGCACTCTACCCCCAAAACAGAAGAAGACATATTCTTTACAAACATTCATGGAATATACACCAATAGAGATCATATCCTGTGCCATTAAACAAACCTCAGCAATTTAAAAAGAGCTGAAATCATACAGTGTGTTTTCTGATCACAATGGAATCATCCTAGAAATCACTGAGAAAGCTAACAGAAAAATCTCCACTTAGAAACTAAAGAATGCACTTGCAAATAATCCATATATCAAAGAGAAAGTATCATGTGAAATAAAAAATACATTGCTTGCATGAAAATGAAAATACAACACATCAAATTTTGTGGGGAACAGCTAAAGCAGGGCTGAGAGGGAAATTTATAGCACTAAATGCTTACATTTGAAAAGAGCAAAAATCTCAAATTAATTTAAGCTCCTGACTCAAGAACCTGGAAAAAAGAAGCAACAGAAACCCAAGGCAAACAGAAGGAAGAAAATGTTAAAGATAAGAGCAGAAATAAATAAAATTGGAATTAGGAATACAATAGAGGAAATCAATAAAACAAAGAACTGGTTCTTTTAAAAGATCAATAAAACAGACAAACCTCTAGCAAGACTGCCAAAGGAAAAAAGAGAGAAGGCACAATTTTCCAATATCAGCAATGAAAAGGGAACTATTACTGCAGATCCTTCAGATATCAAAAGGATAATAAGGATAGGTACTACAAAAAACTCTACACGCACCTTTGATAAATTAAATGGGCCACTTTTAAAACCAATTCTGAACTACCACAGTACTCACACAATATAAAAGTATAATTTTCATAGACCAATAAATATTAAGGAAATTTATTTTATATTAAACTCCCCCCCCAAAAGTAATCTCGAGGTTCAGAGGGATTCATTGGATAATTCTACTAAGTATTGAAAGAAGAATCAACACAACTTCTATAAATATTCCAGAAAATAGAAAAGGAAGAAACACTTCCCTATCCATTTTAGGAAGCTAGTACCATACTGGAACTAAAATCAGACAAAGACAGTAGGAAAAAAAAAAAAAAAAGAAATCTACAGACCAATATTAACAATCTATTGAAAAATAGACTTCAACAATATAGGAAGAGAATTATACAGCATGGTCAAGTTTTTTTCCAGGGTTGCAAGGCTGGCTCTCTCTATAAAAATTAGTCAATGTAAAACACTGTATTAACAGGCTAAAGAAGAAAAATCATATGATCATACCAATTGATACAGAAAAAGTATTTGACAAACTTAAAATACCTGTTCATGATAAAAACTTTTAGAAAAATAAAAATATAGGAACTCCCTCAACTTGATTAAAAATCATCTACAAAATACCTACAGATAACATTATACTTAATACTAAAAACTGAACACTTTCCTCTGAGATCAGGAATGAGACAAGGATGTCCACTCCTACCATTGTTATTCAATACAGTACTGGAAGTTCTAACCAGTGCAATAAGACCAGAAAAGGAAATAAAAGGCACACAGATTAGAAAGGAAGAAATAAAACTCTCTCCCTCTGCAGATGATATGATTGTTTTATGTAGAAAATCTCAACAAATCTACCCCAAGCTCCTAGAACTAATAAATGAGCTGAGCAAGGTTTCAGGATACAAGGTAAATATACAAAAGTCGATTACATTTATATATACTAGTATTGAACATGAAGACACTGAAATTAAAAATACAGTACGATTTACAACTTTTCAAAAAATGGAAATACTTAGGTGTAAATTTAACAAACATGCAGGAGTTGTATGCTGAAAATCACAAATCACTGATACAAGAAATGTAAAAAGAGATATAAAGAAATGGAGAGGCATACTACGTCCATGGATTGGAAGACCTAACATTGTGAAGCTGCCAGTTCTTCCCAAAATGATATACAGGTTTAATGCAATTCCTATTCAAATTACAGCAAGACTTTTAAAATAGATATAGATGAGATTATTCTAAAAGTTGTATAGAAATACAAAGGAACCAGAATAAGTAAAATAATTTCTTAAAAGAATAATAAAACTGGAAAATTCAGTCTGCCTTATTTCAAGACTTATTATGTAGCTTCAGTAATCAAGACAGTGCAGTATAGGTAGAGTAACTGACATGTATGTATTGAAATGGAACAGAATTGAGAACCGAAAAACTGACCTGCATAAGTATGCCCACTTAGTTTTGACAAACATTCAAAAGCAATTCAATGGAGGAATGAAAGCATTTTGAACAAGTGGTTCTGGAGTAATTGGACATACATAAGCCAAAAAATGAACTTCAACTTAATCCTAACACTCTATATAAAAATTAGCTCAAAATTGATCATGGGCTTAAATGTAAAATTTTAAACTATAAAACGTCTAGAAAAAAATAGAAGGGCAGGCAAAGAATTCTTAGACTTAACTCTAAAAGTACAATCCATAAAAGAAAAAAGTCATAAACTAGATTTCATAAAAATTTAAAACTGTTACTCTGCAAAGATTCCTGTTAAGAGGCTGAAGATACAAGCCACAGACTGGGACAAAATATTTGAAAACAACATCTGTCAAAGTACCAGTATCTAGAATGCATCAGAAGTCTCATAAAGAAATAATGCAACTAGATAATATGCAAAGACGTGAGCAGAATCTTACCAAAGAGAATATACAGATGGAAAATAAACACATGAAAAGACGGTCAACATTTTTAGCTATTGGGGAAATGCAAGTTAATATCAAAATGAGATATCACTACACACTTACCAAAATGACTAACATAAAAACAGTGACAGTACCGTATGCTGGAGGATGTGGAGAAACTGGTAGTAATATAAAATCATACAGCTACACTGGAAAATAGTTTGGCATTAAAAAAAAAAAAAACAACTAACCATGCAACTAACATGTAACCCAGCAGTTGCATTCCCGATCATTTATGCCAGAGAAATGAAAGCTTATGTTCACAAAAAAACTTGTACTGGAATGTTCATAGCAGCTTTATTCATAATAATGTCAAACTGTAAAAAGTCCAGTGAATGGTTAAACCACCAGTGCTCCATCCATACCGTGGAATACTACTCAGCAATAAAAATTAATAACTTGTTTATGCACACAGTGCCTTGGATGAAACTCCAGAGAATTATGCTGAGTGGATAAAGTCAATTCGAAAAGATTACATATTATCTAATTCCACTTACATAGCATTATTGAAATGGTAAAATTATGAAAATGGAGGACAGATTTAGACTGCCAAGAATTAAAGGTGGGGTGGGTGGGAGGGAGGCCCAGAGGGAAGTAGGCATGGCTATAAAGGGCAGCAAGAGAGATCATTTCGGTAATGGAAGTATTCTGTATCTTGACTGCATCATTGCCAGTATCTTGGTTGTGATAGTATAGTTTTGAAAGAAATTTTCATTGAGGGGAACTGGGTGAAGGATACATGGGACAGCTCTCTATTGTTTCTTAGAGCTACATGTGAATCTAGAATTACCTCAAAATAAACAGCTTAATTTAAAAAGTTAATTATTATGAACGAAGACTTTATTTTAACACAAATTTCATTATATGCTGGGAATGAATCCTTTGGTGTTATTTGTCTCCTATTCGCCTTATTCCTAGTGGTGAATAAGGGTGAATTTCCATTTGAAAGATTTTGGGTTTCATTTTTATGCTTAATTAATTTATCCACTTTTCAAAGAGTTCTCTCTTCATAGTATTGATTATTGAGTAGAAAAATTTTAATTAGTAAAAGAAAAATGATAAAACATAGTCAACAATGTATAAATTCAAAACTATGAGACTGAAAATTGATTACACCTAGAATTTTAGATTTTTCTTTCCCAAATGATATGGATTTCAGATCACAATATTCGTTACCTTTCTGTTTTGTTTTTAAAGATACTATGTACAGTTTTACTTTATGCACATCCTATGTGGAGAAAAAATTCATCTGGCATCGTCAAAGAGCAGAGGAAGCATCGGGTGACAATGCTGTCACCCGGGGGAGCTGGCATAAACAAGAGAAATTTCACCAGAATTTGAGCCCTTGTTTATTTACTAACTGAGAAAATAAATTATTCTCTCAGAATCCATAAAGTTGGTAATATAATATCCATTTTATTGGGTTGGGAGGAATGCTTCATGTGAAAGGCTTCATAAATTGTGAAGTGCTCTGTAGATGAAGTGAAGGCTGTTTATCTGATTCAAGTGGACAAGATTAGTTAAAAAAAATCCTTCATGCAAAAAGGGTGATGTAATATTTATCTAAATTTTAGAAGAGAAACAGAGAGAGGCATCCTTGGGCAAGTTAGTAAGATGTGAAATCATGTTGAAGTATTTTGCTATTGGAATATTGGAGGGGGGCCAAGATGATGAAGGATCTTGTGTCGGAGGGGATTTAACTTGCCTGCAACCTGGCACTTAACCACATTATAGGTTACATTGTGTCATTCAGTTCACTTTTTTTTTTAAGTTGAAGCATAGTTGATTTACAATGTTGTGTTAATTTCTGTTGTACAAGCCAAGTGATTCAGTTATAAATATATATAGTCTTTTTTAATATTCTTTTCCATTAAGGTTTATCACAGGATATTGAATATAGTTCCCCATTCAGTTTACTTTTAAAAATGTAACTGGTATGATTGAATGTTTTCCTGAATGGTAAAAACTCACCTGTGGTTCTCCATTGCCTTTATCCATGTATTTTTTAAGGCGTTTAGTATGCTTATTGATTTTTATAAAATTTTTTCATACTGATCCTTTGTTTGCTACAAATGTTTTTTCTTTTGATTCATTGTTTTAACATTTTCAACTATTATTATTAGTGCTCAGGAATTTTTAGTCTTTATAGAGTAAAATTTTATTTCTCTGTGCTGATTTTTCCATATTTTTAAAATATTCCAATCATTAGATCAAATATATACTTTTTATTTTTAGTAATTTAAAATTAAATGATTGGTGATTTTATTATAAAATTAAATAAAAATTTTTAATGGTTTGCTTTTTTTAATTTAGTTTTTTAAAATAAATTTATTTATTTTCTTTATTTCTGGCTGTGTCTTTGTTGCTGCGAGTGGGCTTTCTCTATAGTTGTGGCGAGCGGGGACTACTCTTCATTGCAGTGCACGGGCTTCTCATTGCAGTGGCTTCTCTTGTTGCGGAGCATCGGCTCTAGGCGTGCGGGCTTCAGTAGTTGTGGCACGTGGGCTCAGTAGTTGTGGCTCTTGGGCTCTAGAGCACAGGCTCAGTAATTGTGGCGCACGGGCTTAGTTGCTCCGCGTCATGTGGGATCTTCCTGGACCAGGGCTCGAACCCATGTCCCCTGCATTAGCAGGTGGATTCTTAACCACTGCGCCACCAGGAAAGCCCTAATTTAATTTTTTTACACAGTGCTTTACTCCATCTGTCATATATTTGAGTTTATGGTGTGAGGGGAATATCAGCATCATTTTAAGTTTCAAATGTTTGTTTTAGGAGTAATATCACCATAAATACTCTCAGTTCTTGATCAGTTGTTACACCTGGGGTCAACATAAATTTATAAATATTAATTTCATTCAGTAGCTTTAACCATTGCCCCCACAAACCTCTTATCAATATACTCGACTGAAAAACAAATAAATTGACACACTTACTATACTCTTCTGCTGGTGCAGATGCAAATGTAATCTTCTTTACAAGAAAGTCCCCCCGGCAAAATTATCAACAGGAAAGTTATCAACAGGTGATGGGGGTTCTCTGGAGTAAGTACTTCACTCCACTAGGGAATTTGGTTATACCTGCTCCGATCATCATAAAACAGAAAGCAATGGAGACTAAATTAAGTGTTAGTGATCAGCCCTGGACCCATCATCCCCGAGCCTGGGTTTTGAATCCTAGATGGAGTGATTTTGCTGATCAGCGTACTTTATTATTGGGTTCCTCATGTGTGGGGAAAAGATGGAATTTTCAAAAGTGGACTTATGAATCTTTTGGTTCTTATAAAAGAGAAACAGCCATCATTCTGTTCCTCTCTAATTTATTCTTTTTTGGTGCATTTTGAATCTCCCTGCAGTTTAATGATTTTTCACATTATATTGAAATGAGAGAACTGGGCTCAGAATAGGACTTGATGGTGAGTAATTCGTGATCACATTGGAATGTTCCCTTAGTTTTATACCTATTTTATTGAATGGCCTTAGTGTTATTAGCATTCTTTATAAAAATATTTCTAGATCCTATGAAAGGAACCTTCAAATGATTTCATCATCACTTCTTGTTTCTATAATTAGGGGATGTAGTGTGAATTGGGTGGTTAAAAATTTAGTATGGTTGTGGTTAGATGCTTAGAAAAGGGGCTTGGATGCATTGAGATTGTTTAAGACTCAATAACTACATAGTCACACCCCTGCCAACATACACACACACACATACACACCCACACACTTCTCTTTGGGGGTGGAGGTGGGGAAGGGGTGGCAAAGAAAAGAGAAAATACTGTGAATTGCTTACAATCATATCATCATCAACTATTTTTAAAGACGCCATATTCTAGAGGTTTCTGATATAGGTAGTCAAGAAAATTAGAATCATTAATACTAGAAATCATAAAGTTAAAAATCACAATTATCTGACACCTCATTAGTAAGGCACTTTTTTTAGTGATTCAGTATTTTAAAAGATAAGCCAATATTATCTAATAATTTCAAATGGAGTATGTATTTCCTGTGCTGTACATTACATCCTTGTATCTTATTTTATACCTAGTACTTTGTACCTCTTAATCCCCTTCTCCTATCTTACCCCTCACCCCTTTCACCACTGGTAGCCACTAGTTTGTTTTTTCTATCTGTGTGTCTGAAAGCACTTTTAATTGTTTCTTTTTTACCAAGTATTTCACTGTTCTTGCTGGAGGTGCTGATGAATGGCCAGTGTAGAGCCTTCCCAAAGGTGCGGGGTGCTTAGATAATAAAACAAAATTCTTTGGCAGAGAAGAGATTGTTTATGCTTTTCTTTTCTTGCTTACTAAAGGCCAATATCTACTTTAGAGAGATCGATATTCCTGAATTGCAAACTTTGTAGAAGCTTGAAGGAAATGGATCTTTGTCAGGCTTCAACGTTAACCCTCTCTCTACTGTGGGAGAGCAGAGCTGTCTTTCCTCTGCAGTTGAATTTTGCTCTGTTTTGGTAGAAAGAAGAGGTCATCTCCCAGAAGCCCATGACTGGTTAGCTGTGGCTTTACTATTCTAACCAGCCTGTTCTTCCTCCTTAAAAAACATAAGCTGGGTCTGGGCTCCCAACAGCACGGTGTCAGGTGGGAATATTTGCTGAGGCCGTCTTGAGTTAGCTTTCAAATGCTTGTCCTCAATTCTCCAGCCCTCAGCTTCAACAGCACCTCCTGGGGAGGCCTCCTCTGACTACGGGACCAGTTGGACCTCTCAGTATATGTTCTCTGCACGATCCAGTCTCTTCTATCAGACCCTCCTCATATTTTGTTGTTTTATCTGCTTAATTTTCTGCCTTCTCGTCTGTACTGTAAACCCCACGAGCACAGAGACTCCGCCCTTCTCGTTTTCACGACCAGCGTGGGTTCGGGGTGAGGCACCTGATAAATGCACATACTGCAGGACCAAGCGAATGTCATGAACGAGGCTCCCGCCATGTCTGATGCCCTTGGAGCCTGGGGGCATCTTAACTCTCACGTCTGACATCAAGAAGCGATTTGCTCCGAGTTCACAGAGAGAGGTAACTCTGGTTGTTTCAACTCCAAGTCCACGCTCCTTCCACTCTGAAATGCGTCCCTCTGCACTTCCTGACCTTCAGCTGCTCCTGGTCCTGGGGAACAGGCAGGCAGAGCCTGGTCCCCCTCCTGCGGCCTCGCGGCATCACTGCTGGGGTCCTCTTTGCTCCGCTCTTGGCTGACACCGTGTCAGCTGGTGGCAGACTGAGGGCATTCCTCTCATCCTCTCCTGACCCACAACTTCCTGGGTGGAGAGGACAAGGTTGGGGGTGAGTGGACAGTGGGGACAAATTTCCTGGAGGTGGCTTGGGTGGCAGCTTGGCAGCTTGAATTAAAGATTGTGGCCTCATTTTGACATACTCGGGGATGCGCTAGGACCATGACTGCCAACATCAACTCTGTCCTGGAACAGTCTAGAATTTCAGAGATCCAGAAGAAAAGAAAGCCTTCCCCAGCCTACCTCAGAAAGACTTACCCAGGCTGTCTGTGCCAGAGCCTAGAGGAAGCTCTAGCCCAGGAGCTGATGAGCTGTGGCCCAGGGCCTAAATCTGCCCCACGGCCTGCTTCGTATGGTCCACAAGCTAAGAATCATTTTTACATTTTTCAAAATGGTATAAAAAATCAAAAGAAAAATAGTATTTCATGACACATGAAAATGATACATTATCCAGACTTCTGTTTCCACAAATAAAGTTTTGTTGGGTCACAGCCACACCCATCTGTTTATATGTTGTCTCTGGCTGATTTTGCCCTAAACTCTAGAATTAAGTCCCTGCAACAGAGACACCCACCCTGCAAAGCCTAAACTATTTCCTCATCTGGCCTGTAGAGAAAAGGTTTGATGACCTCTGCTCTAGTGGAACATGATAAAGAAGAAATTCATGGCAAGGCTGCCTCTTCCAGTAATTTTTCGAGCTAAAAATGCCCAGCTGTTGAAAGTTAATAACGTATGAAACCTTTTTACTGCTTCCAACCACAGCAGCGACCACAAGTTCTACCCCACATGTCTCTCCAGCCCTCAGAGCCAGGGCCGGTGGAAGCCACCCTCCTTCTCCTCTGTGGGCTGGGGTCCCACGTTCCCAGGGTCCACAATGGGTGACATTTCTGCCACTGCCTGTGTGGTCAGAGCTTTGACATGGGTCAACCCCATCTTCCAACACACAAATCACATCTTTTCCAAGTTGTGAGTGACTTGCTTATAGGACTAAGTGGAGAAGAACAATGCAGTGGAGCGGGAACTAGAGCTCCCTGTTTCCCGGACAAGTTCTTTGACTGTTTCCAAGGAGTTTCAGAGCAAACTTCAACCAATATACTTGATATCCAGAACCTGTCAAGTGATTAACTACTTAAAAATGACGTTTTCTCACCTAGAGACTGTCATGCAGAGTGAAGTAAGTCAGAAAGAGAAAAACAAATATCGTATATTAACGCATATATTTATGTGGAACCTAGAAAAATGGTAAAGATGATCTTATTTGCAAAGCAGAAATAGAGACATAGACGTAGAGGACAAATGTATGGCTACCAAGGGGGAAGAGGGGGGGATGAATTGGGAGATTGGGATTGACATATACACACTACCATGTATAAAATAGATAACTAATAAGGACCTACTGTATAGCACAGGGAACTCTACTTGGTGCTCTGTGGTGACCTAAATGGGAAAGAAGTCCGAAAAAGAGGGGATATATGTATTTGTATGGCTGATTCACTTTGCTATACAGCAGAAACTGACACAGCAGTGTAAAGCAACTATACTCCAATAAAAAAATTTAAAAATTGAAAAAGAGACATTTTCTCTTATGAGCAATTGTGGAAGCAGTTACTAGAGGTATCACCACATTATGAGTGACAAAATATTGGGAAACAGAATTATCATGTATTTATACGTACGTTATGTATGGTGAGCTTCTAGGGAATCAGGACCTGGGTCCAGTTTTTCTTATCTGGAGGCTAGTACCTTTACTCCACAATATCTTCATGCCTAACTACAAATTATCCGATGGAAATGATTTAAGAATTCCAATTATTTGTTATCGAGGCCACGGCTGGCATCATGCAAGGAAAACCCAGGCACTAGGTAGACTAATGGGAAGTTTTCATGGGTTGCATTCACTTGCCATTCATGCATCTAACAAACATTTATTTAGCGACTATTGTGTACCCAGGAACGGAGGCTCAGAAGTAGAATAAAACACCATCTTTGCCACCAATAACCTTATGGAGGGGATAGACAATCCAATCAATTTGTAAAGAATGTAATGGGGCACAGAACGAAGTCATTTAAATCATACTGGGGTAATTCTGGAGGAAATGGTGTGTGAGCTGAGTTTTGAAGAATGAATGAGACATTCATTCCTGGAAATGACAGTCCAGGAATAGTGAATGATGATTAAGAAAATGGTACTTATATGGGTAAATCTAAGTGTGTGTTGACTATATATCATGATTGGCGTTTCAAAGAAAATTTCTGTAAGGACATGCGCAAAATTATTAGCAGAAATTACTTCTGAGAAATGATTTTCTAATAAACAATGGGAGAAAGACTTAATTTTTAAATTACTGTTATAAAATAAAAGTGATGATAAATAAATTTTTTACTTCAGAGAATCTATTTGGAGCTGAAATTATATTTTTCTTAATTTTCATCCTTACATTCCTCAAATAGTTTGAATTGAAGGTACAGTTATGTTTTTAAAAGGTGCTTGAGACAATATACTTATTGCTTTCGAATTTTGTAAACTTTAAATTCTTGCTCCCAAATATTCATGAAACATTTTGGTCGACACAGAGCAAAAATAAATAGATCATGTAATCAAACAAGCAAGAAAGTATTGACAACATAGAACAAGGATAATAATGACAAAATCTGGAGGAATAAAAACCAGGCAGATATAATGCAAATTAAGATCTTGTACTATTTGGGAGGAGGATAAAGACATTTAATAATTTGACAGAATATTAATCAAATATATGGATAAATTCAAGGGTGAATATAAAATTTAAGCATAAGCATGGAAGAACTGAAATTTTTAAACACAATTCTCTCAGTAAGAAATAGTTCAGGTACAAAATAGTAAGAATGAAAAGCATTTAAAAAAACACAGGTGATTGAATACACGAATGCACTCAAGATTTAAACAACATTCTTTTCAAGCACTCAAAGAATAGATTTGCAAAAATAGAAGAACTAGGAAACCATAAAGGAAATATCAAAGATAGCAAAAAACCTTAGTGTCATGTAAAATATTCTAGCTGACCACAGTGCTATTAAGCTAGAAATCAATAACAAAATTAATTCCCCCATACTTTTGAAGGTTTAAAAAAACAGTTTAACTCGCTGATCAAAGTAATCAGTGTGAAATTTAAGAAATAATTAAAACTAAATGGACAGAGTAAATGGTTGTATAAAGAGGTTAGATATTTCTTCCCATAGACAACAATGGCAAAAACTGGACAAAGATTGGAAAAGGACCAGAAGCAGGAAGAAACTTGAGACGGGTTTACTCATACAAAACTATACTGCAGGGGGTAAAAACGATGAGTTAGTGGCGTTCCTGCCTTGAGCCTTTTCACAGTCCCCTCCCTGGTCAGACACTGGCGTTAGGAACTTGAAGGGGCAGGTTGTTGTTTAGCAGAGCGGCTGAATTCCTTACCCTCAGAAACTGTGAGATAGCACGTACCTATTTTTAAATGCTGTTTTGGGGGCTAATTGGTTGTGCAGCAATGGATAATAGATGCAGATTCTAGAAGGGAAGAGTCCAAGCAGGGCATCCTGATACTCAGCAGTAAACTCCTTCCATCCTTGGAAGCGCACTGGCATCTACAGAGAATGTCCTGGTCCTCCCTGGAGGTGGCCTCTCGGGAGCAGCAGATGATCGGTCCTGGGGACATGCAAGCAATTCAGCAACGGGCAGATCCCACTGACCACTCTCAGGCTCAACGCGAGACTAAATTTGTTCAGTTTGTCAACAGGTTGACTATAGACCAGAGGCTGCTATTTACTCAGAGGAGCCAGGCAGGCAAGTGGATTGGACCACATTGGCTATGGCCACAGTAGGATACAGAGGGTTTTGAATGATTGACCTTTATTTTGGATTTGGTAATGGAAGCAGTTGTTTCTCATATCATCAGATGATTAGAACAAAATATTATTTCAGTTTAGATCATCTACTTCTATATCTTCATATCAAGGAACACACTTTACTGAGGATGCAGGGCAACAATGGGCTAAAAATACCGTATACAATAGACTTATGTATTTTAAACATCACAGAGCAGTGGATTATTAGAAAACTGGGATGGACCATGAAAACACCTGCTTACTAAATTGCGGGGGCAAAGGATTAAAAGGATGGCTTGCATTTCTAAATAAATGTGTAACATGAAGGTGGGTCCCCGTCAGATCAACTGTCAGCTATACTGGGAAATACAGAGAAGAGGGAAAGAATACAGTAATTTACACAAACATCTTCCCTACTTCTCAAAATTTTTCTTTTCCTCTTCTTGATCTAGTAGAACGGGACCCAGATCGCACCTACAATTTCTATTGCTAAACAAGACAAAATGTCAGTGCTTTAGAATATAATTGCCTAAACGCCTAGGGGCCTGAGGGTTATCGACTTCCATCTAGGTTAGGATTAACATCTTCAGCCTCCTTCCTACGTAGGGGATGGGGCGACCCCACCTGGAACACTCGGGAGGAAGAGCTGGGAAGCAGAGGTTTGCCCCCAGCTTTGCAGGCCAGACCTTCTGCTGAGCCCAGCAGTTCCACTATAGATGGTAATCCAAGCGTGAGCTCGTACTGACGTCTTCAGCTCTGATCCATGACCACACAGGGCATCATCCCCTGCTCCCTTTGCTTGTCTGTAACCTTCCCCCCAACACTAAGTAACCTGGTTCCCAGCATCTGCCGCAGGGAACTTTGTTCTTCTGTTCCCGTGTACTGGTTACGTGACTTTGGAAGTGTCACTCTATTCTTCTGTGGGAAAGGACTAATGAACTAGGGCACTGTGCTTACACACAGTTCATCTTGCCTTCCGTCTTGCAGACTCCAGTAATTTCCAAAATGAGGCCAGCTCCTTCATCCCCTGCCCCTACAGTGAGTTTGTTTCATTCTCTGTGGTGCAGCCAGATGGTTTCATCACAGTCCGCGCTCCATCCTGTGGTGCCTTTATCTACTCATTGCTTTGTTAGAAAATTTGTGTATGTTAGGTTTCTTCTTTTCGCTGTAAAGTTTTAGGGGTTTTGACACATGGATAGGGTCATATATCAACCCCTACAGATATTTTATCACCCTAGAATATCCCCCTCTTCATCTGTTCCGCCTCCCTCACCCCACCCCCAAACGCCTGCAACCACTGATGCGTTTACCATCTGGGTAGCTTTTCTTTTTACAGAGTGTCACAGAAATGGAATCTTCAGTGTGCAGCCTTTTCAGCTTGGCTTCCTTCACTTTGCAATGTGAGTTTAAGATTCAACCATGTCTTCACATGGCTTAATCTTTCTTTTATTAAAATCGCTGAATAGCGTTTCACCGTATGGAGACACCAGTTTGAAAGGCACTGCATTAAATGATAAATTTTTTCAGAGCAGCAAACTGTATCACTCAAGACAGATACAGGCAATAATAACAAGCCCCCATATGTACCATGGCACAGCGCTGTAGAAATCAACTTTTTGGCCTTGTGTTTGATGCAGTTGTTCACACTGCAGTGTGGGACCAAGTCTCCTTCCTAGGAGACTTGGCTGCTTCCAAGGCCTCAGGGTCCTCTGCTGGATGCTGTGCCTCCGGCCCTGAGTCAGGGGCAGAGGGAGAGTTGATAATTGCTCAGGGGAATCTCCTGGGAGGCTTGGAAGGGGTGAACATCATTGGACACTACTGTCACACCCTGACACCAGGGTTGGGAAATGTCATCTCTCTGGGAGTCTGGGAAGAATGGAAAGCAGTGGGATCCACCAGGCTATCTCACTACTGTGGTCATCTATCCCCTAAAAAAAAAACCTTCCAACCAATCCTAAGAAGCTCCTGATTTCCCACGTCTATTCCAGAAGTAATTGACTCATCACCTAAGTGAAAACCATCCTTATTCTTATCACACGCCAGCTGTCTGCAGCAATGTCTGTCAATCATTTACAATCTGGCAGCTGTATTTGAAGACAGTTTTCTATGGTTTGCTAGCCCCATTGACTAACTGGCTTAGACAAGTGAATTTCCTGGTAAATATTTTAAATGCTTCAGGAATTCTTATAATAAAATCCATTGGCTAGGTTTTGCATGCACAGCCTTTTTTTTTTTTTTTTTTGGACCCAAATTTTCACATACATATCCTTAAGTCTGACTGTGGTATAAGTAAATTCCTTTTATTTCAACTTCTAACTTTTTCTTCCATTTCTAATTTGTGGTATTTCCCATTTAATGTGCAACAAAATATTTGTTGAAGCATGTATATAAACTCTTCACAAGGAAGGTGAATGTAGGACATATGATTCAATTTTTTTGAGTTAAAGTTTCCAAGAAGTATTATTGAATCCAATGCCGCATCTCAAATGCTGTGATATGATTGTTCACATTACGATCGTCTATTCTGGCTTATTCTAGAATTTTATCTTTTGGTCTTGGTGCTCAGCATCATGTTCCATTTCTTGGGAATGATTTAGGTTTCTGTCTGTACCTGCTGTCGAGCTCTGATGTAAACCTAGTCAAGGATGGGGCTTAGCAAAGAACCTGCAAGAGATCAGAGCATCGGAAGTGATTGGAAGAAGGGTCGTGATTCTAGCAGTATGTGAGAGCAAAAGTAAATAAGAGGTTGGTACTGAATGGACATAAGACCGTATCTCAAGGGCAGTGAGTCAAAGAGAGTTAGGAAGAACAGAATGTGAACATCTCAAACTAACAGTATGAAAAGAACTTTTTCCTATAGACAAACCGTGAAGCAAACCCATGGACAAGCAAGTCAGTTGGCGTCTCCCAGCCATTTGCGGTTTTGAGTAGATTGGCTTGAATCCCTGTGATTCCCAAAGCTCACCCCAAGGTTTCTGTGTGCTCACTGAGCCTGTCCCTATGGTGCTCTCAGGGGGCTCTTCCCCATCTGGGGTATTGGTTCTACACCAATAGGGAAGTCTTAATCTCTTTATCAGTTTCCATTAAAAATAACTTCAGGAACACAAATATGAGTGTAATAGGCTATAATTAAGGCTTAATTTTTGTCCTGTTCATTCTGGGGTCCCCTCAGGGCTGCCCGTTGCATCCCTGCTCTTCAGGAGTCCCCTCGCCTTCCAACAAGACTGTTCTCACCCTCTTCCTGGGGGCTCCTGGTCTCAGATCCCCCACGCTCCCCTTTATCCCCCCAGAGCCATAATACTCTCCTTCCTCTATTTGTCTCAAACGGAGCAAATGTGCCTTTTCTGAAAACTTGGTGAAATTCAACACCCAGGTCTCACCTTGTACACCGCATATCAAGGTAGCTTCTTTCCTGAGAGGAACTTAGGTCCTTGTCAACTTTCAGGAACTTGTCAACTTTTTCACACCTTGCACTGTCCGTGAACGTAATTGGTTCTGTAAATATTTAAGCTGTATTAAAAACTAACATTTTCGATGCTGAATAAGCCTAAAGACTTGAGGGGAAAGGCTGAACAAAGCCTCGTGATCACCAGTGATCCTCCACGAGTTAGATGTTAGAAATGTAGCTTGATGTGGTTGGCACTGGTCTACACGACAGGTTAATCGTTGCTAAGACTCGGAGTGTAGGAAGATGTTGCCAAATTTACTCTCGATTGGTCTTTTCTCCTAAATGTGAGACGAACTGGAGCAGTAAAGCAACTTTTCTCTTGTGCTGGTGTCATCAAATACATGTGCATGGCTCTATTATTCAGATTCTGGGATTCCTGACTCATTCTTCGTTTGTTTGATGGAATGTATCTCTCTCTTATTCACTCATTCATTCATCCAGGTATCCTTTAATCATACATGTATTCAGTCCCATACAATCTTTTAAGCACATGGTAAATACTGAAGATACGAGATAAACCCATTAAAACCCTATTGTCAAGGATGAAGAGACAGGCAGCATATTAACCTCAGTCTCTCCTCTGTGATTTTTCCTAGATCACCTTCCTTTTGGCTTGGAAAACTCTAAAGTTAATAACCACTGAAATCTTTTCCCAACTCCCACTTTCCTTTTCTGAAGCAGCTCTTGTAATATTGGCTGCTTCAGGAAACCTCTTTCTACTTGGATTAGAAAAAGAAGATACTCATTAAACATCCAAGTCTTTACTTTGAATTACCACTCATCCCCCATAGTTTGGAGTTGCCAATTGACTTATATTAATTGGCAATTCATCCAAGTACATGTAGATATACAAAATATATGTTTTATATCTACATTAAAAATATTCAATCAACATACATTTACTGTGTCTACTATATGCAGGTAGTGTTTAAGCCGTCAGGATCGGGGGACTGCAGAAAACAAACACAAATCCCTGCCCTCACAGAATTTATATTCTAGTGAGTACTGCATGTTTTAGTTGGATAATGGTGATGTGACTTAAACCTTTCAAATCTTTTGACTAGTTGAATCATTTCATGTAGTAAATGTTACGTTTCATTTAGTTTTTTTTTTTCCTTTTGGCCCATGAAAATAATTCTATGGCAGGTCTATAAATCAGTTGCTTAGGATTTAAGGTTAGTGAGTTTAAAGCCAGTTTAGACTTGTCCACAGTGTATCCTTGGGACATGGATCATTTACCTTTATAATCTCTGAAGGGGTTTGGAAGAGAATGGAATGGGCTTGCAGAAATTCATCTCCTTAAATGGGAAAATATTTCTTACTACCAGGATGATCTTCACCTATGTGGGGCATTTTCTGTTTGGACTATTCAGAGCACAGAAACATGGAAGTTTAGAGCTGAGAGCTTCTTCACTTTATCCACGAGAAGCCCGAGGTCCCCACGTGTGAAGGGTCCTACCTGGTCCCCTCAGCAAGTTTGCAGCTGACTGGGGGCCAGAATTAGCCTGCACGTTAAGAGCCCTGTGAGCTCTGGGACTTGTGCTCACATTCAATTTGAAGTGGTTAAAACAGTGCTTGGCATGTGGAAAACACTTAATAAACACTTTGTCGAACGGAGGGAATGAATGCTTTTTTTTTTCTTCTGAGTACTCCATGAATAAATTATCCTTAATTGACTGAAATAAACTGAGGACATTTTTCTAGTCTGTTGGTATCTGGGTTAGACTTACAAGTGAATACACCTAGGTACCCTCAAGGAAAGAGAGAACCTTTCTAACTGACTTAGAGAGACGCCTATGAGTGGAAAAAATCTAATTAATAACATTGCTGGCAGTGAATATAGATCTCTATTCTACCTGAAATTTGTCAGATGAAAGCAACAAGGATGCAGAACAGCTGACATGAGGAGGTGACTTTTTCCTGAAATATTTTTAGATTCTTCCAGTTTTTAAATATTCAAACTGAAACCCCAAATGCACATTTGCACTTGTATTTAAACTTCAGGAAGTTTTTCCTCTCATTGGATTCATCTCCACAGTATCCTCCCCTGCTTTTCCAGGAACTAGTGCTCCTTGAGGAGCAGATCGAGATGCATTAGCTCTGAAATATGCTCTATGTGAAACAGAAGCTAAATACACGTTTCTCATAGAGCTCTTCCGATGATTTTACTCCAAAAACTTAAACTTGCTTCTGATGAGACTTTGCCACTTTCACATCCATTCACTGTTTATTAAGATCATTTTGGATTTGCTTTTCATCACGTAGGCACTTCATCATCTAGAAAAACACAACAAAACAAGACACTAAATATCTTCCTTCTTAGAGATTTCCCCTAAGATCCTGGGGAGGGGCCCAGCGAGTTTCTGCCTTGAATGGGTACCTGGGTAGATGACTTCCAGGTTTTGTCCTAATGTTCAGAGTCTATGAATTAGTTAGTAAGGGGAACACACACTTACTGATCGCTGAGCAAGACCCCTGGAAGATAAGGGTCTTCTTGCGCCATTATGTGCACATCCCAGTTTGCTTATGCGATCTTAGTGGTCAGGAAAAGCATTTCTGTATGACGGATGTGTCTAGATGATTCTACTAAAAACCTAATGTAATTGCCAGCGTGGAGCTTAACTATTCAAGTCCCAAGAAATATGGTGGAAATTCACAGCTAACGTTACTGTCTGTTGTGTCTTAATATAAGAGTTCTTTTAACTGAACGTGCAGGACCACAGGGGTTTCTTACTCGTATGGATTTTAAAGGGATTTGTGAAGTTCAATTAAAGATTGCTAATGTGGCATTGATGAGGGCAGGGTGGCTTTGGCCATGAATGAAGGAATATGAAGTGTGAATTCTTTTTATTATCATTTTTCCTGTGAAGCTCTTACCATACATTGATATCAATTGAGGAGGCAGCAACTGTTATATGAAACAGAAAGTTAGAGGTGATTTTGTTAACTATTGATCAGAACTGGTATTAACTTTCTCAACTCAAGTTAAATTGTGTAGTCCAATGGAGGGAAAATACCAGATCCACAGGAAGAAAGATAAGCAGAGGTGAAAGGTAAGGAACCTCTTTCTATGTCCCCGGCTGTGCTAGATGCTTTCACATGTGTAATTTTATTTAAGCTTCACAAAAAAAATTGCAACAGAAGTATTCTTTCCAGATCTACTGATGAAGTTACTAAAAGTCAGGATAAACTTCTTTGAAGTCACACAGCTTGTAAATGATGGATCTGGCATCAGACCCAGGCCTGTCTGACTTTGCAGTCCTCGGTTACAAAAGAAAAAAAGAAAGAAAAAAGAAAGAGGGGGAGAAGGAGAGAGAGAAAGGGAGAGGAAGGAAGGAAGGGAGGCAGGGAGAGAGGAAGGAAGGAAAAGAGAGAGAGAGAGAGAGAAGGAAGGAAAAAGGACAATGTATAGGATGCAAAATAACCATGAATCAAGGGCCACAAGCATTGGGAGGAGAGAGAGGAGGATAGGAATAAAGCAGGGAGATGCTCTGGTGGGTTCCGTGTGAGGCGGAAGGTCTTGGTCTGTGACAAGAGCAAGGGTGTGGATATAATCGAGGGCACTCATTCCCTTTCCTTACAATAACCTCAGTTGAGTCTAAACAGAAGAATGTTATTTAAAATCAGTTATTGTGGGGAAAAGGGGATGGATAATCAGGATTGTCTTGAAATAGTAAGAAGGATGTTCCATGGAAAAATATTTAATTTATTTGCTATGGATATTGTAACTTTTAGTAAATGTCTAGAGTGTTTTACTTGCAACCTTGACCTTCCAAGGCTGTAATATAATTGATCACATTTTGAATATAATTATTAAAATAATTATCCCTTCTTTGAAAGAGGTTAACCAATTAGACCCAACATTTGGGTGACAGTGGGGCAGATGGGGGACCGAGAAATACTGGGGGCTGTTGTTACCGGCGATGACACAGGTGATGGGCTGAGGCCAGGACGCTCCACCTCTCTTAGCTCTGATGGATGCCAGAGGGCCCCGGGCATTGGGAGGCCTCCACAGTTAATGTGAAGTGTGTAAATGCACTTGCATTTATGAACAGGATGTCAGGATGCATTATTAATGCCCGCCTGAGAAGGATAACAAGAGGCTTTTGTGGTTTATGCAGTAACTGTGTTTTCACTTAGGAGTGGACTATAGTAAATAGAAAATGATGATACAGGCCATAGTGATCAGAAAACCACAGCACAGGCGGCCTGACACCAGAGTTGGGAGCCGCCAGCTCAGTGGTAAATGTTTGCCTTTAAAATATTTCTATCTTCCATCGGTGGTTATTCGCACATACTTTTATCACTTTAAAAAGCTTTGTTCACATAAAGACCTCTGTACTTCCATGGTGAGAAATGCCGTGTATTCTATAGATAAATGTATTCTTCATCTGTAATTTGGCTTATGAAATTATTTAATAGTCACTCTTGTGACAACATACTCTTTTTCATTTTTAAGTAATGTATTTAAAAATGTAATGAATTGAAACCAATTTTTCTTTTTTTGTATTTCCACCAACAGAAAGATACTGGTCCTTATTGAGATGATGTTATCTTACCCATCTTGTGGTTCTGAGACATCTTGGTGTTTGTGACAACTTCAGGGCTTCTGCAACCACAGAGGACCTGTGTCAGCAAAGAGGCAGCCCCGGACAGCAGCCCTAGGTCACAGGTCCTTGATATACGAGCCAGCGGGCAGCACACCTAGACTTGTCTGGCTGTTGCCTCTTTGCTGAAGCCATGGCTGGAGGAGTCACGGCCCTGGTCAGGATTAAAAGGGTTTCTGCGGGCTGACCAGGGAGTCTCCCCAGCATGCGGTTACCTGCGGAAGAGTCTTAATGGCAAACAATCAAGTTAGGAGAGAGCCATGGGAACGCAACCCATCCTTGGGCTAAGAGCTGCCCTTAATGCAACGTATTCCTACCAATCAAGGCAATCACGTGCAGGCTCCTTACAAGTGTCGTATCAGAATAGCTCCCAGCGAAGCTCATAAAAGAACACTTAAGGTTATGATACAGAAATCCCATGTGGTTCTTCTTAGAAAACAAGTCGATTCTTTCTATGTATCCTAATAGATAATTGTCTCAAAGTTGCCGCATTATGAATGTTAGATTTATGAATTATTTTTCCCCTTGTACTCATCAGAGTCTCCTGTGCTCTTTACAGAAAGAAAGAAAACGCATCCAAAAAGAAGGGTCCAGCTTCATCACACTCAGCAATAAACAAAATAGTTTAGGAACGAAGGAGAGACCCCCATGGACAGGGAAGGAAAGGAGGCCGGTTGATGGTGTGTTTATCGCAAGCAAAACGTGGTGTATTTGAAAGTATAGCTCCCCTCTCAGAGAAAACAAAGAGCTCTAGAGATTTTAGTCTCTGTTGTTTATGACTTATTTTTAAAGGATGCATGACTTTTATTTCCTTAAAGACAGAAGATGGTCTAAATGATCACGAAAAGAATTGGGCGATATCTTTAGGGAAATTTCTCCATAAATAGTAGAAATCACATTTTGTAAACAGTTTAAAGGTTCCACAGCAGGGCCAGCTGGCTCCAGGATGTCTTCCTGGTTTGTTCCAAATCTTTGCAACACACTCTACTCTCTCTGTCTCTGTGTCTCTCTCTATCTCTGTCTCTCTGTCTCTGTCTCATTTAGGATGCTTTAACATGTACTCTGTAGTGATCTTCACAGGCACTGCCTAATGTAAATATTTGATTTCCTCTTCTTTTCACGGACCACGGAAACGTGTAAGAAGGATAGATATTATTGAATCTCGCTGTTCAGAAAGCAGGGAGGGAAGTTGGCTTCTGTGGCTGCATTACTGATCTCTGAGGATAAGTGGCTAAACTATTTAGAAGTGAATAATATATGCTTTAATGTTAGATTATGGTTTTGCATTCTTCAGTTTGTCATAAAATTTATTGCCCTGCAAAATGAGTACATGATGTTTTCGGATTAGGCCCAGATGTATATACAGAATGTAAAATTGCAGAGAGAAATGTGTAACATATGGTCTGGAATTCTTAGGAAAGTTATGAAACCTCTGGGTCTCAAGAGCTATTACGACCTAGATGTTATAAAACAGGGTAATTTAAAGGATATTTGTACTTTTTCATTATAGCTGTGTCATTAGCTGGAAGGGGGTGAGATCCCAGCAGGTCTGCGGGAAAACATTTTAGTGACATAAGCTTTTGTCCTGTGAAGTGTTTATCCCACCCTCAGCAAAGTGTCTGCAAGCCTGCTGTGCCGTCTTCCCTCTGGAAAGAGAAAAGAAATCCGTTCTTCACTCAGCTGGTTCTGTGTCTGATGGACCTGGATTGAGAGACTTGAGGATGAGTCTGGGGTCCTGGATTATTTCCCTTCTTGGAGTTGGTAGTTATGCATTTTTAGTTCAAGTGTGAGCACATAGTTAGGTCTTTGGGGCTGCATGTGTCCCTTCAAAATTCACACGTTGAAACGTTAACCCTCAACGCGATGGTATTTGGAGACAGGTCTCTGGGAGGTAAGTAGGATTGGATGAGGTCATGAGGATGGGGCTTCACAGTGGGATTAGTGCCCTTATAAAGAGAGATGCCAGAGACCCTGCTCCCTCTTCTCAAGCATGAACAAAAAAAAGAGGCCACATGAGGACACAGGGAGAAGGTGGCCGTCAGTTAGCCTGGAGGAGAGGCTTCACCAGAGCCCGACTATGCTGGTCCCTTCAGCTTGACCTTCCAGCCTCCAGAACTGTGAGAAAATAAATAAAATTTTTGTTGTTTAAACCATCCAGGTATGGCCACCTGAGCAGACCAAGACATCAGGTGTAATAAGAGAAGACTGAATTAAACAAAGGAAACACTTCTTACCTTTTGTAGTCACTTTGGGTGAATAATGGCCACCCGAAGACACCAGGTCCTAATTCTTAATTCCATTAAATGAAAGATAGGGATTTTATCCTGGATTATCTGGATGGGCTCAAACCCGATCACCAGTGTTCTTGAAAGACAGAGACAGAGACTGCACACAGAAGAGGAGGAGGGAGGCTGACCACGAGGCAGAGGTGGGGTGATGCGGCCATCAGCAGCTGGGCCAGCACAGGAGCCCAGTCTCCCCTGGAGCCTCTGGAGGGAGCACTGCTCAGCCCACAGCTTGACTTTGGACTTCTGGCCTCCAGAGATGCGAGAATAAATTTCCGTGGTTGTGAGCACACCAGTCGTGGTCATTTGTTACCTGCCACAGGAAACGAATACCCTCCAACTACTCACTGTGCCTGGATACAGTGTTTGTGAATCAGCTATGCAAGGTCCTGCCCTTGAGTTTGGGGCTTCTTTCGCCCCCACAGCAGTAGAGCAAAGTGCAGGGAGTGAGATCAAGCCTGAAGCTGCTGTCCTACGGGATGAGTGGTAGAGAAGGTCTTCTAACCTCCGGGTCACTGCCGACAAGACCTAGCCTCCTCCCAGGCCCGAGGGCAAACCCAAGCCCAGTGCGTGCGATTGGATTTGGCAATTCAGCCCTGCGGTATTTCCAAATGCTGGGTTATAAAGTCAGTCAGGAGTGTGGGACTGAAAAGAGGGATGATGGAGGCTTTCAGAAAGTTGCACCACTGCCAGATCATACCTCAGTTCTTTGAAAAGGATCTATGAATTTTCTTCTCGACCTTTCTCCTCTACTTTATTTTTATGACAAAGAATGTCTGGATGATACTTCTGAGGATGAATGCTTTTGTACGACTCCCAACCAAGCAGAGAAAAAGTGAGGCAGTAACAGCCTCACTGTGATCTTTCTCTGCTAATTGCTCTAAAGCTTGGCTTAGAGGAAAGCCATTTCATGCTGGAAAGGCCTGCTGTGCTCAAGGGACCAAGAGAACGGGGTGCTCTGAGAATGCTTCTACTCAAAAAGACCGACTTTTCTCAAAACCCAGGCCATAATTGATTGAAAGTTTAATTTTGCATCCCTGTTGGGGATTTGGCTGAAGCCCAGCCCCGTAATGGCTAGCACATGCAGAAACTTTTGATACCTCCACCTTCTTCTCTAGATTTCTTTCCTTTTTTGAGACGCACATCTAATATTTTTTGAGTTTCTCTGCTTGTTGTTTGTATTTGCCAGGATATTCTCTTGTCCATCAGCTTCTTGTGAACAGTATGAATGTCTGCCTGGTTCCCCATTTTTCTGATTATTTAAATGATCAAAACTTAAAGCCTAATACTAACAAATACCATCTGTGTCATCTTTCTAAAATCTTTCTGGTAATCTCGAAAGCCTGTTGATTACTCACAAAGAAAATAAAGCATAAAGAAAATCTCTGCAAATCTCTGCCTTCCTGTTTGTGATGAGAAACTTCGAACAAATAAATATTTTGCAGAGTAAATGCCTGAGAAGTTATGCCAGGAAGGCCCAGAGACTACATTAAAAAATAACATACTGCACACAAGGGATTCCAGTATGTACTAGAGACTCTAATTATTTTTTTGAATTACTTCCTTTCCCTCATCTTTGACCTTTCTGGGGGTTACCCACAACCTGTTTCAAGAATCACTTATATTTCTAATCCATTCAGCCTCTGAAACTCACACCTTTATTATGTGTGCATTAATTAAAGCATCTGAAGTGTCATGAAAGGAGGAGGGGCACCAAGAGAGAGAAAGCCTCCCACGTAAGTGGATGTTTAGTATCCGGGGACTGAAAGAGCCACGGTCCTTGGCCCCGGCTCCCATAGAGGCAGGTCTGGTTTGGGCCAACTCCGAGATACGTGGTCCCAATATGGAGCTGCCCTGGAGAAACAGCTCAGGATGGAGCAGTCCCCGTTGGGGAGATTCTAGATATCTTAGTCGTCATCTATGTTTGGACTCAGTAGTTCCAGGGTGAGTCATAGAGTGTGCTGAAAACTCCATATCAAACTCAGAAAGGGGGAAGACAGAGGACAGAGAGAGAAGGCAAACGGGAAACACGTTAAACAACAGAAACAAATTAAAAACACTTCTTCATCTGATTTAGAAACTTCATGCAAGTGCCAAAGGAGAAAATACATTTAAATTGATAATGTAATAAAAGTATTAAAAATCTCTTCTTAATTATACTAATAGGGTCCAGTGGCAAGTGGGTGAGGGAAGAGTGAGTGGAGAAGTAAAGTGTGTGAAAATTTTCTGCTCCATAGAGGATAATTCAAAATCTACTGTTTTTGTTCTAACTATGACAATGTAAGAAGCATATTAATAAGAAATATAGGTTAAATATGGTTTTGAAAAGCTTAAAAGTAACTGGTAGTTAAAATAGAAGACAAGACACATGGTCTATGTATGTATGTATATATACGTATCTGTCATTTATCTGTATCAAAACATTGGTTATGATAAAAGTAAAGGCCATGTAGTTTATTTGGCGAGTAAATGAAAACAAAGGAAACTGCGAGGGTGTTTAAAAACAAAAAAGGAAAGAGCAACATGAAAAGATGTCTAAATATTTTCTCTATATGTCTTAATTGGCTGAACTACCTCATGAAAAGACAAAGTCTTTTGGATTGGATATAAGACAAAATGTTCAGTGTAAACCAACATATTTAAAGCAAAGTTGCCTTGAAAAGAATAAAAGCACGAATGTGGACACTTGTAAATCATGCAAATGGAAACAACCCAAATATCAGCATATTAAATATTAAAAGATAAAGAATAATTCAAGGCAAAAGCCTTAAATGGGAGAAAAGGGATCATTTTATATTGATAAGGCACAATTCTTGCTTTAAAACAGGTTATCAATGGTTTTCACACTGCATATATTTTTCTGCACTTGCTTATTTTTCCTAAGTACTTTTTGATATTTACATGACTTGAAAGGTCTTACGAACATTTGTTTTCATTGCTTCATGAAATTCCATTGCATAAAATACCATAATAGTATATTATTTTTGGATCCATAGCTAACAGAAGTATGAGGAAATTTATGAGAAATATAAACTTAAGAAGTAGTACAAAGATTTCATTTGGGGAGGAAGGAAGACAGACAGCCCAGGAGAGGGATCACAAAGACGAATTAACTGTGCTGCTAATGTTTTGGTTTTCAAGTATTTGTTGCATTGTTTTTATAACTTTATATTTCTTAAATATTGTGTAATACATAAGTAAAAATTTTAAAATAATGTGATAAATACTCATTTTGTCCATATAAGTTCTATGAAACTCTCTATGCTAAAACAAATTGCATTAAAATATATAAAACATAAGATCTTATTAACTCAATGGGAAATTGAAAGAAACAAGATAGGGTTGGGGGACTTGAAAATCTCTCTCAGCATCTAAGACTTAAGGCAGTAAAGAAAATAGGTTTGAAAATTTACTAAATCACTAGAGTTTTACTAAATTACTAAAAATTTACTAAATTGTGTAAGCTGTTCTAATAAATGCACATGAGCTTTTTATCCTATGCACAAAGAATGACTCTCCCACTGTTCACGGAATATATTTTAAAAAGGAGTAAAATATTAGACCATCAAAAGCAATATTTCCCCAAATCAGGAATTAGGCTGGCCACATTTTATGAATATCACTGTCATTAATTTCTAATTAGTCTATCATATTTTTCAAATGCCTTATTTGACTCAGTAGTTGTGAAGTGCTTGTTATTTGGCTTTTTATTTCAACATGGTGGACTCACGTTTTGGTTAAGCAAGTTCTGAATGGGCTAAGTTTTTTTCCTTCAAGCTTTTTCTTCGTTCATTTAGTATTGATATTAGTTAGCATCCGTAGACACCTTCGTTGTGGCCTCCGTCACTTTCTACCGTAAGAGGATAGCAATGAGGGAAGACTCCCTGACATCACTTGGTGTCTGTGCTGAGGGCATAATTCCTGATAATTCCTATGCAGTGTAATACTTTCAAGGATCAGTATTTCTTGTTCCTGTTCCTCTGGATATGGGTCACTTCTCTCACTCAGTGCCTTTTTAAAGAGTAGTTTTCCATGCAGGGCAGAGGGCAGATCTTTCTGACAGGAGGGCAAGCAGCAGATCTGGAAGAGGAGGGAAGGGTCCTCCAACTGCTAAGTGAGGAGAGTCCCTAAGCAGACAGTTGGTGTCTGTGACTCGGGCGGGGTCCTAGGCTCACGGAGCCAACCTGTGAAATATTTGAGTGGGGATTCAGACTGAGAGATGAAAATGAGAAGCATCCGTTTTCTTAAATACTGAGGTCGAGTGGTGCTAAGAGGATATTTGAGTTTCTTGAAGGGAGAGTTGACATGAAGGATAGAGAACAGATTATTCTGTGTTGAGACAGCTGAATGTACAGTGATTTTTTTTTTTTTTTTTAGCAAGGGTTATGTGAAAAGATGGGAATGTAAACAAGTTAGCAGTTTACCTAAGAAAGGCAAGAATGAAAGAAAAACAGGTAGAGAGATGCTCATTGCCCTCTGAAGTAATGACTGAGCAAAGATAGCACACAATGATGAAATCCAGCAATTGCATTTTATAATTAGGCAACAATGCGACTAGAAACATTTTGTTGAGTTTTTGCAAGTAACAGTTGTTATCTGCTTTAAGGGCAGGGATAAAGAAGCATGAATTCCATCATGTACACTATGGTATCCATACCAAGAGCATGGATAAGACCAGCATCAGGTCTGCACATGGGGCAGCGCCAAGTGGCTGGATCCTAGTAGCTAAGGTCTCCTAGCTCGATAACTGCCATGGTGGACCCATTCCAGGAGATGGTTTAACTTTATAAATAATGCAATCTTTCTACAATTTCCTTTCCCTCTAGGTTTTGGTCTCTTTAATGATTTCAAACATTACTGTGCAACACCATTATACCAGTGTTATTACACTGTCTGAATCCTGGCAAGGGGCTGGTGCTTGACGGCTCAAGAGCATCAGTGGACCCAGGATGGGATCTTCGCACTCACTGCCAGGCTCTGTGGTTTGCACTGCAACATTGTTGGGTAAAATGAATTGAGGAGATAACATTGTTTGGAAGAGTTCTTCAGCTCCACTGGCATATGTTTTTCCTTTGGCTTGCTTTCTTGATTGCATTTCTTCCTGTTCAGAGACAACTCCCCCCAGCCCCCACCTTCTTCCTCTTCCTTGTAAAGGGAAGGCCACTCTTGGCTCAGGGGATGCATGGGACAAACTTAATAACAGGAAATTCATGGTCTCAGCCCATTTTGACTTCTGACAGTTTGGCATGGAGCATTCTAAAATAACAAACTTTCAAAAATCATGATTATACCAACATGATACATTTTCATCAAGGCTGTGGCTTTTGAAACAGATTCCATTATGTCAAACTAAGCTCTGGATCAATGTTTTATAATAGCGCAGTTAAACAATTTCCATATTTCTGTATACTTTTTAAAAATTTAATTTAATTAATTAATTTAAAAAATTTTTATTTGGGTATAGTTGATTTGATAACAATTGATAACAATGTTGTGTTACTTTCTGCTGTATAGCAAAGTGAATCTGTTATACATATACATATATCCATTCTTTTTTAGATTCTTTTCCCATATAGGCCATTACAGAGTACTGAGCAGAGTTCCCTGTGCTACACAGTAGGTCCTGATTAGTTACCTGGTTTATATATAGTAGTGTGTATGTGTCAATCCCAATCTTCCAACTTATCCTCTCCCCACTTACCCCCCCAGTAACCATAAGTTTATTTTCTACATCTGTAACTCTATTTCTCTATACTTTTTGATTGAGTGAATTATTTAAATTTTTATATTTTATATACAGATTTGATTCATTTAATTAATATTTTCTCCCATCAAACTTTTCAGATTATCAGTTCTCCTATTGTGAGTTGTCATTTGTGGTCATTATTTCTCTTGAATACAAATGTTTATAGCTCAAATGCTGCAGTTCTAAAATTGATATTGAGATATTGTGATTCACCAGCCAGTTTTTGAGCAGCAGAACACTTTATGAGGGTTTAGCCAGTGTCAATTTAATTTTTTTGTTGATTATTTTCATCAATATTACTTATTGTAAATTTGAAAAAAATACTTATAAGATTTTTTTGAATCAGTGAGAAATTTGGGAGGCATTTTTTTTTTTTTAGTCTTTATTGAATTTGTTACAATATTGCTTCCGTTTTTTATGTTTTGGTTTTTTGGCCTCGAGACATGTGGGATCTTAGTTCCCCAACCAGGGATGGAACCTGCACCCCTGCATTGGAAGGCAAAGTCTTAACCACTGGACTACCAGGAAGACCCTGGGAGGCATTTTATGAGACATAATGAGGGAGCTATTTGGAGAATGTGGAGGAGGGGGGGAAAGGAAGGGGGGGGTGGCGTTCAATGGAGAGGGAGAGCAGGAAACAAAAGTGGCAGATGGAGGGGGTTGGAGGGGAGAGCAGAGGGGTGAAGGGGTGAGGTGAAGAGGGCAGTGTGGGTGAGGCGGGGGCGTGGGGGGGACCAAGTGGGGAGGGGGGACAAGGTGGGGAGGGAGGGCAAGTGAGATAAGAGAAAGGAGGGGGTGGGAAGGGGTCAAAATTGACTCAGGGTCAACATGGTCCCTTCAACTCGCTCTGCTTCAGAAAATCTTGAATTTCTCTAGGCATTTTAAGGTATTGCAGGAAGGATGTTCTGAATATAACTGCTTGACAAATAGTTTCTTTAAAGATGTGGGGCTTAGGGGCTTCCCTGGTGGCGCAGTGGTTGAGAGTCCGCCTGCCGACGCAGGGGACACGGGTTCGTGCCCTGGTCCGGGAAGATCCCACATGCCGCGGAGCGGCTGGACCTGTGAGCCATGGCCGCTGAGCCTGCGCGTCCGGAGCCTGTGGTCCGCAACGGGGAGAGGCCACAACAGTGAGAGGCCCGCGAACCGGGGAAAAAAAAAAAAAAAAGATGTGGGGCTTAAAATCTACCCTGCGTAGTAAGACCAGTGTTGACCTTTATCACCGACACTGCGCTTTGCTTCTCAGTTGAGCCGGGAGTCAAGTGTCAGGGACACCTCTGTGCTCAGCCTAGAGCAGGAGAGGGACAGATGCTGGGTGGGGGGAGGGCAAAGAGCCAGGGGCCCTGAGACCTCCCGCAGGTTCCCCTCCAGCAAAGTGCTTGCCTCTGGGAGACATGGACGCCAGGAGAAGTGACGGGAGAATCCTGGTCCTCGGGAGCCTGCAGCAAAGAGGACCACTAGGGATGAGACGAGGAGGGTGATAACCAGGGTGGACGCCCATTGCTGCCCAAACCCTGCCTCACCTTCTCTTTATTACACACCTGATCCCGTGAAGGACAGCACTGCAGACTTTTCTCTCCCTACACAAGTGCACATGCATTTCTTTCTTTCTTTTCTCTTTTTAAACAGGAATAGTTCTTTTTATTTTTAAATTGAACTATAGTTGATTTACAATGTTGTGTTAATTACTGCTGTACAGAGAAATGATTCAGAGATAGATATATATATATATATATACACACATTCTTTTTTTTCATATTCTTCTCCATTATGGTTTATCACAGGATACTGAATATAGTCCCCTGTGCTATACAGTAGGACCTTGTTGTTTATTCATTCTATAAAAGCTCACATCTGCTAACCCCAACCTCCCACTCTATCCCTCCCCCAAACTCCCTCCCCATTGGCAATCACAGTTCTGTTCTCTATGTCTGTGAGTCTATTTTTGTTTCGTAGATATGTTCATTTGTGTCATATTTTAGATTCCACATATAAGTGATATATATGGTATTTGTCTTTCTCTTTCTGACTTACTTCACTTAGTATGATAATCTCTAGTTGCACTAACAGGAATCATTATAATGGTGTTTTTGTTTTTGTTTTTGTTTTTGCGGTACGCGGGCCTCTCACTGTTGTGGCCTCTCCCGTTGCGGAGCACAGGCTCCGGACGCGCAGGCTCAGCGGCCATGGCTCACGGGCCCAGCCACTCCGTGGCATGTGGGATCTTCCCAGACCGCGGCACGAACCCGTGTCCCCTGCATCGGCGGGTGGACTCTCAACCACTGTGCCACCAGGGAAGCCCCTAACGGTTTTTTAATAAGCTGCTTTTCCCACTCAGCTTTCTTAGGTACATATTAGCATGTTCGTGGATAGATAAACATTATAATTTTTAATAGCTTGGACATATAATTTCCAAAATTGCCCACAAATGTGCTATTTACAATATCTATAGCCAATTATGCATGTGGTGAATATTTTAAAAATTGCTAATTACATATGCTTTTACATAAACCCTTATGTTTATCTGTACTTCTTCTTTACTATATAATCGATCACCTTTTCTTACATTTATTGGCCATTCTCAAATTGCCTATCATGTCTTATCCAATTTTCTATTGGTGTCTTTCTTATTGATTGGTAAGATCTTGTACCTTTAATGCTAGCGGTCTTTGTCTGGCTTATAAAATGGAAACATTTTCCCACTTTGTCATTTATCTTTGATACAAAATGTTTGAAGAAAAGAAAATTAGAATTTTTCTATAGCCCAATTTATCATTCATTCTTTAACACTTTCTGCATTCACATGCTTAGAAAAGATTTCACATCAGCTATACAGTCAGCTGTATTTTCGGAATGTACTTTTTTACATGGTCATTTTTTCATATCCAATTTAATCCATCTGGAGTACATTATGTTATAAGGCTTAAGTAAGTATACTTTTTTGTGTGTTTCTAATGACCATTCATTTGCCCTACCATTATTTATTCAATAACTCATTTTCCACTATAGACCTGAAATGTCATGAATATACGTCAATGTATATTCTTCTTTAAGTCCTGTTTTGTCCCACTTATTTTTCTGTCCGGTGCAATAACTACACTGTTTAAATAATTATTTTAATTTAAATTATTAAATATATCTTTATATCTGATGGCATCAGTGCCAGCTTATTATTCTACTTTTTCAAAATCTTTTCCCATGCTTTGCCTTTCAGACACATTTAAAAATCAGATTGACAGTTTTCAAATACCACTCTCCTCCAAAAACTAGCATTGAAATTTAGACTGGAATTTCATTGCATATATAAATTAATTTGGGGGGAGATTTAGAATCTTTTCAGTTTCCATCCAATGGTGAATTATATACATTAATTAAGTCTGTTAAGTTTTTCAGAGCACATTTCTAGTTTTTTCTTAATAAACCTTAGACATTTCATGGTATGTGTGTATTTATTATATATGTATATTATGATTTGTTGGGTTTGAGAAGGAAAGTTGTAGTCATAATATTTCTAGCTATTCATTGATACTGTTGAAAAAATTTAATTTTTATATTTTATTTTATAATTATCCATTTTGCCAATTTCTCTTATTGATTTTACTATTTTTCAGATTTTTACTGAAATCTCAGGCATTTCAGGGATACAATCACAAAGTTTTCAAATGATGAAAAATTTCACTCTCTGAGTGCATTAATAGTTTACTCCTTGTGACTGAAAAGTAGTATTCCATTGTAAGGATATGCCACAATTTGTTTATCCATTTATCTGCTAATGGAAATTTGGGCTGTTGCTAGGTTTTTTGTTTTTTTTTTTAATCGGTACGCGGGCCTCCCACTGCTGTGGCCTCTCCCGTTGCGGAGCACAGGCTCCGGATGCGCAGGCTCAGCGGCCATGGCTCACGGGCTCAGCCGCTCCGCGGCATGTGGGACCCTCCCGGACCGGGGCACGAACCTGCTTGCCCTGCATCGGCAGGCGGACTCTCAACCACTGCGCCACCAGGGAAGCCCTGTTGCTAGGTTTTGACTATTACAAATAAAGCTGTAATGAATGTAAATATATACCCATATTTGTATGGATATATGTTTTCCTTACTCTTGAGGAAATACCTAGGTGTGGAAAGGCTGAATTATATGATAGTTACATGTTTAATGTTTTAGAAACTGCCAAAAATGACTTTCCAACAGGATTGCACCATTTTTAATCTCCTGCAGCAGTGTATGCGAGTTTCAATGGCTCAGTCTCCTCCCAACACTAGTTGTAATCAGTCTTGTTAATTCTAGACGTTCTAATGGGTTTGCAAGGATATCCCATTGAGGTTTTAATTTGCTTTTCCCTAATGACCAGTGGTATTGAACATTTTTCAGTGTTTATGTGCCATTGGCATATCTTCATACATGAAGTATCTGTTCAAATTGCTCGTCCATTTTTAATTGTTCTGTTTTGAAAATTCTTCATATATTCAAGAAATAAGATGACAGTAAGCGGACTTCTAAGATGGTCCCCAGTGATTCTGATCCTGGTGTGTACGCCCTTGTGTAATCTCATTGTGAGCGTGGCTGGATGTACTGAACAGCCTCTAATTAGTAGAGTGGGCTAAAAGGCATGGGTATAACTTCTTTTTTAAAAAAATAAATTTATTTATTTATTTATTATTTATTTTTGGCTGCATTGGGTCTTTGTTGCTGCACATGGGCTTCCTGTAGTTGTGGTGAGCGGGGGCTACTCTTTGTTGCGGTGCGCGGGCTTCTCATTGCGGTGGCTTTTCTTGTTGTGGAGCACGGGCTCTAGGCACGTGGGCTTCAGTAGTTGCAGCACATGGGCTCAGTAGGTGTGGCTCTCAGGCTCTTGAGCTCAGGCTCAGTAGTTGTGGCACACGGGCTTAGTTGCTCCACGGCATGTGGGATCCTCTCGACCAGGGATCAAACCCGTGTACCCTGCACTGGCAGGCAGATTCTTAACCACTGTGCCACCAGGGAAGTCCCATAACTTCTAAGACTAGGTTGTCAAAGCCTGTGGTTCCCACTTTACTAGCCCTCCCCTGACCAGCCCTTTCTCTCTGACTCCTCTTGCTGCTCTGACAAAGCCAGGTGGAGAGGCCCACACAAGGAACTCGGGGTGACTCTGGGCCTACCCCTGCTGGCCCCTCCGTCCAACAGCCCTGGAGAAACTAGATCCTGCTGACAGCCTTGTGAGGGCTGGAATTGTCCTTCCCCAGCTGAGCCTTCAGAGATGGCAGTCCTGGCCGGCACCTTGGTTGCAGCCTTGGGAAAACCCCCAACTCAGCAGACTCAGCTAAGCCATGCCGGGATTTCTGACCCTCAGAAATTGTGAGATGATAAGTGTGTTGTTTTAATCTGCTAATTTTGGAGGTATCTTTTATGCAGCAGTGGATAACTAATACAAAATCCTTTATCTAATGTGTGATTTGCAACTATTTTCTCCCCATCCTTGAATTGTCTTTTCATTTTCTTCTGCTCTTTGGAAGAATACAAGTTCTTAATTTTGGTGAAGTTCAATTTATCAATTTTGATTTTTAATGGCTTATGCTTTTAGTCTTGTGTCTATGAAATCTTTGCCTAACATACGGTGCAATGATTCTTTCTTATTTTTTTCTAGAAATTTTATAGTTAGGTTTTACACTTAGTTCTGTAATCCATTTTGTGTTACTTTTTGTGTGTAGTGTGAGGTTGAAGTTTTTGTTTTGTTTTGTTATTATTTTTATGTATGTTTTGAAGCAGTGGTTGAGGTTAATTTTTTTTTCCCAAACTGATATCCAGTTGTTATAGTAACCATTCTTTGAGATGACTTTTCTTCTTTCCCATTGAATTACTTTAGAATCTTTGCCGAAAGTCAATTGGCTATAGATGTTTACATCTGTTTTGGAATACTCTGTTCTCTTCCATTGATGTATATGTTTATTCTCATGCCGATACCATACTCTTTTGATTATTTTGGTTTCGTGGTAATTGTTAAAAACAAATAGCATCAGTCCTCCAAACTTGTTCTTTTTCAATCTGTTTTGGCTGTTCTAGGTCGTTGTCGTAGGATCTGACAATTATAGCACCAATTGTTTTCCATATTTATTCTTCCTTTTGTCCTTTGGTTCAGAAGCCTGAGCAACGTATCTGGCCAAAAGACAGCATTTCACGGCAGCCTTCTTTTTAGATAAACATGGTCATGTGACAATTTCTGGCCAATCAGGTGCAAGCATAGGTGTTACATAAAACTTTCAAGAAGGGTCTTTCAAAGGTGGGGCAGAGGGCCAAATACTCTTTTGATTTTCCTTTACTTATTTTCCTCTTATTTGTTTGCAATGTGGAGGTAATGACTAGAGCTTTAACAGATCCTTTTCACTCTGAGGTGACTTTGAAGATTTAAGCCAGCATTGAAGAGAAAAAAAATAGGAGCTAGAAGTCCTTCATTATTTTTTATTACCTTTTTTTAATCCATGGAGTAACCATACTGGATCTTTTCTGAATTCTATTACGTAATAACAAAATAAACTTATACTTATCGTACTGGTATTTTGTGTTGTTCTGTTGTGTGTAACCAAACCTGTTCCTGATCAACATAGATTCTGTGATAGATATACTTTTTCCTATCCACTCATTTTAGAAAGGAGGAGTCTTATCCTCGCCTGTTTCCAGTGCCGTGTAGATCAGTTTTTCTCTACTCTTCTTGGGTTCATTTCTTTTTTTAAAATAAATTTATTTATTTTTGGCTACGTTGGGTCTTCGTTGCTGCGTGTGGGCTTTTCTCTATTTGCAGTGGGTGGGGGCTCCTCTTTGTTGCTGTGCACGGGCTTCTCGTCATGGTAGTTTCTCTTGTTGCAGAGCACAGGCTCTAGGCACGTGGGCTTCAGTAGTTGTGGCACGCAGGTTCAGTAGTTGTGGCTCACAGGCTTAGCTGCTCTGTGGCATGTGGGATCTTTCCGGACCAGGGCTCGAATGCATGTCCCCTACATTGGCAGGCGGATTCTTAACCACTGCACCACCAGGGAAGTCCCTTGAGTTCATTTCTTAATCAATGGAAGTTGGTTTTAATTTCTCCAATAAAATGTGGTGAATCAGTTAAGTGGTGAAACTGTGATTTGAATTCAATTATGTCTGACTCCCAAATTTAGTCCTTTTCTGCTCTGCCATGCTGCTTGTAATTCATAGTAATTATTAACTCAGTATCCATCTTGTTGCAATACATACAGGCTGAGAAACTGCCTGGAAGGAATGGATGGGCCATGTCATGGTCTTACACTTTGTGTGCGTTACCTGATACCATCACTAGGTACCGTCTGGAGGGGGTTGAGTAGAACCAGAAGAGCCTGCTCAGAAGTGAGCAATGTTTCAGGAATAAATTTACACGTACAGAGTAATCCATGGTTGGACGCTGAAGCAATTTAAGAAATTTCTTTCCCTAAGCAAGTTAAAGGATAGGATGTTTTCCCATCTGCTTTAATACCTGGTCAGAGTCTTGCTTTGAAGATAACAGTTGAGACAACTGACATCTTACATCCTTTTCTACTAATCGGACCAGGGTTATCTTTCAATTTTTTTAAAAAAAGAAGAAGTTAATTCGTGAGATCTTTAAATCAGAGGGAATTAGATTGAAATTCAGGTTCTCCTAATCATTTATGGAGATTTAGACAAGTCCATCATTGTTTCAAGTCTGTAAAACAAAGAAAATAGAATTAACCAGGCACGGTTATGTCTGAGTATTTGATAAAACAAAGATGGTAGGTCCAGGCACTTAGTAGGCTGATCCTGGACACTTAGTAGGGCTATAGTTGTTGCTGTTTTTGCTCCCACACTGTCTAGTCTTAAAAGGATGCTGTAACTAGAGTTAATTAATTGCAGCTGGTGATCTGGTTCCGCGCATGGATCCTGGTGGAAGGAGAAAGCTGTGGGTGGTATCCTGTGAAATCTATTTTTGTGATGTCCCCTGGCTGGGAGCACTGAATGGTGGTCGTGTGACTAGGACATTGTCACACGGCCATCAGTTGAACTCTTGCTGTGTCAGATGCCTAAATAAGATGGAAGCACATAAACCTAAATGCAGATCCCAGGCTTTCAAAAATGAGGCATTTTTATTGGAGTGATTTATGGCCTTTTTGGATAGGAAATGCTAACGGAAGGGGCAACGGAAATCATTTTAATTATTGATGTTTTTATTGCAGCAGTAGAAGTCTCTGGTCTCTCCAGCTTGGAGATGGTTTGACTAATGCCAAGGGAAAAACTCCTGAAAATGGAGACTCAGCCCTCGTGTTGTGTTGTTAACTGAAGACATTACTCTTGCTCATCAGAGTGCTTCACGGAGTCGGTTAATGTGGTGTCTTTTCAACGAATGTGGGCTGACTGCATCGGTGGTTTCCGCTAATGCATCGTGAACAGACAGTGGGCAGATTGGTCCATGTCTTCACTCCTGATTCTTCGTCTTTTCTTTGCACTGATAGTTTTTATAAGTATTCCTCTTCTCAGTTAGTAAGTATTTAGCTCCAAACCTCGATACAGTCCCTGACCAACTTTCCAACTGACTCGCTAAGATCCCCCAAGAAAAGCAACGCCACTGTAGAACAATAAACACGCTCACGATTTGCCCAGAGAGAAATCTATACGTGGATCTAGGAAAGAGCTACTTGTAATCAAGCATAATAATACATGATTTTTCTTTTTCAAGACGTTCCCTTGAAGCCAAAGATTTATTTTATCCTGTTTAAAAGATAAAATACTCTCATCTTTCCTACTCTCACTCCTTAGCATTTCATAAGATGTGAGAAGAAACCAAGACATTTAGTTCCATTTTCATGGTGATTTTGTCCCTTCTCACAAAATGTCCCTTCTGAAGGTGAGCCCACAGAACCTTCATGATTCACTCACAGTTGATGGGAATTTTCAGGAAGACTTGGGTTCTCCCACTCCCACTGTATTTTATTTTTTATTTTTTTAAATTTTAATTTTTTTATTAGTTATCTATTTTATACATATTAGGGTATATATGTCAAGCTCAATCTCCCAATTCATTCCCCCCCCGCCGCCTGACTTTCCCCCCTTGGTGTCCATATGTTTGTCCTCTACATCTGTGTCTCTATTTCTGCCTTGCAAACAAGTTCATCTGTACCATTTTTCTAGATTCCACATATATGCGTTAATATACGATATTTGTTTTTCTCTTTCTGACTTACTTCACTCTGTGTGACAGTCTCAAGGTCCATCCATGTGTCTACAATTGACCCAATTTCATTCCTTTTTATGGCTGAGTAATATTCCATTTATATATGTACCACATCTTCTTTATCCATTTGTCTTTTGATGGGCATTTAGGTCACTTCCATGACCTGGCTATTGTAAATAGTTTTTCAATGAACATTGGGGTGCATGTGTCTTTTTGAATTATGGCTTTCTTTGGGTATATGTCCAGTAGTGGGATTGCTGGGTCGTATGGTAATTCTGTTTTTAGTTTTTAAAGGAACCTCCATACAGTTGTGCATAGTGGCTGTATCAATTTATAGTCCTACCAACAGTACAAGAGGGTTCCATATTCTCCACACCCTCTCCAGCATTTGTTGTTTGTAGACCACTCCCATTGCATTATCCACTTGGCTTTTTTTTCCTTTGGTAATACCAGAACATCATAGACAATCTTGTGCAGCAGCTGCATGATTCATTTTCTTTTCTGTTTTCACACCAGAAAACAACAGGGAGCTGAAGGAACTCCAATCTTTCCTCAGGGTGATGCCTGAATTTCTGTTATTTCTCAGCTCTTAGAGCCATGGAAGTTCTCATTCTGCATTGGGCTGATGGCCAGAGTTTTTCCTGAATTTGAAGATTTCCTTCATTTTGTGCTGGGGAAGCACAAAATCGTGGTTCTTGAAAAGTCATTTTCCTATTAGAAAATGGGCCTTTCCAATCATTTTGTACCAAAGTGCTGATATTTCTGAGAGAAAAACAAGTACCAAAAGTTCAAAAGTTTACTCTTTATGAGAAATGTTGCACTAATTTCCCTTTTCTTGCACCGGGTGACTCAAGTGTGATCAATTTTTATGCTGTGCCAATTTTTCAAAACAACCATCAGGAGTCATTCCTCATCTTCTGTTCCATGCCTGGTTCTAGAAAATGCTCTGTCTTCTGGAGTCAGTAACTTTCTTTTCTTTTCTTTTTTAAATTTTATTATTATTTATTTAATTTATTTATTTTTGGCTGCATTGGGTCTTGGTTGCTGTGTGTAGGCTTTTCTCTAGTTGCGGCGAGTGGGGGCTACTCTTCGTGTGGTGCACGGGCTTCTCATTGCAGTGGCGTCTCTTGTTGCGGAGTATGAGGTCTAGGCACACAGGCTCAGTAGTTGTGGCTCGTGGGCACTAGAGCGTAGGCTCAGTAGTTGTGGCATGCGGGCTTAGTTGCTCCACAGCATATGGGATCTTTCTGGACCAGGGCTCGAACCCGTGTCCCCTGTGTTGGCAGGCGGATTCTTAACCACTGCGCCACCAGGGAAGCCCTGGAGTCAAGAACTTTCTTTAGAAATCTTGTTAGCTCATGAAACAGCAGGAAGGAAGATTAAAGACCATTATTAAAATGACCGGTTGAAAGAAAGGAGGTGCTAAGAACAATAAGGAGCAGTAAGATTGTGAGTGCTCAATCTTAAATGTGATGATTTTGAAAAAAATAATAAATGGGAATAAATGTGGGCATTGGGGATATAGAATAAAAGACCTGTAAACTATGAATGCCTTTGGGAATATTTTCCTCCAATCATGGCCCATGTAGAAGCTTGAACACTCAGATCAGCAAACTAGTGAGGCCGTACTCCCTGCCCTCCCCTGCAAATGGAGGGGCCAAGACACCAAAATGTCCTTTTATGTTACTTTTCTTTTGTGGTCTGATCCACTGGGGCAAATGCTTCACCTCTTAGAACCGCTGGTCACAGTTCATCTTTCGTCATGGTGTCCCCCGCTTTTGGTTGTCTGACGTGAATGGAGATAGTTCAGTAGGAAGTCAGCCAGGCAGGTTCTTACTGAATATCCCTGTCGTGAATCCTGGGATCCTGCTGAGAACAAGACATACAGAGTCTTTGTTCTTAAGAAAATGAACATTCAAGTTGTGCATCAAAATCAGTATTTTTCAGGTAGTTTTAGACCCTTCACGGAGCAACTCCATGACAACCTGCTTTAGTCTTGCCCCCCCTTCACCTAGAAAGGCACCCAGTGCAGAGGGGGTGCTCAAGAAACATCCTATTTAATGCAGAATAAGACCTTGTTTTTAAGGAGTCAATGGCTGCTTTGAAACCAGGTGAAATAAAACAGGATTTAAATATGTTGTCAAGCAACTCTTTACTGGCTCATTCAAAACAATTTAAATTTTAGCCTTAATCAGGCTTCCCATCTCTTTTGGGATTGGAGGCCCTGAAAACCTGCCACCCGGCCCCCTATTCGCATTCAGAAGCCCTCTTTCTGAGCCCCATCCCGCTGCCTTGACCCTGCAAGGTCACTTCCCAGAACATGACACTTGCTTGGACATCAGAATGCCACCCACCTCTGGATCTCCTGGATTCCCCACTGCTCCTCCCTGATATGTTTTGGGGGAATCGTGTTCCTGGAATTGGATCTACTCGGGAACCACCTAATGTCTGTTGTCACATCTGTGGGTACTAGGTGGTCTGCAGTCTCGGCTGGCCCAGCCCCGCTGGCTTGACAGTTGTACACGCAAACCACAGCCCCTCCCAACTATGTCTCCCCAGTTCAGTGAACAGGGTCAGCAGGACAACCCACAGCACAAGATGAATGTGCCTGATCTCTTCTGTACGCTCCTCAGGAACCCTCCACCCGTCTGCCCGGGAGGCTGACCTGTGCTCTGGAGGCCACGGATGTCAGAGCTCAGGGTCTCACTGCCTGGCTTCCCACCCTGGTCTGTGGCGCGTTTCCTGCAGTCCCCTTGCTCTGGCCACCTGGGCCCATGGGTTCAGCCTCCCTCTCCCAGGACGGCTCCCTTGTTGCCCTCCTCAGTGTCCTTAGACCCCCCCACCCCAGCATCACCCCCTTGGCTTCTGGACCTTTGTAAATCGTGCCATCAAGCCCCACCCCGCCCCATATCACAAGAGGGAGTGTGCCTGTACTTCTTGTCACAGCCCGGCTGGCCCATGTCCTTGAAGAGTCCTCAAGGTTAAACTGATCCAGTCTTGGGAAGTGAGAAAGCCAGGGCTCTCTTACAGCATCCCCTGCAGCCAGCTTCCCTTTCCTCCTGCTGGGATCTGTTCCACTGGTCTTGGTCTGGCAGAAGTTATCCTGGTACACAAGACAGTACAGATGCAGGTCTTTTTCCTCTGTCATCCACCAGCCTTAATCCACCAACAGTGAATGGGCTTAGTGCTTGATTCTATGGTTGTTTGTACAAGAAAGGAGAACACTTTCCTCCTTTTCCTCCCTCCCTCCTTCCCTCCCTCTCTCCTTCCTTCTTTCCTTCCCTCCTTCCCTCTTTCCTCCCTCCCTCCCTCCCTCCCTTCCTTCCTTCCTTCCCTCCTCTCCTTCACCTTAGCGTTTTTGACTTGCCTTCCTTCATAAATGAAGACGAGTGAGGTGTCCTATCCCATAGTATCCTATTCTCATTAGTCCTGCATTGTCACTAATACACTGTAATTAGCCACGAAGATAGTAATAACAATAAAACAGAATCTTAATTTCCTTATTATGAGAAGAATTTCCTCTTATTGCCTCACTGCAACATTTCTTTGTTTCAATTAACTGTACACAATGAAAGAAACAAGTTGATGGCTTAGAAATGAGCCTGCCCCAGAGGGGTGTTAAATATGAGAAAACTGATCAAGATTAGTAAGTAACCTTTCCACAAGGAGCTATGTTATCCTAAAAGAAATTCGTTTTAAATATTTATTGTAATTCCAATGGTCTTGGAACCGTATCTTAAAAAGGGTGTTTTGTTTATGTCCCTGAGTAGCTGGAACGTTTGGTTGTGGATGGATTTGGAATATCAGTCCTAGAACTGACTTCCACGAGACTACACATTCATTCCACTTTTAGTAAACTTTTCCCAATAACTCTGACTTTCACGATTTCATTTGTAGACACGCTTTCTCTCTTTCTGGAGGAAAGCTCTGTAGCGGGCAGCGGCCCTCTTAGCTGGGCCCAGGCCCAAGCCAGGCAGGCACAGCATGTCCTGTGTCCCCAGAGGGCAGTGCATCCTCAGGGCCCAGGGCTCTGCCCACAGTGCCCCCAGGGTCACTGTCTGCACTCATTGTGAGCCTCCTTCCTCAGCCACGTGCTGTGGGAGAAGTGAGGCTCCTCCCTTCTTCCTCGGAGGGCAGAGGGTCTAACTAGAAATAGCTCATAAATCAAGAAATGATCTGCTTACCAAAACTGACAGAGTTTCCTGAGAGAAGAAAATGTTTTTCTTCCATTCGAGAGCTTGACTGAAGAGCCCAGGGGTGGCTGCCCTGCACTCCCAATGGCTGCTCGGATTTTCTATAAATTCACCAAGGCTTTAACTACACCAAGAGGAATCTCACAGGATTCCCAGCAGCTTTGAAACAAGATGCAGCGAATTTTCTGACTGATGTAGGATTTATAACTTTCTGAGTTGTGTTGTGAGTTGGGGTAGCTCCTGGTCTGCCGGGCCTGCCGTCCTTCCCTGAAAACAAAGAGGCTCTTATGCTCGTTCCCTTGGTGGAGCTGAGCCCTCCAGCCATCGCGAGGGCTTCAGAGGCTCTTCCTCAGATCTAACTGGCAGCCTCACCGTCCTTAGAGGAAGTTGTCGTTTTGCTGCTGTGTTGCTGTAAGGCTTTTTCACGAGCGGACAACAGGGACCCTTGAGAGCCTCTCCCTCCCATGCATTGGGAAGGGGCCACCCCCATCCTGAATGTGGCAGGGGAGACCTGTGATCCGGGGCAGCCCCAGTGACCTGCGTGGCCATGTGGCCGTGGCCTGGTCCTGTCTCTGCCACCACGGTTTTGTGTGTGGCCGACAGAGGACAACTGGGCCCCGGGAATCTCAGTCCCTCCCCCAGGTCAGGTCATCAGAGAGCCCTGAAGTCCACTAAGATGCGATTAGTGTTTCCCGTGTGCTGAGGCTCTGCGTGGGATGCGTTAGAATGTAACTTGTCCTTCCAGCCCCTGGAGATGTGGCTGTCTCACCCTGATGAGGGCGGGTCCCTAAAGCTACATCCTCTGCCCGGAGCCACCTGCCGGCAGCGGTGGGGCCCGGATTCGGACCCAGATCTCGGCTGCAGAGCTACTTCGCTGCAGGATGCGCGGGCGGCTTCCCTCCTCCTGCATCTGCTCGCCACCCTCATCCTCTGAGCCGCGAGGGTCCTGTGTGCAGCGGGGTCTCTGACTTCTAACTCCCTTTGGGCTGGGCCATCAGGAAGCCCCCCCTCCCCCGACGGAGGAGGGGGCGACGGGCAGAGAAGAACCGGCGTTTCCCGGCAGTTGGGGCCACTGTGCTTCTCCACCGAAGGGCCCGCTTCCTCTATGGCCCTGCGGTTCCCAAGTCCTAGAAACTGCCTGCTCTCCTCCCGATTCAGGCTTCTGTCGTCAGTCAGGGACCCTGGGGGTTCCCTGTTCTTTTCCCACTTTGTAAATCACCCCTCACTAAATCCTTTTCAAAATGCTCTGCTGATGCCCTTTGCTCCTGCGGGATTCACACAGAGGTGCCTCCACTGTGTCATAACCCACTTAAAACGCGCCCTCAGAAATGACGGACAGTGATACGAGAGTGTACATCTGAAAAGGTCTCGGCAATCTTTAATTTTAATTTTTTAATTTATTCTGGGCTGTGCTGGGTCTTCGTTGCTGCCTGCGGGCTTCCTCTAGTTGCAGTAAGCGGGGGCTACTCTTCGTTGCAGTGCATGGGCTTCTCATTTCAGTGGCTTCTCTTGTTGTGGAGCATGGGCTCTAGGCATGTGGACTTCAGTAGTTGTGGCACGTGGGCTCAGTAGTTGTGGCTCATGGGCTCTAGCGCACAGACTCAGTAGTTGTGGCGCACGAGCTTAGTTGCTCCGCAGCGTGTGGCATCTTCCTGGACCAGGGCTCAAACCTGTGTCCCCTGCATTGTCAGGCAGATTCTTAACCACTGTGCCACCAGGGAAGTCCCTCGGCAATCTTTTGGGAAGTTAGAATTAAATGTTTCAGGCGTTTACATTCTTCAATATTCCCTTTCCAAGATATCAAGATACCAAAATTACCACATCTTCTGTATACAGCACCAAGTGAAGAAGGTCTGGTTCAACTAACTTATAAGCAGAAAGTGTATTTTTTCGATGCATTTATTGGCACTTTTTTTTGGTCAGAAAACTAGACCTGTGCTGACCCCAGTGCTCCAGGCTGGCTTTAGGGCACAGCAAACAGCCCTCTCGGGCACCTGCTCATCTTCCTCCACTGTGCTTCCCTCCTCTTTCTAGCTGTTCTGCTCCTATTGTCACCTGCTTTCAAATTCTTCTCTAAGAAGGTGACAGAAAGTTCCTGGAGAAGTGGATCAATTCCTGCCTGCCTCCTTTTGCTAGACAGATTCTTTTTTCCAGGAAGACAGTAGTTTTCCCTGTGTGTGATGATTTGAATGGGATTGCGAATGAGCTTCAAGGTCAGAAAGGTCAACTCCCCCCTCTTCAATTCCCTGCTCAGCATTTGGGGGCTTTGCGATGATGCAGAAGAACAGACCAACGAGATGGATGGTGAGTATCAGTTAAAATAGCACAACTTGGATTTTTTTTCCCAAATGCACAGAGATTAGTGGCTGAAACAAAAACACTACCAGGGGTACTGCGCTGGTGGCGCAGTGGTGAAGAGTCCGCCTGTCAATGCGGGAGACACGGGTTCGATCCCTGGTCCAGGAGGATCCCACATGCCGCAGAACAACTAAGCACATGCGCCATAACTACTGAGCCTGCACTCTAATGCCTGCAAGCCGGAAGCCCACATGCCTAGAGCCCATGCTCCGCAACAAGAGAAGCCACCACAATGAGAAGCCCGTGCACCACAACAAAAAGTAGCCTCCACTCGCTGCAACTAGAGAAAGCCTGTGTGCAGCAACGAAGACCCAAAGCAGCAAAAAACCCACAAAAACAAAAACACTACCAGGAAGCAAACACATTAGTGTCCAGAACCCTTATTTCAGTGTGTGTGTGCATGTATATGTGTCTGACTGTGAATGTGTGTATATGTGTGTATGTATGTCTATGTGTATGTATGTGTGTGTGGTCATGTGTATGTGTGTGTGTCGAGTGGAGCCTGACTGCTGTTAACTTCCTGCTCCTCTCCACACCATCCCCCTCCCCCAGAGTCCCCATAAAATCACCAAGGCGTCTCTCCTGTCAGACAGGATCCTAAGTTAACACAAGAGTTGTGATTTTTGGAATGCTTTACTTAGACTCATTCAAGAGGGTTCAAAAAACTCAGGTATGCATGCAATTTGGGAAATTAAATCTTCCACTGAATTACTGCAAAAACAACACTATATAACTTCTTAAATAAATGCTCAGCTTCATATCATAAAGAAACTATTCCAGATAAACATAATTTGGGTCAGAGGATCAATTAAAATAGCAATTATGGTTTTTTACTTCTCAAAAATATATGGTTTGATGGTTCCTACATTCCTGGGGGACGAAGAGGACAGAAGTCAAACCTGTCTTTGTTAGGACACACGGAGCTTAATCTCTCACTGAGTTAGCCCATAACCCTCATGTGTCTCTATATACACATGGCCTCTTTCCACGGCTAGAGCTGACAGAAAACTGACTGAGGCTCAGGAAACCCATCTAAAGCGGCCTCTTGATACCAGAGATCCTTGTGGACTGCGCAGTGGTTGTACTTTCTTCCTGTGAATGAAAAGGCCAGTATCACTGGTTTTCCAAATTTTTTAGTGAAAAACTCTTCTTCAAAGAAACACTTACAGATGCCAAACACATACAGCTGGCACACTGACTTGTGTTTAACAGGACTGTAAACCAAGTGCTCACTCTCCTACCCGACCCTCCACCTCTGCGCCCACCACGTCATCTGAAATCCTCCTGGCCCTTGGACCAGAGGCATGGCCTCCTCTGACTCCCGGCTCCCGAATTACTAGGTGTCCCTCACTTTCTGATGACAGTACTTCTCCCGCACATATGACCAGAGTAGTGGACAAGCCATACCCAGGGACGAGGCAGTTCGGAGCCCTCCCCGATTTTCTCTGGGCCCTTGGACTGTGCTCTGTAGTGTCAGGAAGAGTGAGCCTTTGGGGGAAAGTGGGGGGAGCTTGCAGGTTGTTGACAAGCCCGGCCCGCAGTCCCCACCCTGCTGGACTTTGAGGTCTTTCCCTGAAGGGGGTTACATACCACTCACTCTGTGCCCCTCGCTTTCGAATACAGGGCTTGTGTTTTTCTACCAAATAAAGTTACCCAACCGGTAAGGGTCGAACAGTCACCCAAGTTATTCTTCCTGTTACAACTTAAAAGAGAATAAAGAGCTCTCTGTGTTCAACAAAAGTATCTTCAGAAAAAGGTGGACTGGGAGAGGGCAGCCTGGATGTGATCGTATTTACCTTCTGGCAGAAGAAAACATTTTATTATTTTATTGTTCTGTCTGTCTGTCTCTCTCCTAACACTTTATATTTGACATTAGAAGTACGAAGGGGGAAAACCATATTGAATAACTTTGATTTTGGGGTGTGAATGATTTTAAAAAACCCTGCAAGTATGAGTCATAAATTACAGCCTATGTTGATTGAATGAAACCCTTCTTAGATGCTGTCACAACTGAAAGCAGGAATGACCCAGAACAAATCCTTCATTTTTCTTCAACGTGTTTACCCAGTGACATTAGCGAACACAGAATAAGCAGGTATTTTTACTAGACTTTCATATCAGAGATCAAAATCTCCTTTTTTGATGAGGTTCTTGTAAGCAAGTGAGAGCAGCCAGCAGGGGTAATTAGGCTGCAGGACTAACCAGCTCATGGGCGCTGCTGCCCCAGCCTGGCTTGTTAACCCCACTGCTTATCAGCTGCTTGATAAACACCAAGATTCCTGGGCCCCAGTGCAGACCGGTAGATTCAGAACTGGGGGCTGTTGGGTGTCAGGGAACGTGCATTCTATTGATTTTTTTCTATTGTGTTTTTTTTTTTTTTTTAACATCTTTATTGGGGTATAATTGCTTTACAATGGTGTGTTAGTTTCTGCTTTATAACAAAGTGAATCAGTCATACATAAACATATGTTCCCATATGTCTTCCCTCTTGCGTCTCCCTCCCTCCCACCCTCCCTATCCCACCCCTCCAGGCTGTCACAAAGCACCGAGCCAATATCCCTGTGCCATGCGGCTGCTTCCCACTAGCTATCTACCTTACTACGTTTGTTAGTGTGTATATGTCCATGACTCTCTCTCGCCCTGTCACAGCTCACCCTTCCCCCTCCCCATAACCTCAAGTCCGTTCTCTAGGAGGTCTGTGTCTTTATTCCTGCCTTACCCCTAGGTTCTTCATGACATTTTTTTTCTTAAATTCCATATATATGTGTTAGCATACGGTATTTGTCTTTTTCTTTCTGACTTACTTCACTCTGTATGACAGACTCTAGGTCTATCCACCTCATTACAAATAGCTCAATTTCGTTTCTTTTTATGGCTGAGTAATATTCCATTGTATATATGTGCCACATCTTCTTTATCCATTCATCAGATGATGGGCACTTAGGTTGTTTCCATCTCCGGGCTATTGTAAATAGAGCTGCAATGAACATTTCGGTACATGACTCTTTTTGAATTTTGGTTTTCTCAGGGTATATGCCCAGTAGTGGGATTGCTGGGTCATATGGTAGTTCTATTTGTAGTTTTTTAAGGAACCTCCATACTGTTCTCCATAGTGGCTGAACCAATTCACATTCCCACCAGCAGTGCAAGAGTGTTCCCTTTTCTCCACACCCTCTCCAGCATTTATTGTTTCTAGATTTTTTGATGATGGCCATTCTGACTGGTGTGAGATGATATCTCATTGTAGTTTTGATTTGCATTTCTCTAATGATTTTTAAATCTCTATTTTATTTTATTTCCTCTCTGATCTTTATTGTGTCCTTCCTCCTGCTGACTTTAGGTTTTGTTTGTTCTTCTTGTGATTCTTTTAGTAGTTAGGTTAGGTTGTTTATTTGAGCTTTTTCTTGTGTTTTGAGGAAGGCCTGTATCACTATGAACTTCCCTCTAAGAACTGCTTTTGCTGCATCCATAGATTTTGTATGGTTGTGTCAGAAGATGCATGCTAAACTAGCACCCTGTTCACCCCACAGCTTGAGAAACAGTTGTTGGAGGGAAGTTAGGCAGAACTGGCATCAAATCCACCCCCCCTCCACTGCCTAGTATCTGTGTGACTTCTGGAAATCTTTTTTAAGAAAATGAGATATAATTAACCTATGACATTATGTTAATTTCATGTGTACGAGATAACCATTCGATCTTTGCATATATTATGAAATGATCACGACAACAAGTCTAGTTAACATTCATCACCACCCATGCTCACATTTTGTTTTCCTTGTGGTGAGAACTTTTCAGATCTACTCACTCTTGATATCAACTCTGCAGGGATTTTGTGAGCATTTGTGAAAACAACGAACTGGGGTTTAGACCAGGTTAGCCGCTATGACCTGAAGATAAGGTTTGTGACCAAGCCTGGACTGTGCTGGCACATCACAGCCTCTGTGAATGTTACCACAAACACTGTGTGTACAGAAAAGGCATTTTCTCTTGGAGCTTAAATATAAATAAAAGACATGGTGAGACTTTTCTGACACGTTTTGGGGGCCTGGTATGAGGACCGCTGTGGGGAGGGGTGTAGATATTAGGGACAGCCTGATCCAAGGACCTCGATGGAATACTTGATGTCAAAATCTATTCCTCACGGAATATAATATATATATAATCTCCTCATGGAGATTGCAGTTTGTGCACTGAGATTCATTGCCAGAGGCATGAAAAGGGTACTCCTCAGGTGGTAAGAATTCCTGCAGCCGGTTCACACTGTCCAGAGCAGAGAAGTGCCGTGGGGTGGACAGAACCCAACCCTGGACTGGAGGAGGTGGCAGGGCAGGGCTGGCAGAGGCATGGGGTGTGTCCACTCACAGTTTTGTCTGGACCAGGCTTCACTTCGTTTGTTAGGTCTGATCTGCTCTGAGTAAACTGGACAGAGGACCAGCAGGCACATTTACATAAAATATAAAGCAGGGCATGTATATAGAGTGAACTTGAGCCATAAGGAAGTTCTCCGGATATAGGGAAGGCATGGTGTCCATTATGGAGAGAACCCTCTGTGACGTTCTTTTCCTTTCCTTTCCTACTCATTGTGCTTCATCGAGGACCAGATGAGGGTAAAACGTACTACCTTTTAAAAATTACAAAAATTACATATACAAACCATTTCCTTAAAGTGATGGGCAGACGTTAAATGTAATTTTTGTATATTTTTATAATCTTATCACGGTCCACATAATGAAACTTGGTTAGATTTCAGTGAAAATTATCTTCCAGAGAAGGGTTTTTGTTTTTTCCGTGGTATGGGGTAACTTGGCTACAATTAGGAGGGATGGTGTAGCTTTTATGCCGATGAGGTGTGCCAGCAGTGTGATAGTTTAAACATATTTAAACAAAAACAAAAACAAGAACAAAAGGATGGATGCACAGACTTGCTGCTTAGATAACTTTAGCTTTTAGGACCCAGTTTCTTTCACTGATTAAAAAAAAGAGTTACACCTGAAAAAAAAAGTCCCACACAAGTGAGACAGTTTGTCTTTTCTCAGTCCTTGATGATCAAGTATATAAAAGTACATACATAGAATATTCGAGTGAAAAAATAAGGCTTACCAAATAGATCTAATATTTATATTAATATAAATATATTAATATTTATATTATAAATTTATAAATTATAATATTTATAAAAACTAGCAATATATTAGATTACAAAGAAATAAAATTGTAAGTAAGAGTAAACATTATGTATTTCTGGCTATGCAATAATATTATAAGTAAGTACCAACTATGAAAACAGTGTAATAAAACCCCACCCATTTTGATATTATACAAACATCTGGAAAGTAACTTTAGGATCAAAGAGGAAGTCAAGCCTGAAGTTGCAGAACATTCAGAAAATAGTAATAATGGGAAAACTCCAAATAAAAATCCACAACTTACTGCCAAACCTATACTCAGGGAAAAATAGAATTTATCATAAAACGTAGGCTGTTAAAAAGTAACAGAAAATAAACCTAGGAAAAGCAGGAGGAAAAAATGAATAAAGTTGTGAAAATAAGTCAGAAAAAGGAAAAATAACAGAATGGATGTATATATAAAGGGCTATTCCTTCAAGAGAAAAATAAACATTAATCAGATAAAACCCAATAAATAAATAAATCAAGAGATGGGTAAGGGGAAGAGTGTAAGAATGCCAAAATAGAAAGAAGAACAGGAAAATAACCAGTTATAGAGAAACTTAAATATAAAAAAGTCCTTGACAGAAATCTATCCTAAAGAGATCTAACATAGGATAAAATAAAAGTATAACTAACATAAAACTGATGAAGGAGAGAGAGAGAGAGAGGGACAGAGGTCCAAAAGATCTACCTCTTAAAAACATTATGAGGAGGTTCTCCCAAACTTAAAAGAAACATAAATTTTTATGTTATTTCAACTGTTCTAGAGCTTTCTGATTATTCTTACAACACCTATATAAAAGCTGTACCAAAACCAGGTAAAGGTAGCACACAACATAACAACTGTGGATCAGTATCACTTATAAATATTGACGACAAATAAATAGAATATTAAGAAGTAGAACCTGGCAGAACAATGAAAGAATACATAATAAAGATAGTGATAGACTATAACTCATTGGTGAAAAAACAATTCATGTGTCCATAGAATGGAAGGAAGGATGGAAGGAGGGAGGGAGGATGGAGGGAGTGAGGAAGGGTAGGAGGGAGGGGCCTAGGAAGAAGGAACAACTCTTCCCTATAATAAAATGCCAACCAGTAAATACAAAAAGAAATGGTAGAGTCTGAAATACCGTGTCGCGGCCAGCATAGTAATATCTGATTCAGGCAAAAATTATTAAGGGATTCTAAAACTCCTCGGTGAGACTTAGTTGCGGAAAAAGATCTTATACAGTCCTGGATATCTGTCTACCTCCACAGATTACTTACTAATTTCAAAGGAGAAAAATGGTCATTTTACTCGGCAGATATGTTATCAAGCACAGATGGACCGACAGCAGGTGTCTGCTGCTGAGATGACTAAGGACGTATCATTTCTGTGAATTCCTGCCCAGAATGCATAAGCTGAACCTAATCTTTGGGACACAAGAAAAATTCAATTTAAGGGGCATTCTATAAAGCTACCGGCCTGTGTTTTTCAAGATTTCAATGTCATGAAAGAAAAATAAATCCTGAGGAACTTTTCCATATTTAAAAGTGCTAAAGAGACAAGATAACTAAATTTAATGCATGATTGGATCCTGGATCAGAAAAATAACAGCTATAAAGAACATTATGGGGAAGATTGGCAACATTTTAATATAGACAGTTAGTTAAGGTGTCAATGTTAACCATCATTTACATTTGATCATTGTGTCCATGGTTATATAGGAGTTCTCATTTATATATATATATGTTCTATATATGTTCTATATATATATATGTTATATATATGTTCTCGTTTTTAGTACACACCCATTGAAGTATTTAGCAGAATAGATTAATCATATCTGCACTTTTCTACCAAATATTTCAGTAAATATAAACATATAAGGGATGGGAGAACAAAAATAGCAAGTGGTTAAGAGTAAATAAATCCGGGCGAAGAACACAGAAAAATTTATTATACTATTCTTACAACTTTAATAAAATCTTGTGGGTTTTTAAACAACTAATTAAAAATATAAAGATTAAGTAATTATTCTGAGATGTATAAGATGGTTCATAATTAGGAATGACTGAAATAATTCACAATATATTAGTTCTAAAGAGGAGACACCGTCTGGTTGTCTCTGTAGTTTCCAAAGGAACATTTGACAAAAGTTCCACAATGATTTCTAACCTAAAAAATAAACACCTTTAGTAAAGTAGGTGGATAACTTACTGGGATCAATACATATATTCATAACCAACTTCATGTTTCATAGTGGAAGGGCAGAAGCATTCCTATTAAAGTGAGGAAAGGAACATTGTTTTACTGTTACCACTGTTTTTCCATAGTGTTCTGGAAGTATTAGACTATACAATTAGAGAGACCACAATATATATGATATGGGCATAGTGTAGAAATGGTATATGTCACTGAAAAACTCAAGAGAGTGAACTAAATATTTCTAGAGATGCATTTGGTAAGAATGTTAGTTATAATTAATATAGTAAAACCGTATTTGAGCAGAAACAATGAATTATAAACTATAATAGAAGGAAATGCACCACTGACAACAGAAATCTCCAAATCATGGAATACCCTGAACAAAATTAACAAATATTTTTTGTATCTATAGAGTAAAAGGATAAAATCTTACTGAAGGAAATAAAGGAAAAATGGAATAAATTGAGTAATATACCTGGTCCCTGGATAAAGAGCTAATTTTATTAAAAAAATATTTTTCCTGAAATTAATATATTTCAGAGCAATACCAAAATGATTCTTTTGAAAGTTTCTGATAATTATTATAAATTTATCTTAAAAAATGAAACAAAATCTAAAAATTATGAAACTAAAGGAAAAATGGGAAGGCACAGGGCATAACAGCATTCCACTGTATTATCAGTAAGCTATTAGATATTCAATTTGATGGCCTAGAGAATTCGGAAATAAAACTGAGGTAAATATGAGCTTCAGTGTATTATAGACATGATAGGATTTTTTGTTTGTTTTAATTGGAGTATAATTGCTTTACAATGTTGTGTTAGTTTCTGCTGTACAATGAAGTGAATCTGCTATATGTATACATATATCCCCTCCCTCTTGGACCTCCCCCTCTACCCCCAATCCCACCCATCTAGGTCATCACAGAGCACTGAGCTCCCTGCACTATACAGCAGGTTCCCATTAGCTATCTATTTCACACATGGTAGTGTGTTTATGTCAATCCTAATCTCCCAATTTGTCCCACCCTCCCCTTCCCCCACTACGTCCACACGTCCGTTCTCTATGTCTGCGTCTCTATTCCTGCGCTGCAAATAGGTTCATCTGTACCATTTTTCTACATGTTTTAAATCAGTAAGGGGAAATAAATTATTTGATATATGGCATTGGGAAATCTGGCTGTTTATTTATTTGTGAAAACACTGAAGTATATCTCCACCTCACTCTAATGTAAAAATGAACTCCAAATGTAAAAGCTTTATATATTTAAAAATTGAAATATGAGATTTTCCTAAAGAATACGGCTAATTAGTATTTATGATCATGTATACGTATGTATGAGATATATCCAGTGAGAGGATGATTGTGATAAAAGCCTTTCCACGAATGTCAGAAAAAACAGATACCATAAAAAAAGATGAATAGGGCTTCCCTGGTGGCGCAGTGGTTGAGAGTCCGCCTGCCGATTCAGGGGACACGGGTTCGTGCCCCGGTCCGGGAAGATCCCACATGCCGTGGAGTGGCTGGGCCCGTGAGCCATGGCCGCTGAGCCTGCGCGTCCGGAGCCTGTGCTCCGCAACGGGAGAGGCCACAACAGTGAGAGGCCCGCGTACCGAAAAAAAAAAAAAAAAGATGAATAAATTTACTTCCAAGAGAATAAAACTTCTCTATGTCAAAAAAAACTTTACAGAAACTGAAAGAAAAACCAAAAAAGAGAAAATAGTCTGAACAAAATTGACATGTAAGTATTATTATAAAGACGAAGAGGGTTTTTTAAAACAGCAGAATATGCAAAGGATGTACATAGATAATTCATAAAAGAATTACAAACAGCCAATAAGCATATTAGCAGATTGTTAAACTTGCTGATACGCATGAAAATAGATACTTTTCTCCTATGCAATTTGCTTTTAAGATAAAAGAAAACTACTGAACATTTAAATCTTTTTGCTAGTGTTTTTTTCTTTGAGCGCAAATCCCACTTCAGGGAATTTGCCCCAGTACTGTCATCTCTGCCTTGTCTACACTATATGAATAAAGATCACATCGCATTTCCATTTATAAGGAATGGGTTAAATAAATTACTGCATGATAACTTAATGGAATATGATCCAGTCATGAAGATGATAATGTAAATAGTAATTTTGACATGGAAACATGGTGAAGGCATATTATTCAGTTACAGCACATCTAGTACAAACTCATTTATGTAAACCTGTTTATCCAATCTCTATCCATATATGTGTATACAAGAAGAGAGAAAAATGGCTGGTGGCCATTCATGAAAATGATAAGAATGGTTTCCTCTGTGCTCCAGAAAAGTGACGTGGCTTTACCTTCCTTTTTTTACTTTATTGTATTGCTTGAAGTTTTTGTTTTTGTGTGTTAGTTCGTTTGTTTTAACAGGAATCAATTCATCTAGTAGCTAAAATGGAAGCAACCCCGGTGTCCATTAACAGATGATAGATAAAACAAAATGTGGTCTATACATACAGTACTATTCAGCCATAAAAAGGAAGGACATTCTGACACACGCTACCACATGGATGAACATTGGAGACATTAGGTTAAGTGAAATAAACCACCCTCAAAAAGACAACTACTGTATGATTCCGCTTCTATGAGTCACCTTATATGAGTCAAACTCACAGAGAAGGAAAGTAGAACGCCGGCTGCCAGAGGCTGCGGGAGGGGGAAGTGAATGGGGACAGAATTTCATCTTGCAAGATGAGAAGCGTTCTGGAGATGGATGGTGGTGATGGTTACACAATGATGTGATGCACCTAGTACCACTGAACTGTACGTTTAATGATGGTTAAGATGGTAAATTTACGTGATGTGTATTTTACCACAATAAAAACAAACAAAAGGGGAATTGATCCACAAGAGTGTTCCCCCCCCCCAACCACAATCTATTAAATTTAGCAGGAAGATTTATCAGTTTGTGAAGTGAACTGGGAGACCGTGGAGTAGACATGAGGAACCAAATACCTCATTTGGGGGGAACCTCTTACAAAAGAAGAAACATCCAGGAAGCAGATGGCCAGGCAGGTGTTGACATTCCTCTGATTGCATCCAGAGACACCAAAGGGTGGCACAGCCAGCGATGGTAGGAGGGCAGATTTCATAGAATTGAACAGCTTTTTTTCTTTAACACATAAAATAGACCAAGGGTGCTTCACAAAATAGGAGGAGGCACTGTTGGTCCGAGTGTAGCCTTTTAGAAGTGAAAACCAAGATGTAGGCAATAGGATTTCATGACAATTTTTATTCATTCTCATCGCCTCCACGATTGAGGTCTATTTTGCTCACCATCCAATTTTATTTTTATTCTAATTCCACCCAAATAAATATGAATAGCAGGGCTTTCTGTGCCTCCTGGGAGCTCTGTGTGGGCGAATCTCAGTGAATGCTGTCGGCCTTAAAAATAGAAGCACCATCAAAGGAGCAGGCTTCCCCTGCCAAGGCCACGACCAGAGAAGCAAAACAAGGGGTATGGCCACCTCAAGGGAGAGACGATGGAGAGAACTCGTCCTGCACAAAACGTTCCTGAGCTGAAAGTAACACAGGTATGAAGAAGAGAAGGAAAAATGTCAGGTAATGTGAATTGCCAGCCGCCCCCCAAGGTCGCTTCAAAGAGGATGACTCAGAGCCACAAGTGCACCAGCCAGACCAGAGACGGAAAGCACAGCGATTCCACAGAGGACTGAACCATATAAAAACTGCCTTTGTTTCTCATCCCACAGAATTCCCTCTTCACCCATGAGGTTTATACTATTTTCACATGGCGTCCACTGAAGGAAAACAAATGTGATCCTGTCCCATCCGCTAGAAGTACCATTTTCCTAGGTCACGCCGCTTGATCCTGGCAATAACAACATACAAAATGAAATATATTTAAGGCAAAATTGATCAGGGTTAATGAGGATAATGATATATTGAGAAGATGAGTGGTTTGCTGGGGAGATAAAATAACTGTGGCTCTTAGTGTAAAAGTATATGGTGCAAAAACTATAAAATTGTAATTGTTCTGTACCAGTGATTGGTTCAGAAGCTTCTGCTTTAGGTAATCTGACCATGGCTGTGGTTCTTGTATTTGATTGTCTCTCCAGATGTTGGCGGGTGTTTGCCCTGTGACTTCACTTGCATGATGGGTCTACGGAAATTTATTGATTTTTAGTGTGTTCATCTTTTTCCTTTTGGTGAGAAAGGGAGTAACGACCTCCAAGCTCTTTACATGTTGGCGAAACTAGAAGTGGGAATTAAGTTTTGAATGTTTTAAACATTTGTGACTCACTTGAATGAGAGAAAGGGAGTGAGGGAAGGAGAGAGGCAGTACCTGCTGTATCAGTCAGGACAGGCTGGGTAGCAAACAAGCCCCAAATCTCAGTGGCTGAAAACTACGAAGGTGGACATTGAACCTCCAGGATGGTGGAGTGAAGAGCATGGCAGACTTTCTCCCCCAAAAGAAATGATAAAAATAGACAATCATTGCAGGACTCTAGAAAATGACCAAGGCAAACAACAATTGAGAAGCTTTATTCAAGAAAAACACTGAAACTTTGGTGAGAACAGTGAGAGCCTGTGGCATCTTAGCTAGGGGCTGCCGCCCCTCCCCTCCCACCTCCCTCCAGACCGTTGGTGTCCGAGGTTCTTCCAGGACAGGGTGAGGCAGGCAGTGAGGACGCAGCTTCTTTGCCAGAGGGGTTAACTTGGTTTGGAGGGGAGCAAGGAAACACTCCCTACCGAGGTATTTTGTTTAAGGATCTAGGCGGCAAAGGATCAGGGAAGGTGAACATCTCAGATGGCCTGAGTTGAGATTCCAGGTGGGACAGAAACAAACAGACCCGGCAGGTTTTTAACCGAGTGATCCAGGTAACAAGATGGCCATCGTGGGTCTCGATAAGATCCCACATTCCCTGAATGTCTTTCATTTGCTTTCATATCATTAAAAATCCTATAAATGAAACTCACGTTAAGTTTGCAAGAGAGCAAAGATTCAAAACCAGGCTCGGGTGATAAAAAATAAAATTACAATATTTTCCTCAGTGTTCTATGTTATCTAAAGTAAGTTAGATGTTAAAGGAATAAAGTTCTTTTGGGTTAAGAAACTATCACTTAAAGTACAGAAGCAGTAATGGCTTTTGGTAGAATTGTAGAAGGAAATTACTGAGTGTATTCCATCTCTTTTGGAAAACTAGGGTTAATACTCCTAATTTACTGTGCTTTAGAAAGGAAAAAGCTATTTATACTGTTCATTTTCTTTGCACAAATCTGTTACTTTAAGGAAACTCTTCTGTGATGGTTTTTCTAAAAATGTCCCATTCCAAGCATCCAGTTTGTCTTAGATGGGTGTGACTAATTTACATTTTTGGAGCTCCGAGGTGTAGGGAATGAAGTGCATTCTGAATTTCCCATTGATTTAATTGCTTCTGGGCGTGTGCATTCCATATGTTTTAAGTTAAATACTTCTGGAGCCCTGCACTTCATTAAATGGAACCATAAGGCAGTTGGTGACCAGAATGATGATCGGAATGGGATAATTAGGAAAATAAGGGTGAGGAGATCATTGGCTTGATGATGTCAAATATCCAAAAGCCACAAGAATTTTAATTACTTTCAAAACACTGCACAGACTTCTTAGAAAACATGAAGTGGATGTTTATTTAGTTACATCTCTTATGCAGCATTGGTTAGCCAATAAGGTTTCCTTGGACAAAAAACAGAGCTTCACGTATTGAAAACGGCTACTTTTAAAATTTTTTTAATTCAAGTATAGTTGATTTACAGTGTTGTGTTAATTTCTGCTATACAGCAAAGTGATTCAGTTATACATATATATATTCTTTTTCATATTCTTTTCCATTATGGTTTATCACAGGATATTGAATATAGTTCCCTGGATTGTACAATAGGACGTTGTTTATCCATTCTATATATAATAGTTCTGTTAATCCCAAACTCCAAGTCCATCCCTCCCCTAACCTCACCCTTGACAACCACAAGTCTATTCCCTATGTCTGTGAGTCTTTCTGTTTCGTAGATGAGTTCAGAAACTGGCTACTTCTAATGCAAGTGACCATTTCTACTGAAATAATCTATTTCTAATGGAAAGACTGCTAAAGAGCACACCTGAATGGTAATTGAAATTGTCTTAAATTTACATTGTCTTACTCTTCTTGTCACAATAAATGTATTATGACATTTTATTACTGTTTTCATCAAAGTGACAAAAATGAACATGTTCCACTTCATCTCCATCCTTCATCTTTTTCTCTGGACTGTGTAAATACAGCAGTACTTACGTGGTACTCAATCTAGTGCTGTAGTATTGTTATTGTCACGGTAGCAGAAGCAGTACTGGTGTACAGTGGTGAGTGGTAAATAAAGAAAGCACTGTCTCTTTCCTCATCAGGCTTAAACCTACAGAGACAATAAGCAAGTGAACATATACAGAAATAATTTCAAATTATGGAGAACTCTGAAAAAAATTCCTTAAATTCCAGTATAAGCTTGTCTGGGAGGCTCTCTGTGGACTTGGGACCTTCAGGAATGCGACCTGAAAGATGGAAATGAGCCAGTCTTGTGAGGTTTACATCTTCTCATTGGGAAGATGGGCGCCGCCTTCCTTGTCGGGTGCCTTGTGTCTGATGTTACTTCATACTCTGTGTGGCTTAAATTGTGGCACGTATGGTCACTTCTCAGAACCTCAGTCTTTACTTCTGTAATAACAGGACTGTTAACTAGTAACTCGTAACTCATACATGACATGTTTGTAATTAAGGATTTAACATGATAATGTACAAAAAGGATTTGCCATACAGGATGCGTTCAATTATTGCTATAATTATTACAGTTTTCACATTAGCTGCATTCTATCCTTTTCCTATTTAACCACATAATGTCAGAAATAGTTACATAGATTTATGAGTAAATTGGTATCATCAGAAACCATTCCCTGGTATTTGGGCAGACCTCAGTTTGTAAGTCACCTTGTGAATTCCTATCTCTTTACTACTTGGAGTTTTTTTTCTCTAAATTCACCAATCACCCTCAATTTTTCATTTTGATTTTACTTGTGTAAAATAAACATCCACGTTGCTCCTCTGTTTTTTTTTTTTTCTTTAAAATCAACAAACTATAAGCAAACCCAAAATCCCAACCCACAAAAAATCACCAGCAAACAGCGATGGGATTCAGATGCAGATTTATGTAGGCCTGGCCCAAATGAATAGCTTGATGATAAATTGATGATAATCTAGTTCAACTTTCTTTTTCAGCCTCGCCCTCCCCTAAATTTATAAATTAATAGTTGCTATATAAAAGGATATTAACAGACTTTATTTCACGTATATAAAATTTATAAGGTATTTAGGTAAAGATGTTAGCGCCAAGGCAGTGCGGTTGTAATGTAAATATAAATTTTAAAAACCTGAAGTAGTCTTTTTTAAAGTCATGGGTTTTAAGCCATTTGATTATAGTGTGTGTTGGTCTAATTTTCATCATGTTCCTTATGCTTGAGTTTCACTGAGCTTTCGGATCTGTGGGTTTACAGTTTTCATGAAATCAGGAAAATTTTAAGACATTACTTTTGCAAATATTTTTTTCTGTGCCCTCTTCTAAAGGGACTGGAATTACAGATGTACTAGGACACTTGAAGTTGGTCCACAGCTCACAGCTGCTCTATTGGTTCGCAGTATTTTTTCTGTGTTTCATCGTTTTGGACAGTTGTTATTCCTATGTCTTTTCTTCCATGGTGTCTAACCTACAGTTTATCCCATTCAGGGTACTTTTCATCTCAGGTATTGTATTTTTCAACCTAGACTTTCAATTGGGGCTATTTTATATCATCTGTATCTCTACTTAACATTTCCTCTACCTTTTCAATGTAGGGAATATAGATATAAGAACATTTTAACGTCTTTGCCTGTTAGTTCTATCATTTACGTCATTTCTTGGTCTGTTTGCAGGAATGGACTGACCTATATGGATGCATTCTCCTGCTTCCTTGCATGCCTGGTAAGATTTCACCGGGATGCCAGGTATTGTGAAACTTACCTCGTGGGTGCTACTTCTCGGAATATTTTGTATTCCTAGAAGTATTCTTGAGCTTTGTTCTACATTCAATTTGATCTTTTCAGGTTTCGGTTTCAAGCTTTGTGAGCCAAATACCCTTCTGAGTATTCTCCGCGATGCCCCAGGCTTTGTGAGGTTTTACCCCCTGACGGCAGGAAAAGTGAGCTGCTTCTACCCTTGAGAGTCAGGATGTGTTCCCTCTGCTCCCTCTGGGGGCTGCTTCCCTGCGTGTGGGGTGGACGACTGATCAGTACTCAACTGAGAACCCCCCAGGGCGCTCTCTCCTGTCCTCTGCCTGTCAGGGCCTCTCCAGGTCCCAGCTCCATCCCCCCAAATCAGAGAGATCGCTGAGCGATTCTGGGTTGCTGCAGTCCCAAACTCTCTCGAGGTGGTCGGTCAGGGCAGAAGTGGGGTCACCTCATTCGTTTCTCATTTCTCAGGGATCAGGGCTCTGCTGCCTGGTGTCTGATAGATAAAAACCATTGTTTCATAGACTTTATCTTGGTTTTTAGTTGTTTCAGGTAGGAGAATGGATCTGGTTCTTGGTTGAAAGTAGAAGTCCTCCGAAGAAGGAAGTTTTTAAGGCAAGTTATGTGCACTAATTTTAGAGAAAGTTCTGAGTTCTTTGCCTACTCACCCACCCTCCTGATATCCTGCAATCAACATGTATTAAATCTGACATTTCGTGTGATAAGCTTATAAAAATAAAGAAGTTAGCATTTTATTGAGTATGAATGACAGCATTTCAGTAAAGGAAAATGAAATTCCTCTTAAGACTAAATAAAGGCATTTTTAAGTTCTCTCAGCTCTCTGTTAACATCAGAAAAAAGTTTATAAGAGCAAAAAATATCCTAGATTAATTGTGGGCAACTGGTTCATTTTAATGGCAGAGTACTCAGTATTTCCTTATTTGGGGAATTGCTTTTAATATTTATGCATAATAATATGCAAGCAATGAATTAATTTTTCTTGGTGTTGTTTAGAGATCTCCTAATAAAAATGTACACATATGCCTGGAATGACTCTTTAAAAAAAAAAAGGGTTTTACTGAGATGGTAAAATGGGTAGACTGCTAAAAATAGAACAAGTTTATTAGAACTACAGTTATTATTTCTCAAATAGATAAAATCTGTCAGGGACGATGGTTAAGTTTCTTCAATTTTGTCTGACAGCTAGCAGGAGAAGACTTGAACGCCGACCTTCCCCAAATTTCCAAACATTGAGTATAGGGAAAATTTAATTTTTAGCCAAATACTATGTCCACATAGCACACTTCAGTTGAACAAAAGTAGTGTTGTACAATTAATATGCTTATATTTTTTTGTTTCCTACATAAAGCTCTCCTATTTCAAACAGTTTAAACAATTTGTGATGCTAGACCCAGTCTCAAGCAGGCTAGGGCCTGTTTCAATGCCGTTCATTATCAATATTTTCACAGCTTGAAATATTTTGAAGAGCTTTAAATATGTACAAGTACATTAATTTTTAGTGATTTGCTTCTGTATATTGGCTTCTGGTTCTGAGTGAACCAAGAGATTGTTTATTTTATAACTTCGAAGTAAAGAATGTACCCTTTAGCAATTCGGGGTCATACTTTAAAATAAAGAAATAGTTTTCTACTTTTATTTTGTGGAAATTTGCTTCAGAGTATTCCAAAACTCCTTTCCATAAATTCTATTCACTGGCTACTAAACGGAGCAATACCAAAGAAGTTTGTCATATGTTCCGATCTGTGATAATTTCTTACAAAATTTATTACTGTTTGTTATTTTTGCGGGGGAGGGGCAGGTTCGATGGAAAATAGAACATACCTTCCATTTTCAGCATGAAAAGAGCAGGAAGGCTCCACATTCGTCACACGTGGAGAAGGGTAAGGTCTACTGTTTAGTGTGGAGTCACGGAGGGCATTTCAGGGTGCAGTCGCTTGATGCCCACCCTTCTGTTTCCTTAGCAGGCTCAGCACATGCCCACTGGGTGTTCTGGGATTTGACCTTTGCTGTCGGTCTGGTTGCTGGGACAAGGTGGGGCCTGATCCTGAGTGGGGGGCAAGCCTTGTCTCAGACGGAAACTGCATCATCCGCGGCCCCTATATGATCCTCATACGGGGTGGGGGGGGCAATCTTCCAATAAGGAGAAGTGGGTCACTTCTGCAGGCCTAAGGGTTCAAGAGAATCCGGAACTCAAAATTCCTGACTGCATCCACCAGACCCTTCCCACTCCAGGTCTCAGTGCCCTTCTTCACTCCTGGAGCTCGGCTACCACAACAGGGAACTGCCGGGCTGAGAACTCACCATCGGAAGCTCTGCTATTCCTACGATGAAGCCTTGGCCTTTGTGCTTCCCTGTCTGTCCTTCGGCTTCAGGAGATGAGGGTTTCATTACGTACCACCAACACGTCCCCTGCCATTTTCTGGTTTCTCTCCTCAATGCTGTCTCCCTCCCCATCACTAGGAACACCTTTGCCTTTAAACAGGGCAGTAGTTCTGGAAGCTCCCCCCCAATAGCAAAGTCCCAGCAGTAATGAGAGTTGGCAGATCCTACCTTTGGCTGTAGCTTGAAAGTGCTTGACCAGTTCTGCTCTGAGAAACTGACTCCCCGTACATTGTACTGATCTGTTACCAAAGGCCCGGCCCCAGCTGACAATCCTTCTCGACAAGACAAATGCTGGTTGTTTCCCTAAATTCCTGTTTTTCTAGGCTTTCTGGTAAATGACTGGACCCATTCACGGCAGTAAGTTGAAAAACTTTTCGGGTTGAGATGTGTTACATTTAAGTCTCATCAGCAAAACGTCCTCCGCTGCTCGGACCACTCCTTGTTGGGTTAGGAATAGATCTTTCTTTGCTACTTGTCATTTTTGTCGTGGCCACAGACCATTTACTCTTCCAGGGTTCAGGCGTCAGCAGGAACCCTAGCAGCTGGATCAGAATTGCAACAACACTGGTTTTAAAAATCACAGCGAAATGTTGATTTCGCTGTGCTGAGAAGACAAACGTCTCCACTCAGAAAGGTGCTCAGCAGGTGAAGCCGGAATTGGGTCTAAGAGCACCAGACATGGCACCTGGTCCCACCTGACGCCCCCCTCCACTGTCACCTGTCCTGAGTGGACGTTATGGGGTCAATGAAAGGGCCATTAGCCTCCTTCCGAAGCATCGGAGGCTTGGCCCTGCTCGGCCCCTCCTCCCACCACTACCAGTGATTCTACTTGTAGTGCGAAACATGGACTCCATTCATTGCCCACCTTATCACACGTGTTCCACAAAGTTAAACCTCATCTCTAGCGAGGCTGCAGAACATTGCTTTGCTCTGAATCAATCAGATCTTTGAAATCTTTGCGATTCTGGGAGAAACTGGATTTCCCACATGAGTCAGCCAATCACTCTGAAACTGACAAAGGAGAAATTTGGGTTTTCAGACCGCACAGCTCGGGCCTGCCCCCTGGCCACGCTCGCCAATGTCCCCCTGTCCCTACAGTTGCATCAAGTTATAAACGCTGTCTGGCAGCCTAAAGACATCACCGGCTGTTTGATTCTTGCCCCGTGAACGTAACTGCCTGACGTGAACCGTGAAAAATCTGTCTTGAGTTTAGGAAACCTTCCTATGAGAAACATTCCTGGCTTCCCGAAGAAGCAGTCAGCAGTTCTTTAGAATTTAATATCGTAGTCGACAAGATTAATTTATACCATTATATCATAATGAACGTGTACCTGGCTAACTGTGATACACACCTCTGGAAAAAATAATACAATCAATATAAAATAGTGGTACCATCTGATATTTGACAGACTGTCAACACGGTGCCAAATATTTTTTTTTAATTATGTACTTGCATCTGTGGCTCTCAGGGCAAAGGGTTTGAAAGACTCATCTTTAAAGTATGGTATTTTCCTCTCCCTTCAGATTTCTCCACTGGGAAAGAACTGGAAAACTGGGAACGATTCAGGACTCTGAGGTCACATAGTTTTAAGTGGAGCCTGGCGACCGCCATGGCTCCGATGACCTCCTGCTCTGAGAGACAGACCATCTCCTCGGGACGGGCCAGGGGCTGGCACACAGGAGGATGTTTGCCTCTGTTTCAGATAGTTGTTGAAATCTTCTTTCTCTCTTTGCTCATGACACGGCAGGCAAAACCAAACAATCCCTAAATCATCTACTTAAAATAACTGAAAAAAAAAATGTTAGACTGAATAAGAGGTTTTATTTTCCCCCTTGTCTGAGATTTAAAAAATGAGAGATGTCGTGTTATGCTTTCTTCTTAATTATTATCTCAAAGAAGTCTAAGAACATGTGCCTAGTAGAGGTCTTTGGGATTCTGCTTTAGTGACTAACTTAGAGAATGACTTGAGGGCTTCCCTCATGGCACAGTGGTTAAGAATCCGCCTGCCAATGCAGAGGACACGGGTTCGAGCCCTGGTCCGGGAAGATCCCACATGCCGCGGAGCAACGAAGCCCGTGCGCCACACTACTGAGCCTGCACTCTAGAGCCCGTCAGCCACAAGTACCGAAGCCCGCGCACCTAGAGCCCGTGCTCCGCAACAAGAGAAGCCACAGCAATGAGAAGCCCGTGCACCACAACAAAGAGTAGCCCTGGCTCACCGCAACTAGAGAAAACCTGTGCACAGCAATGAAGACCCAATGCAGCCATAAATAAATAAATAAATTTATTTTTTAAAAAAAGAAAGAATGATTTGAAATGAATTTTTACATACAACTAACAATAATATTAATTGTTACTGTGTTCTGCACATATGATATTATACCATGAAATACAGAATGTTATATCACATATATAATATGTAATGAAGCTACTATTATTATCTCCACTTTGCAAATGAAAGAGAGGTTAGGTGACTAACCTAAGTGCTCCAAGGCCACAGGCAAGCTATTTGTTGAGCTGGAACTTGAACCAAGATCTGCCTGACCCTGAAGCTACACTTACAGTGTCTCTCTTAAAGGCTGCTTGACACTCCAGCTCCAGGAAAATGGAACGAGAGAACCTAGCTTTTAAAAATCAGCACGTGTGGTTCAAATCCTTCCTCTGCCCCCAAAGAGCTGGGTGTTCTTAGCAAACCTCACCTTCTTTATCATGAAGACTCAATGAAATAACCTCTAGACAGCACTCAGCACAGTGCTAGAGTAAGATTAACTTGTTAACTGCTAACTTCTTTCCATGAAAATGTATGAGATTTTCTAAGGACAAGTGTGAACATCACAGCTAGGGAGATGGGCTAAATCTTCACTGCCCAATAGGGTAGCCCCTAAGCGATATGGCTATTTAAATTTACATTAGATTTAAAGTTAAATACGATCTTTTTAAAAAACAAATACCTCATATCATGGAAACACCTCTAAACACCAATGGGGGTATAAGAATGAGAACAACCTTATAAGATAAGGCCAGGATGGAAATACTCCTGGGGGCGCTCAGGGGCCCTGGGGGTGGGGGTGGGAGACGGAAGGCAGAGGGGTCCATGTAAGTCACTCTGTCTAGTGTCTGGAGTGGGGAGACCCGCAGGGTTTCCTGGGCTTTTCCCAGGTGCATGGCAAGGAACGTGAAATTACCCCAAAGGAGGCTCCTGATTGTAAGCCGGGATGCGAACACCCTGTCCTGAGGAACAAGGTTGTTGGGAGAACCATGATGTGGGCAAAAAAGATTGATGACCCCTCGGAACCTCTAGACTCTCCTCTGTCCAAAGCTCCACAGAGGTGCAGGTGGGTAAACGTTTGACAGACAGGCAGAGACCTTCAGGGCTGCCTTGGGGGAAACGGACGTGAGAGGCAGCATGAGATGCTAGGACAGGGTCCAGCGGTGCCAGGTACCACCTGGCTGAACTCGAGCAAGTGCTTCACCTCTCTGCCCCCCAACCCTCACCTTTAAAAGGCAGTGTTGCTCCATGACGTAGGTGTGGAAGTGACGATGTGATTACCTGGCCCATAGGGGCACTACATTGATTATTGTAAAATCTCCTGTGTAGTTATGGCTACTTACACCCCAGAGCTGCACCAGCTGTTGCACAGAACATAAAGAAGTGTAAGAACTTTTCCAGGCCCTTTGGAAGCCTGCCCTTTTCCAGGGGAAGAAAGACGTGCCACTGACCTCTCTGGGCTGGCCGTGTAATTTATAGTCCAAAGTGTAACGTATAGTCTGCAAGTGGAAATGCACAAGGGTGTTAATTGTGCTGCTATAACAGGTGTCACCAGGACCATCCTGGCAGCTGTGTGTGTGGTCACCCTGCATCACATCCAAAAATCCCTGCTCTCCCTGGACAAGGTGGGGCCTCCTGCCCGGCTTCCGTGGCCTTCAGTTCTCCCATCAGAGCCCTTGCCATGTTGCGTGGAACTGTTTACTATGCTCTCTCATATCTAATCCCAAATAAACACCTGCTCATGTTGTCAGGTAAGAGGCAACGTCAGGATCAGGAACTGTGTTCATCTACTTAGCCCTTCTTCCCGGTGCTGGGCGTGTATTTGGGCTCAATAACCAGTTGTTGAATAATTATAACTTTAGAGGTGAGTGGTATCTACAGGTATCAGTAATTAGGCCCCAGTTTTCTGTCTCATCGGACTATTTGAATGTGTGTGTTCATATGTGTAAAGTAGAATATTTAATACCCACGTGTGTGTAGGGTAAAGTCCCCCAATGCATCGATACTTCCACTGTCCAACATGGCAGCTACAAGCCACAGGTGGCTACTTAAATATAAATTAATAAAAATGAAGTAATATTAAGGATTCAGTACCTCATTTGCACTAGTCACACTTCCGCTGCTCAATGGCCGTGTGCAGCTCCTGGTGACCACACGGGGCAGCAGAGATGTGGGACATTCCCATCACGACAGCCAGTTCTTTGAACTGTGCTGGTCTATGTGTACGTGCCCGTGGCAAAAGAACTCTGAAAAGTCAATAATTATGAAAGTTCCTCAAAATAAGAGGCTACACCCCTACTGAATATCATAGGAAATATTTTCTTGGAAAAAATTTATAAAGGTTAAATGATAGAGGGAAGGAAATTTTTTGCCGAAAACCCCTAATTATTCTAAAATCTCTAATTACATCTTTCCTTTTAGGCACATATTATTGGCATTAGTTTTGTGCATCTCATACAAATTCCTTAATTTTATTCTTTTCCTTCGCACTGCCCTTTTGTTTGAAACCTAAAATTGGCTTCTAATGAGCACATCTAATGATTTTCATTTTCATTTCAATAATATAAAATTGTAAGCCTTATGCTCTGTATCTGTAGTATCGTTCTTTGTATTACAATCATTTTCATTTTGTTAAATGAATAATGGAAAATTCAGTAAAACATTAAAGGTATGGTACAAATGCAGCTTTAACAGGGAAAGGTAATGACAGGCAGAACTGAACAAGGCTATCCTCCAGTTTGAAAAGTTGGCTCTTGGGAGGACAAAGTCTGAATGGCATCTGAGTTCTGGGTCACTGGTGTCTGGAAATAAACTGAATCCCTGACGTGGGTCAGTGGTCACTAGTTATGCTGACGAGATGAACTGGAGATTCTGGGTCTTCCCTCCCACATCCACTCTCCCCATGCTCCCCTGCCCTGAGCCCGGGGCTGATTTCTAGGACGGGCTCAGCCATGTCTGGTGCATTGGTTTCCCCTGGTTAGTGGATAGGAGATGCGGGAAGGTAGTGGGGCCAGTGGTGCGTCAGTCCCCTCAGCCTGGGCAGAGGCAATGCAGGTCTGGGACTGGTGGTTTTGGCTTGACCCCTGCTGCTCCATCATCCCCTGCTGTTGTTTTGACCCTGATAGCACATTGATAAGCACTCTTTCACTAAACTCTTTTTTTTTTTTTTTAAACATCTTTATTGGAGTATAATTGCTTTACAATCGTGTATTAGCTTCTGCTTTATAACAAAGTGAATCAGTTATACATATACATATGTTCCTATATCTCTTCCCTCTTGCAGCTCCCTCCCTCCCACCCTTCTTATCCCACCCCTCTAGGTGGTCACAAAGCACCGAGCTGATCTCCCTGTGCTATGTGGCTGCTTCCCACTAGCTATCTATTTTACGTTTGGTACTGTATATATGTCCATGCCACTCTCTCACTTTGTCACAGCTTACCCTTCCCCCTCCCCATATCCTCAAGTCCATTCTCTAGTAGGTCTGTGTCTTTATTCCTGTCTTGCCCCTAGGTTCTTCATGACCATTTTTTTTCTTAGATTCCATATATATGTGTTAGCATATGGTATTTTTTTTCTCATTCTGACTTACTTCACTCTGTATGACAGACTCTAGGTCCATCTACCTCACTACATATAACTCAATTTTGTTTCTTTTTATGGCTGAGTAATATTCCATTGTATATATGTGCCACATCTTCTTTATCCATTCATCCGATGATGGACACTTAGGTTGCTTCCATGTCCTGGCTATTGTAAATAGAGCTGCAGTGAACATTGTGAATTATGGTTTTCTCAGGGTATATGCCCAGTAGTGGGATTGCTGGGTTGTATGGTAGTTCTATTTTTAGTTTTTTAAGGAACCTCCATACTGTTCTCCATAGCGGCTGTATCAATTTACATTCCCACCAACAGTGCAAGAGGGTTCCCTTTTCTCCACACCCTCTCCAGCATTTATTGTTTCTAGATTTTTTGATGATGGCCATTCTGACTGGTGTGAGATGATATCTCATTGTAGTTTTGATTTGCACTTCTCTAATGATTAATGACTTTGAGCATTCCTTCATGTGTTTGTTGGCAATCTGTATATCTTCTTTGGAGAAATGTCTATTTAGGTCTTCTGCCCATTTTTGGATTGGGTTGTTTTTTGCTATTGAGCTGCATGAGCTGCTTGTATATTTTGGAGATTAATCCTTTGTCAGTTGCTTCATTTGCAAATATTTTCTCCCATTCTGAGAGTTGTCTTTTCATCTTGTTTATGGTTTCCTTTGCTGTGAAAAAGCTTTTAAGTTTCATTAGGTCCCATTTGTTTATTTTTGTTTTTATTTCCATTTCCCTAGCAGGTGGATCAAAAAGGATCTTGCTGTGATTTATGTCATAGAGTGTTCTGCCTATGTTTTCCTCTAAAAGTTTGATAGTGTCTGGCCTTACATTTAGGTCTTTAATCCATTTTGAGTTTATTTTTGTGTATGCTGTTAGGGAGTGTTCTAATTTCATACTTTTACAAGTACCTGTCCAGTTTTCCAGCACCACTTACCAAAGAGGCTGTCTTTTCTCCGCTGTATATTCTTGCCTCCTTTATCAAAGATAAGGTGACCATATGTGCGTGGGTTTATCTCTAGGCTTTCTATCCTATTCCATTGATCTATATTTCTGTTTTTGTGCCAGTACCATACTGTCTTGATTACTGTAGCTTTGTAGTATAGTCTGAAGTCAGGGAGCCTGATTCCTCCAGCTCCGTTTTTCTTTCTCAAGATTGCTTTGGCTATTTGGGGACATACAAATTGTGAAATTTTTTGTTCTAGTTCTGTGAAAAATGCCAGTGGTAGTTTGATAGGGATTGCATTGAATCTGTAGATTGCTTTGGGTAGTAGAGTCATATTCACAATGTTGATTCTTCCAATCCAAGAGCATGGTATATCTCTCCATCTATTTGTATCATCTTTAATTTCTTTCATCAGTGTCTTATAATTTTCTGCATATAGGTCTTTTGTCTCCTTAGGTAGGTTTATTCCTAGATATTTTATTCTTTTTGTTGTAATGGTAAATGGGAGTGTTTTCTTAATTTCACTTTCAGATTTTTCATCATTAGTGTGTAAGAATGCTAGAGATTTCTGTGCATTAATTTTGTATCCTGCTACTTTACCAAATTCATTGATTAGCTCTAGTAGTTTTCTGGTAGCATCTTTAGGCTTCTCTGTGTATAGTATCCTGTCATCTGCAAACAGTGACAGCTTTACTTCTTCTTTTCCGATTTGGATTCTTTTTATTTCTTTTTATTCTCTGATAGCTGTGGCTAAAACTTACAAAACTATGTTGAATAATAGTGGTGAGAGTGGGCAACAACCTTGTCTTGTTCCTGATCTTAGTGAAGATGGTTTCAGTTTTTCACCATTGAGGACGATGTTGGCTGTGGGTTTTTCATATATGGCCTTTATTATGTTGAGGAAAGTTCCCTCTGTGCCTACTTTCTAGAGGGTTTTTATCATAAATGCATGTTGAATTTTGTCAAAAGCTTTCTCTGCATCTATTGAGATGATCATATGGTTTTTCTCCTTCAATTTGTTAATATGGTGTATCACATTGATTGATTTGCATATATTGAAGAATCCTTGCATTCCTAGGATAAACCCCACTTGATCATGGTGTATGATCCTTTTAATGTGCTGTTGGATTCTGTTTGCTAGTATTTTGTTGAGGATTTTTGCGTCTATGTTCATCAGTGGTATTGGCCTGTAGTTTTCTTTCTTTGTGACATCTTTGTCTGGTTTTGGTATCAGGGTGATGGTGGCCTTGTAGAATGAGTTTGGGAGTGTTCCTCCCTCTGCTATATTTTGGAAGAATTTGAGAAGGATAGATGTTAGCTCTTCTCTAAATGTTTGATAGAATTTGCCTGTGAAGCCATCTGGTCCTGGGCTTTTGTTTGTTGGAAGATTTTTAATCACAGTTTCAATTTCAGTGCTTGTGATTGAGCTGTTCATATTTTCTATTTCTTCCTGGTTCAGTCTCGGAAAGTTGTGCATTTCTAAGAATTTGTCCATTTCTTCCAGGTTGTCCATTTTATTAGCATAGAGTTTCTTGTAGTAATCTCTCATGATCCTTTGTATTTCTGCAGTGTCAGTTGTTACTTCTCCTTTTTCATTTCTAATTCTATTGATTTGAGTCTTCTCCCTTTTTTTTCTTGATGAGTCTGGATAATGGTTTATCAATTTTGTTTATCTTCTCAAAGAACCAGCTTTTAGTTTTATTGATCGTTGCAATTGTTTCCTTCATTTGTTTTTCATTTATTTCTGATCTGATCTTTATGATTTCTTTCCTTCTGCTAACTTTGGGGTTTTTTTGTTCTTCTTTCTCTAATTGCTTTAGGTGTAAGGTTAGGTTGTTTATTTGAGATGTTTCTTGTTTCTTAAGGTAGGATTGTATTGCTATAAACTTCCCTCTTGGAACTGCTTTTGCTGCATTCCATAGGTTTTGGGTGCTCGTGTTTTCATTGTCATTTGTTTCTAGGTATTTTTTGATTTCCTCTTTGATTTCTTCAGTGATCTCTTGGTTATTAAGTAGTGCATTGTTTAGCCTCCATGTGTTTGTATTTTTTACAGATTTTTTCCTGTAATTGATATCTAGTCTCATAGCGTTGTGGCTGGAAAAGATACTTGATACGATTTCAATTTTCTTAAATTTACCAAGGCTTGATTTGTGACCCAAGATATGATCTATCCTGGAGAATGTTCCATGAGCACTTGAGAAGAAAGTATATTCTGTTGTTTTTGGATGGAATGTCCTATAAATATCAATTAAGTCCATCTTATTTAATGTATCATTTAAAGCTTGTGTTTCCTTATTTATTTTCATTTTGGATGATCTCTCCATTGGTGAAAGTGGGGTGTTAAAGTCCCCTACTATGATTGTGTTATTGTTGATTTCCCCTTTTATGGCTGTTAGTATTTGCCTTATATATTGAAGTGCTCCTATTTTGGGCACATAAATATTTACAATTGTTATATCTTCTTCTTGGATCTATCCCTTGATCACTATGTAGTGTCCTTCTTTGTTTCTTGTAATAGTCTTTATTTTAAAGTCCATTTTGTCTGATATGAGAATTGCTACTCCAGCTTTCTTTTGATTTCCATTTGCATGGAATATCTTTTTCCATCCCCTCACTTTCAGTCTGTATGTGTCCCTAGGTCTGAAGTGGGTCTCTTGTAGACAGCATATATATGGGTCTTGTTTTTGTATCCATTCAGCCAGTCTATGTCTTTTGGTTGGAGCATTTAATCCATTTACATTTAAGGTAATTATCGATATGTATGTTCCTATTCCCATTTTCTTAATTGTTTTGGGTTTGCTATTGTAGGTCTTTTCCTTCTCTTGTGTTTCCTGCCTACAGAAGTTCCTTTAGCATTTGTTGTGAAGCTGGGTTGGTGGTGCTGAATTCTCTTAGCTTTTGCTTGTCTGTAAAGGTTTTAATTTCTCCATCAAATCTGAATGAGATCCTTGCTGGGTAGAGTAATCTTCGTTGTATGTTTTTTTCCTTCATCACTTTAAATATGTCCTACCACTCCCTTCTGGCTTGCAGAGTGTCTGCTGAAAGATCAGCTGTTAACCTTATGGGGATTCCCTTGTGTGTTATTTGTTGTTTTTCCCTTGCTGCTTTTAATATTTTTCCTTTGTATTTAATTTTTGATAGTTTTATTAATATGTGTCTTGGTGTGTTTCTCCTTGGATTTGTCCTGTATGGGACTCTCTGTGCTTCCTGGACTTGATTAACTATTTCCTTTCCCGTATTAGGGAAGTTTTCAACTATAATCTCTTCAAATATTTTCTCAGCCCCTTTCTTTTTCTCTTCTTCTTCTGGGATCCCTATAATTCGAATGTTGGTGCGTTTAATGTTGTCCCAGAGGTCTCTGAGACTGGCCTCAATTCTTTTCATTCTTTTTTCTTTATTCTGCTTTGCAATAGTTATTTCTACTATTTTATCTTCCAGGTCACTTATCCGTTCTTCTGTCTTAGTTATTCTGCTATTGATCCCTTCTAGAGAATTTTTAATTTCATTTAATGTGTTGTTCATCACTGTTGGTTTGCTCTTTAGTTCTTCTAGGTCCTTGTTAAACGTTTCTTGTATTTATTCTATTTCCAAGATTTTGGATCATCTTTACTATCATTATTCTGAATTCTTTTTCAGGTAGACTGCCTATTTCCTCTTCATTTGTTAGGTCTGGTGGGTTTTTGCCTTGCTCCTTCATCTGCTATGTGTTTTTCTGTCTTCTCATTTGCTTAACTTACTGTGTTTGGGGTCTCCTTTTTGCAGGCTGCATGTTCGTAGTTCCCGTTGTTTTTGGTGTCTGTCCCCAGTGGGTAAGCTTGGTTCAGTGGGTTGTGTAGGCTCCCTGGTGGAGGGGACTAGTACCTGTGTTCTGGTGGATGAGGCTGGATCTTGTCTTTCTGGTGGGCAGGTCCACGTCTGGTGGTGTGTTTTGGGGCGTCTGTGGCCTTGTTATGATTTTAGGCAGCCTCTGTGCTAATGGATGGGGTTGTGTTCCTGTCTTGCTAGTTGTTTGGCGTAGGGTGTCCAGCACTGTAACTTGCTGGTCGTTGAGTGAAGCTGGGTCTTGGCATTGAGATGGAGATCTCTGGGAGATTTTCGCCATTTGATATTACATGGAGCTGGGAGATCTCTTGTAGACCAGTGTCCTGACTTGGCTCTCCCACCTCAGAGGCACAGCCCTGATGCCTGGCTGGAGCACCAAGAGCCTTTCATCCACACAGCCAGGTATGTGGGGAGTTGCTTGCCTTTTGGGAGGTCTGAGGTCTTCTGCCAGCCTTCAGTAGGTGTTCTGTAGGAGCTGTTCCACATGTAGATGTATTTGCGGGGAGGAAGGTGATCTCCGCGTCTTACTCTTCCGCCATCTTGAAGCTCCTCCCTCACTAAACTCTTCAATCACCCACTTTAACTGGTCCTAATGAGACGGGCCGGGACCTGGGACCTGGGACCTGGGACCCTTTGCTGCAGTGCTTGCACCTGGACACACATCTCCTTGGGCAACAAAATACAAAGAAATTTTAAAGGACTAAAAATAACTGTGTGCGTGTGCAGTTGGGGCAAATTAGGGACAACAAGATACAAAAAGACTAAAAAACCCCGATTGCCACTTCTGAAGAGCAGGGGGCAAAAGCAGGGTACTGCATACGCCCCCTGCACACAACACCACCAAAGGGGTGGGCAGACTGCCTAAGCCACCCCTCCAGCCCCACCCTTGGACCTGCCCTAACCCTCACCCCATATAAGGAAACAGCTCACCCCCCACCTCAGGGAGCAAACGAGCAAGGGAAAATGTTACTTGTTTTCACTTCCCCCTGCTGCAGCAGGGGCCCTAATAATGCCTGGCCTGAATTTCTTGTCTGGCCTCTGATCAATTTCTATTGATTAAGGAGGCCAAGAGGAACTTCCCTGGTGGCGCAGTGGTTAAGAATCCACCTGCCCATGCAGGGGACATGAGTTCGAGCCCTGGTCCAGGAAGATCCCACATGCTGTGGAGCAACTAAGCCTGTGTGCGACAACTACTGAACCTGCACTCTAGATCCTGCGATCCACAACTACTGAGCACTTGTGCCACAATTACTGAAGCCCGCGCGCCTAGAGCCCGTGCTCCACAGCAAGAGAAGCCACTGCAATGAGAAGCCCACACACCACAATGAAGAGTAGCCTCCGCTCATCACAACTAGAGAAACCCCGCACGCAGCAATGAAGACCCAATGCAGCCCAAAAAAATGAATAAATAAAATAAATTAAAAAAAAAAAAAGGAGGCCAAGAACCCTGGTTGGTATCACAAAGAAGCAAAGGCTCTGTGAATCTAAGGATTTGAGGCTGGAACCCCAGACCAGCAAGGAGGCTCGCTGCATCCACTTTGTGCTGTGTGTTCACTGCAGTGACACCCAGGCCTTTGCCTTGGGTCCTGGTTTTCCTCTGCATTTTCTCCATGACCTTAACGCTATTTACATGCTAATGACTCCTACATTTACATCTCTTGAACAAATTTCTACAGCATTCTAAATTTGTGTAACCCACTGTGTACTTGACCGCTCTTTTTGAGTTTTCTACAGGTAATTCAAACTGAAGATGGCCGAAACAGAATTATCCTTTTCCTCCATCTCTCCTGCTCCCTGTCCTGTTCCCTCCCCATCTTCCTACTTTGGACTTCAGGAAGTTACACAAATGCTTAAGCTATAAACCTAGGTATTTATTCCTTATGGTTGTTTTCATTCTAGAACCCTCTTTATTTATTTTTTTTTTTTGCGGTACGTGGGCCTCTCACCGTTGTGGCCTCTCCCGTTGCGGAGCACAGGCTCTGGACGCGCAGGCTCAGTGGCCATGGCTCACGGGCCCAGCCGCTCCGCGGCATGTGGGATCTTCCCAGACCGGGGCACGAACCCCGTGTCCCCTGCATCGGCAGGCGGACTCTCAACCACTGCGCCACCAGGGAAGCCCTAGAACCCTCTTTATTTACTGTCCTGAAACTTAGTAGAAAAAAATCCTTGAGGGATTGCTATGGTAATAACAAAGAGTCAGAATCTGGCAATGCAGTGGTGCAAGGCATTAGATCATTAAGTGACTTTTCTTAGATTGTGGATTACCTATGAGCCTGATCTTACCACGTTCGTATCAACTAACAAACCAAAGCCTCCTTATATTTTTAGTACGTTTGGTGTCTATTTAAGTTAAAAAATTCTTTCATGTAGGCCCTCAGATGAAAGTAACCTGTTAATCCTTTCTTTCCAAAGACCTCCTGAAGCCAGTGGTTTGAAGGGGAAATATTCCTTCTGCAGCCACATCCTGTCCCCAGGTTCTCTCTTCTGCTGAAGCCACATGCTTGTATTTATTCTTTGATTCTGAATCACTACCGTGTTTAAATTCCTTCTCTGTGCCTGGGGTTGTACATAAAGTATTTTAGATGAGATTTGATTACCACAACGGGTACCACCAAGGAAAAATGTTTTAGTTTATTTTGGTTCTGCAATTTTGATATCTGTATTTATTTCTAGGAGCTGATAGAATTTGCTTTTCGACACTTGGTGTTTGGAGCCAGAGGGCACAGACTCCTTTCAGACTGTGTCAATACTCAGGTGCCAGAAAAGGACACAGACGTAGCTGGCTCCTGGATTTATTTTAGGAAGGGAGATTTACTGCAGTTAATGACACATGGAAACAGCATCAGTCTTAGGTGAAGGCAGAGCAGCTGGTCACCAGGTGGATAGAGGGTCACCAGGAATGCTTGCTCTTCTTAAAAATGAAATCTTCTTTCTGCTCGATGATGTTGGGGATGCCACGGTTGGAGCTGTAGTCTTCTAACACAAGGGCCCTTGCCTCTGTTAAAATACAGATCCCCAAGGAAGCTACTGGCTGGGCCTTAGTCTCAACTTATCAGCTCACTTCCCAAAGCAGGGTTTGAAGAGGGAATAGAAGGAGCAGAAGAACACAGGGGAAGTAAGTTTCCATGGGAGTGAGAAGAGGACGGAAAATGCAGCAAGTGGACTGGGGAGGGTGCCAATGTGATGTGACAAATTTTATATTTTCTTGGCATTGTTCATTTTTATATGTTTGCCTTTTTCTTATTTATTTTTAGAAATTTTTTATAAACATTAACCTTTTCTTCTTTAAATGTTAAGCTCCCAGTGTCTTATTTGCCTTTTAATTTCTTAAATGTTATCTTTAAAAAGCCTTTAAATTTTATCATGTTCAAATCTTACCTTCTTTAAGGTTTTCAGCTGTCTTAGCTCACTTAGGAAAGGCCTGTCTTTTGAATGACTTCATTATTCATAGAGGACAACAACAAAGACATTCTTTTAAATGAGGATTAAAAAGTGTGAGTTCAAATGGCACCGGCACAAAACCAGAAATATAGCTCAATGGAATAGGATGGAAAGCCCAGAGATAAACCCACGCACCTATGGGCACCTTGTCTTTGATAAAGGAGGCAAGAGTATACAGCGGAGAAAAGACAGCCTCTTCAATAAGTGGTGCTGGGGAAACTGGACAGCTACATGTAAAAGAATGAAATTAGAACACTCCCTAACACCATACACAAAAATAAACTCAAAATGGATTAAAGACCTAAATATAAAGCCAGACACTATAAACCCTTAGAGGAAAACATAGGCAGAACACTCTATGACATAAATCACAGCAAGATCCTTTTTGACCCACCTCCTAGAGGAATGGAAATAAAAATAAACAAATGGGACCTAATGAAACTTAAAAGCTTTTGCACAGCAAAGGAAACCATAAACAAGACAAAAAGACAACCCTCAGAATGGGAGATAATATTTGCACATGAAGCAAATGATAAAGGATTAATCTCCAAAATATACAAGCAGCTCATGCAGCTCAATATCAAAAAACAGACAACCCAATCCAAAAATGGGCAGAAGACCTAAATAGACATTTCTCCAAAGAAGATATACAGATGGCCAAGAAACACATGAAAGGATGCTCAACATCATTAATCATTAGAGAAATACAAACCATAACTACAATGAGGTATCACCTCACACCAGTCAGAATGGTCCTTATCAAAAAATCTAGAAACCATAAATGCTGGAGAGGGTGTGGAGAAAAGGAAACCCTCTTGCACTGTTGGTGGAAATGTAAATTGATACAGCCACTATGGAGAACAGTATGGAGGTTCCTTAAAAAACTAAAAATAGAACTACCATATGACCCATCAATACCACTACTGGGCATATACACTGAGAAAACCATAATTCAAAAAGAGTCATGTACCACAATGGTCATTGCAGCACTATTTACAATAGCCAGGACATGGAAGCAACCTAGGTGTCTATCGACAGATGAATGGATAAAGAAGATGTGGCACATGTATACAATGGAATATTATCCAGCCATAAAAAGAAACAAAATTGAGTTATTTGTAGTGAGGTGGATGGACCTAGAGTCTGTCATACAGAGTGAAGTAAGTCAGAAAGAGAAAAACAAATACCATATGCTAACACATATATATGGAATCTAAGGGGAAAAAATGGTCATGAAGAACCTAGGGGCAAGACGGGAATAAAGACACAGACCTACTAGAGAATGGACTTGAGGACACAGGGATGGGGAAGTGTAAGCTGGGACGAAGTGAGAGAGTAGCATTGACACATATATACTACCAAATGTAAAACAGATAGCTAGTGGGAAGCAGCTGCATCCCACAGGGACATCAGCTGGGTGCTGTGTGACCACCTGGGGGGGTGGGGTAGGGAGGGTGGGAGGCAGATGCAAGAGGGAGGGGATATGGGGATATATGTATACATGTAGCTAATTCGCTTTGTTATGCAGCAGAAACTAACAAAGTACTGTAAAGCAATTATACCCCAATAAAGATGTTAAAAAAAAATGTGAGTTCTGTTATTAGTTAGGCTTTAAGGGTCAGTTGACAATACTACCAAATTACATCTTTTTTTTAGACATCAGTTTTGTTAGACTTTCACCAACATTTTATTGCCTTCGAGTTAACAAACTTGCTGAGTTGCCCGGACACACAATTTGCAACCATTCTATCTTGGTAAGCTCATCAGGCAGTTTTATTGCTTAGTATTAAATATTCTGTGACAGTTTTATTGATTTTTTTTCAATTACAAGGTGGGTGTTTGTTCTTGATTTTAAAGATTCCTGGTTGTTTTTGTCAACCTCAAAAGAAACGGCTTTCTGGAACTTGTTAGAAGAGTGACCATGGGGTTAGTCTTTCTGGACTTGCTCTCAGGTGCTGGGGTCCCAGTGGAGGGTCCACAGAAGAGCGAGGTGGGGCTGCAGGCATCACCCCTGCCTCGACGGGGGCAGCTGCCTCCATCGTTTTGGCAGAGGTCAGGCATTCACATAAGATTCTATTGGAATAGGGCTTTCTCTGGTGGTCCAGTGGTTAAGACTCCACGCTTTCAATGCAGGGGGTGTGGGTTCGATCCCTGGTCGGGGAACTAAGATCCCACATGCTGCTTGGTATGGCCAAATAATAAAAAAATAAGGTAAAAAAATAAAACAAACAAAAAACCAAAGATGCTGACATATTTCTAAAAAAAAAAACTATTGGAATAAAGGATTTAATTGCCATAACCACCTTGAAAGCATGGATGAGGACTGAGAACTTCTGAAGATGACCCTCCAGCATCTAGTCATAGTGAAACAAATTTGTTTCTTAATGAAGATGGGGCGCTTCCCAAGCATCCCTTGGTCCACATCTGGAAGGGGGGTGGGTTGTGTCCAGTACTGTGCTGGTCACATGGCTCACCTTTGCCAGGACGACCCCATTCCAGCCCAGCCTGGAGTTGGCTCAGGCCACGCCTGGCATTCGAACGACACGGTTCAATACAATCCACTCCACTGCAGCTATGTTTCAGAGTATAAACCCGAATCACTCTCTTTCTCTACCTAACGGAAACCACATTGTAAGGAATATCCATAGGTGATTGCCTGGAGGATTGGCCTTCAATGCATTTTCCTAGATACTAAACCATTTATTCTTGGAAAAATAGAAATCGGACCAAGCTGTGAAATTGCTGTCACAATTCTGCAGGGTCGTGATCCCACGTATGTGCCTCAAGAACCCACATGAAGGACGTTGTGCCATTTGCTGCTTGTGCCATAGTGACAGCCCTTCTGTGTCTTCCACGTGGACCAGGAGCTGCTCTAATTAGTGGCAGGCAGTCCCTGACCACTGGTGAGTGTTATCTTTCAGGCATTTCAAGTCATAGAACTGACTAGTATTTCTCTCTTTTAATCAGTGGCCAAAACGTTCAGAGCCTTTTTTAAAAAATAAACTTATTGGGCTTCCCTGGCAGCTCAGTGGTTAAGAATCCGCCTGCCAATGCAGGGGACATGGGTTTGAGCCCTGATCTTGATCTGGGAAGATCCCACATGTCACGGAGCAACTAAGTCCATGTGCCACAACTACTGAGCCTGCGTTCTAGAGCCTGCGAACCACAACTACTGAGCCCATGTGCCACAACTACTGAAGCCCATGTGCCTAGAGCCCGTGCTCTGCAACAAGAGACGCCACCACAATGAGAAGACCGCGCACCGCAATGAAGAGTAGCCCCCGCTCGCCACAACTAGAGAAAGTCTGCGCACAGCAATGAAGACCCAATGCAGCCAAAAATAAATTAATTAAATAAATAAATTTATGAAAAAAAATAGACTTCTCGTAAATATAGAAGATCTCAAGCCATGAGTTGGGTTTATCCTTATTGCTGCTTTGCCACTTTCATTACTTTATTTCTTTGCTCATCACCTTTATTTTAAATTTTGTTACAGTAGGTATGCACTTATGTAAACTACCTATATTCCCTTTTCTTTAATTTTATAAAGGAAGGCATAAAAAAATAAAAAATTACAATCCATGTATAATGTAGGATAAATTCAAATCACCAAATTTCTACTCCCAGGCATAGT
>NW_020838007.1:4073349-4377583 GCF_003676395.1 Aethalodelphis obliquidens
TTTTTTGCGGTACGCGGGCCTCTCACTGTTGTGCCCTCTCCCGCTGCAGAGCACAGGCTCCGGACGCGCAGGCTCAGTGGCCATGGCTCACGGGCCCAGCTGCTCCGCGGCACGTGGGATCTTCCCGGACCGGGGCACGAACCCGTGTCCCCTGAATCGGCAGGCGGACTCTCAACCACTGCGCCACCAGGGAAGCCCAAACCTTGTTTCTGATGATTAAATAAAAAGCTTTATCTCACACTTACACTTGACCCCAAAGACCATGATTTTGATGCTGACCCCTGCCAGACCCTGCCCTGCCCCCTCTCACCTTGGCCCCTACCTTTCAAGCTACTGACTAGAAGGAGTGGTAGCGATGGGGGGATCTCTCGTGCCTACATTTTTAATAGAGAAAACACAGACTCCTTCTTAAGTAAAAGAAAGGAAATATGTGTCCCACTAGTGTCGCCAGGATCCTGGGAAGAAAGGCAAATATGATTTTTGAAAATAATATTTAGAGTGTTTTTATAGGTTCAGACTGTGGGACTGTACACGTGTATCAGTGATTGAAAGCAGGTATCAGGGGTCATGGAGCTCAAATTTTCAGGACAGTCCGTGTTTCAAATGTTCTGATCTGTTATCCGCATCCATATCACAGGTCTTCACCATTCAGGAAACGTGGCCACAACAAGCTCATGTGAGGTGTGAATTGAAAATATGGCTAAGAGTGAACGTCTAGTAACTTGATTAATAAACAGCTTTTTATCTGAGATTTTTGCAAACACCCTTGGGTTAATATACCACTTGGCACAAATTTATACACACTACTATATATAAAATAGATAACCAACAAGGACCTACTGTACAGCACGGGGAACTATACTCGGTATCTTGTAATAACCTATAATGGAAGAGAATGTAAAAAAAGAATATATACATTTATATATGCATTGAATATAATTGAATCACTTTGATGTACATCTGAAAGTAACACAACATTGTAAATCAACTATATTTCAATAAAAATTTTTTAAAAAGAGAAAAAAGAAATCAGTGTGCACCTTCCAACGGATGGCTCTCATGGTTATTGACGGCGTAATGTAGTGTTTTCCTTACAGGAACAAAAAATAAAGGTGCACGTGACAAATCGAGGATGTCTTAGTCAATGAACAGCAGCTGTTAAATAAATGAAGATGGTGAGATAAGGCCATGAATTAACTACGAGACATTCCCATTTACCCTCCAGGGGTGAACCCCTTCAGTGATCTCTGACTGAATTTAGAAATCAGCATTTCAACTTGCTGCCTGACTTGTGAATATGAAACTCGGGTTCAAAATCTACTAAGGCCTTGGTTAGGACGGTGGCCCTCTGGGAACTTCACTCAGGAGGACGGGCTGAGGTCTAGTCGCTTCCTACACCACGAAGTGAGATGGAGGGCTGTGCAATCTGCAGTGAGAATGGGGGTAAACAACCTGGGGTGCTAAGGCAGGTCCCCCCTCCCAACCCCGTTTCTAAGCCTCTGTTTAAACGGGTGTTTGCTTTTAGCCTGTAGCACACGTGGATGTACCTGGCCTCTCCCCTTGCTGTTTTTCTTGCTCGTGGTTCAAGATGTCCCTTCTTTGGCCGGGTGGCCTGGCAGCCTCCATCCCTCAAACAACACCTCGCTGTTCATCTCTGTTTATCCTGCCCCTCACATCTAAACTGAAGGCTGAACCCAGCAGCCAGCATAGCCCTCCCTCCACCCCCGCACGTAACAGGAGACTGCACATGTACAAGAGGCCCCTCACCTACACCCACAACTTTCCTGCACCCCAGTCTCTGAATCTGGCCAGAGGTCTGACTGCCAGCATCTCCTGCTTATGTCTCCCAGGTGCTATAATAAATATTAGGAAAGGAAAACAAATGCAGCCTTTCCCTCTCACTTACCTGAGGGTGTGTACAGGACTGATGGAGAATCAACACGCAGACTTAAGAAGCATCCCTGTCCCATGTTTGGGGGATGAAGTTAAATCTGGGGACCCTGCGTGGGAGAGAGATATATGAGCTTTCACTTTGCAGAAGTCTTAATGTTAATTTCCGGTATTACATTTATAGGGTGTAATACACACAGCGTGTTCCTCCTGTACGTACAGTACAAACATTCTCACTGAACCAACATTTTTCACAGGTGACGTTAAACTCTGCAATGTGATTTGAACTACGTGACATGTTGCCACATGCAAATATTCCCCCCCTTTTTTTTTGCACACATGTATGCATTTTTTTTTACAAATGCAATACATAGAAAGCATTAGCGTATTTTATTTAAAAAGGGACCACGAACTTTTCTACAGAAAGTGAGGGAGAACATTTAGCAAATTGCAGCTTTAAGCTCTAAAAGAAACATTGTGGGACGATTTCTGTTAATATTCTCCGTGTGTCTGTCAGGATACATAGCTTGACCTACAATGATTAGCTATTGCAGCTTCAAAAATGATTGCCCAGATCATTGCGGTTCTAGTAAGCTTACGTGATTTGAGTCACAAAGCAAATTTTTCTTCTTCCTTAACCAAACAATACAGACGTTACAACAGAACTAGGGGAAGCTACGGGATTCTTGAGTGGTCAATGGAGGGCTTGCTGATTTTAAAAGCAGGGCTGTGTACAATGTAGGTAAAGAGACTGGAGATTCAAGCCAGTTTGGCTGGGAGGTTCTCCGAGGTTTATAAATGTGGGCCAAATATTGAGGAAATCGGGGCTGAGGTTTGGTTTGGATGGGGGCCAATGAATTCAGAGTGTCCAATGGAAACAGGATAGATTGTGATCATTGGACATGGTTTCCCTCCAGAGCAAGGTAATTCTTCAAACTGCAAACCTCCAGAAGCCAAATCAAAGAGCAGACGTCATAAAACCATTGTGGACGCCTCACCGCCAGGTGAGCAGCACCCTGTCACCAGCGTTCTGTTGCTTTCGTACGCGTGTGGGAACAGCCAGGAAGCAGAAGGCGTTCCTCTGGATGGTCACTTTGTGATTTACCCAAGGCATTGTTTTGTTTCCTTGTCCCATGGCTGGTGTGGCCGCAGTTGTCACCTACGTGAGCCAGAGCTTCTGGCATCAAGGATGGGAAAACCAAGCCAGCAAGGTGAGGATCAGGTGGGCTACCTGCCTTGAGGGGGGCGTTGGCGAGCTAAACCAATGGTCCACAGGTATTTTTAATGAAAAATCGTTATCAATGAAACATTTTAAAACACACTGTGAATTGACGTATTCACTTGTAAACTGGAGAACACTCTGTTGTACAGGCATATTTTGTGTCCTGTACATTTTAAACGACGTAGTAATTTATAAAGGTCCACGTGAAAATGAAATTATTATTTTGACCTGCAGACATGGCTCCTGCTAGGAGTGTGAGTTCCCCACTTTCTTGTTTTCTTGAGCGCATATCACAAGAATTGTCTTCAATCTGTGGTTTATCAGTTAAATCCAGATGATACAATTAGTAAATTGTGGGCACATGTAGTCGGCGATGCAGCACAGAAAGCTAAACAAGTGGGCTGGCCGGGACGCGCCCGCCCCTCTCAGCTGTGTGACAATGCCTGACGCACACATGGGGGGACGTGTGTGTCTGTCCGTGTTCAGTGGGAGGTGTGCCTGAGCTTTTTCTGGTTTTAGATGGAGATCACAGTGGATGGATATCAGCAGAGGTTCGGGCACCTGCCCCCAGCACTCTGTTTTGCACCCCCAGGTACATGAGCACCTTTGGAGAACCGGCTTCTGCATCTGCAAGCATAAGTGGTGCACTGTGGTCCGACCCCATCCGGCGTTGCTTTCCAAGGCACAGCTCCGTTTCACATCAGAAGTGGATGCCTCAGAGATAAAGGAAGGCACCGAGAGGTACTAGAGCTGGTCCGGGAAACCAGCACCTTCAGGGACCCTTCCCTGCACCCCACAGCTGAGTCTGGCCTCGCCTCTGTGTCCCCCAGCAACCGGGACCACCTGAGTCAGAGCCTGCGCCTCTCTGTCATCCCTGCCCAGTCACTGGTCTCTCTCCCATCTGACTGCTGGTTCCTTGAGGAGGTAGGGACTTCACTCCTTCACGCTTGTATTCCTGGAGCTAAGGAAGAATTCAATAAATGGTTGCCGAGGTGGTGAAGCAGTCAGTGCTGGCCCATCTCTCTCCACAGTCTGCACCTGGGGTCGGGGCCCAGCTCCAGTCCAGCAGGGGATGGCAGGGAGGAGGGAGTGACTTTCAGCCAGGTGACCAGTCACCAGTGCACGTGTTAGGAAGGAGAGGTTTCAGCCTGATAGCCAGGTAGGAACCCTACTGGAAAGTCGGCCAGATGTGAACCACAGCGCGACCCCACGTGCCTATAGCGGGGGACTTGGCGGAGGGCTGGACGGTTCTGGAGTGAGCAGCTGCCGTTCTGAGCTGCCCCCATCCAGTGTGCTGTCTGAGCAGGACCCCTCTGCTTCTTCTGCAGACCGGGTTCAAGCCCTCTTTGCCAGCGCTGCCCCCGCCCTCCAGATGGCCTCCCCCACGTGGAAATTCTCCACTGTCCCCAGCCACTGAGTGTGTGCTGCTGTCAAGGGAGGGGGAGGGGAGAAGGGGGAGGGGGAGGGGAGGAGGGGGGAGGGGGAGGGGAGAAGAGGACTGTCCAGAGGCTCTAGAACCTGGAGGCCACAGGAATGGGGGTCTGTCAGACATCAAGAAAGCCCAAGTTCAAGATTTTTCATGTTCCAGAGACGAGACCGAAGGTGTCTCGGTGGGGGGAGGGAAGCGTCCCCAGGGCAAGAGGGTGAGAAAGGAGAAGGCTGCTGCGGCCCTGCTGGCACCTGGCCCTTCCCCCCAGCGGGGGGACACAGAACAGTTGTCCTTGACCATCCTGAGGGGGACACGGTAGACCGAGCGGGCACAAGTGGCCTGGAATCCTTGCTGAGTGTCTGTGTCCTCGGGCAGAGGGAAGCACACCGGTTATACCTGTGCTCCGGGTCTGTGGCCCTTGCGCCCTAAGTGGGTCATGGTGCCCCATCCCAGGGTGGGGGCCATCCCCATGAGGTCCCAGGAGAGGGTGAAGCAGCTTTGAGGCCCTTGGCCTGTGTGGACCCTACAGTCCGGCTCTGGTGTTGAGATGGTGTCATGGGCGTAGACCTTGCCCAAGGGACTGAGGGAGGGAAGGGCCCCTCTTGTCTTGGGAATTTTGTATTTTATGGTTAATAAGGGCATGACTCTTTCTGGAAGTTTGGCTCCAGGTTCGAAAGACTGAGGGTGGGTGTCTGCAAGATACAAGGAACTGAGGGGACTGTTGCTCGGATGGTCAGATTTATTGGGTGTGGCAGCGCGTGTCACAGAAAAAGTGAGAATGACCATCACCTCCTAGGTTTTCAGGCTTTCTTCTTCCTGGAACCATCACCATCTACCAACTTTCCTGGCGTCTTTGCCCGCCTGTAAGCTCCCGTGGGAGTCTGTGCTTGTTAGTCTCCCTGTGACCCCCTCGCCCCCCTTTTCCATCCATCTGGATTCAGCAGACTTGGATGGTCACCCCACCACTGCAGAGCCAAGCTCCGGGGATGCAAACAGGAAGACCTCGCTCTCAGCTTGGAGTAGCTCACTGACTAGTGGGGGAGAAGGACGTGTAAACAGCAAGTGTTTACAGTTACTGGTGCTGAAACAGAAAGATCTACATGGAGGAGGAAGCTTCAGCTCGGAGGAGCTCTCCAATTCAGCACAGCTCTGGAAGCCGCCCTCTTTCCTCACCCTCGGCCATTGCTACCACCGCAGTCCCAGTACTGTCCTTTCTCCTACATGACTGCCATCACCCCTACCCCATCCCTGTGTTGGCTCATCCCCCACTGTCCCAGGCTCCGAAGAGCCACCGTGGGGCTGCAAACACGACTGTGTGTTCCCCTTGCTCACGGTCTGCTGTCTTCGCTCCGCTGTTCAGGGTGAAATCCTTCAGGGACATGTGTCCCCCGCGGGTGTCCCCTCCCCATCGCCGTCCCTCTCCTCCTGCCTCTTCCCACCCTTGATCGCGATTGTACTTCCCCAGTTTGCTCAGGGCCTCTGCTGATCTCCTGTGCCTTGCTTATTAACTTCCGCTCACCTTCTGATCTCAGTTTGGGGCCATTCCTTCCAGAAGCTGCCCCGATGCTCCTAGGCTGGGCTGGACACCCTCGTAAATACCCCGCAGCTCCTACCTTTTCCCTGTGGCAGTCGTCCCTGTGTATCTCTATATTCCGTGATTATAGGACTCGTGTTTGCTTCTTTAAAGAAAATAAAATAAGGGATAGGGTAAAAAAGGATTGTCTTTGCAAAATATTTGGTTCCTTTGATAGGCTCCCTGAGGGCACAACTTGTCTTTTATTTTCAAGGAACTAGATCAACAATTTCGGGCTCGAGCGTTCATCACCCCTGCCTCCCTCACCCTTCTTCTGGGAGGAGAGGGAGTCACACAGCAGGTATGTTCAAAAGAGATATTATACACACCTCCGTCTTAAAATCTAAAACATTAAAGCTCACTGAGAATTATCTTTTTCTCTCCATGTGCCCTGGGCTTTCCCTCACCTCCATCTGGGCCCAGTGACACTCCCTGGTGACCACTCAGGGCTCTGCAGCTGTTGTGGAGGTGGTCCCTTGTAGATGGGACGTTATTTGGGTGGTGACTGGGGGATGGTGCTGGCCTTTCTGCTCTAAAAAGGCTGAAATCTTCCATGAGCTTGTTGTGCTGCGTTGTTTGTTTGGCTATAAAATGTCAGGTGGGGAATTAATACACACGTATTAGTGGTACATTCCATTACTAGGACTTCTTGTAGGGACTACGGGGAAGTGGTCCCTTCTCGCAGAGAACTCAGTCCCCAGGGCGCTCAACTAAAGACATCTGGATCTAAGGAAGCAAGTTTTTGCTCGTGTGGTTTGGGGCTTGGTCTCAGCTCCCTTCACGTGGCGCCTTTGACCCGTGACTTGCAAAATGATGCTTCCTTCACACTCCAAGGCAGTGGGTGAAAGTTGAGGACCAAGTTTCACTTGGGAATTTACTAAAAGATGACTTGGAGACTGAGAGGAGGTGGCCCTCCCAGGGACGTGGTGGCGGCTACGTTCTGCACAAAGTTTTAAAGACGGACTGTGTGGTCCAGGAGCTTGGCCCGCTGCTGTCCCACTTTTCCTGAACTGATATCCAGGTAATTTCGTTTCTTAACCTGCATCTTCCATCAGCAGGAGAAAGTTGAACACTTTTCAGCCTTCTCTGTTCAGTGGTGAACCCCATTCCTCTGCCTTGTGAAAGACCTGACTGAAAGTTCTGCTGGATTGTGGAGACCAGCTGACTTGCATTCCTTTTGAAGGAAAATGGGGAGAAACCGGCAGCACAGTTCTGTGCAAGTTAGAATCCCAGAGCTGCAGAAAGCATGACGAAGTGGACTAAGGTGCTGACTGGCTTTAATCCTTAAAGAGACCACCTGTAGATCCTATCAGTTCAGAGAGTCCCCGAATTACCGGTGTCGAGCATAGTAATGACCTGCCCTCATGCACAGTCAGGAGAAGTGTCATCACAGGACTGCAGTGAGACACCAACTCTCTATGCCGTCCTGGACCCAGGATGAGGTCCTGCTGCCTCCAGTCCTGCCTTTTCAGTGGAATCTTTCAAATGCAGCCAGAACAGTGCTTCTCAAGGGAAACTCCTCTCAGTTCCCCGCTTAAGTCTCTTTTCTGGCTTCCATCGCTGTCAGGATAGAAACCACAACTCTTCCTAAGGTTTGGGGGCCTCCTAAGCCGCTTCTCCCCAGCCCTCCAGCTGCATTTTCACCAGCCCCGTCTCAGGCTCAATGAACCAGCGCCTTTCAGCTCCTCCAATGCTCCAGGCCTCCCGATGCTTTCTTGTTTTCTGTCTGTGCCTCTAACTCCCCCACCCCTTCGCTTAGCAAACCCCTGCTCGGCCCTCAGGCCGCATTCAGTAGCTTGTCTCTCAGTCTGTGGGTCTGCCCTGGCTATTTGCTTCCCCCTTCCCTCTTCTCCTCTGTGGCAGCATGAGCACAGTGCATCACTCTTCCCTGCTAGGCTGTAAGCCCGATACAGAGTCGTCCATTGGCCACCGTTAATAATACCTTAAAAATAACAGTCTTAACAACAACAATATTTACTATTTCTTGAGCACTTACTACATGCTAAGTATCGTCCTAAACACTGCAGGCACCTCTCTCTCATTAATCCTCTCTCCCACTGAGACATAGAGGTGGTAATACCCTTATTTTACAGATGAGGACACCAAAGCACAGAGAAGTTAAGTAACCTGCCAAAGATGGCACAGCCAGGAAGTGGTGGAGGCAGGACATCCCTGACAAAATGTCAGTTACTTTTTGAATGAATGCAAGTCCAGTCTTCAAGGTCCGTATTCTTTTCTTTATTTTACTGATAAACTGGGGCCCAAAGGCAGTAGCAGTTACCCAAGTTGACGTGAGTAAGAAGGGACTGCAGAGCTGGGCTGAGAACTCAGTGTGTGGGTCCAGGAAGCCTCTGTCCCCCTGTTCTCCCACCCCAAACGGCTCCATCAGTGGCGATCCTTATGTGTCAAGACTCTTTGCCATGCATATCATTTTGTTCTGCTACCGTCGTCCAAAGAAAAAGATCCCTGAAAAGAAAGAAGGTCAAATAGGAAGGAATCAGTCAATCAACAAAGTAATTTCATTAGTCCTCAGTCATGGGATGCTACCCACAGGAAATCTAGACACGGGTTATAATTAGGTACCAGAGGGGGATTAAACATAGTTTAGGATTATCTCCTCAAATTACTTAACAACTGAACCTTCTGAAAGCATATTCTCATATTTCAAATCCTGAAAAAGTCTATAGTTTAAGCTATAAGAAAGATCAAATTACAAGGTATGCCATAAATTTTGTTAAAACCGACATATTCTTACACACAAATTTCTTTCTGCTTTCAAAAGGTTTAAATGAAGACCGAAGCCATTACTTAGGATGTTTTAAATTGTCTGAGTCTGTTACTTGTTGGAGAAAAATTTTCTGATTTAGTGATATTATGGTATTTAATATCGACAGTTTTTCTTAAAAAAAGAAACACAAAAAAACCTCCTTGGAAAACATTTCAAAGCAACATTTGATACTAACTAGAAGTCAATTCAAGTAGATTCATAAAAGTGATGTAAATGGGAGCTTCTCAAACGTGGATTAAAGTAGTGGAGGCAGGTTTGTGTTTTTCTTGAGAAGTTTTATTTCTCATAGAAACAAGCAGTGGGAGTCTATACTCCAGGTAATTTCTAAAATGCCAAGAACTTAATTTTATACTCTGCAACTTTTTGCTTTGTGTATATGAGCTCTTAAGAATAACTGCATTTAACTGAATACATCGACATAAAGGTAATGGTTTAAAATATCAAATTCTTAATTTCAAGATTGTTCTAGATTTTGAATTCCCATTTTCTAGCAAGAAATATTTAAATAGTTCTCAATCTAAGATTTAAAGAACATAGAAATGTATCAACTGCAATTAATCTGAAACACAGCTGAACAGTAGAAGAAAAACAAGAACAAAATTACAAAATAACAAAAACCAAACCACTGGAAGCCCAGATCTGATTCTTTAGGGCTCCTCAGATCTTTCTTTTTGTTGTTGTTTTTTGCAGTATGCGGGCCTCTCACCGTTGTGGCCTCTCCCGTTGCGGAGCTCAGGCTCCGGATGCGCAGGCTCAGCGGCCATGGCTCACGGGCCCAGCCGCTCCGCGGCATGTGGGATCCTCCCGGACCGGGGCACGAACCCGTGTCCCCTGCATCGGCAGGCGGACTCTCAACCACTGCACCACCAGGGAAGCCCCCTTCTTAATTATAGGAAAAGTTTGCACTAAGCTAGAAGTTCTTGGTAAACAAACTCAAGCCTTTATAATATCCTAGGAAAATCATTTATATATTTTTTGGAAATCAATCCACGAGGTAACTTGGTTTCTTATTCTAAAACCAGCCGTTAGATGTAGAAATTACTGCTCTAGGAGATCGCCTGAAAGCAGAGGTACTTGCAAGTTCAAATCTTTGATCCTAGCTAATCAGGATTGCAGCTCCTTCGGGGTGAAAACAACTTCTGTAGAAAGATCTCTGACAAAGGTTAGATTTCAGTGGAAAATTTTAAAAATCACAAACGTTTTTGGTCTTCCCATAAGGATTTCACCCAATGTGGTGTCCTTATGAAGCTGAACAGAGATCCTCCAAAATTCAGTTCAAGCTGTTACTGACGATGCCATTGATTAGCGGATGAAAGGCATGAATAAGAGATTTAACGATGAACACGCTACACCAGGCGTCTGCCTAATCTTGTAAAGAAACTTCACGGACACGGTCAGGCTCGTTTGTCTGCATGTTTTCTATGGCTGTGCCCTCGCTACCATGGTGGAGTGGAACGGGTACCATCATATGGCTCACAGAGCCTAAAATACTTATCTTTACAGGAAAAATGTGCCAGCCCCTGAACTAGACGGTCAGCGACTTGCATTGTGCCACAGAACAGTGCTGACAGATTCATTTTCTCTGCTCCCACCATCCATCCTGGGCACCACTTTTCTATGTAGGAAAATGTTTCCTCACCATCAGTAACTCAGTTTTTTAAGTTAACTTTCGCTTTTGGATTTAGAGTTTATATTTGAGATTTTTCACCACTCTTTCTAGGTTTATAGCTACTGCGTTTTGCTTTACAGGTTTGTTTCTGTTTTCAAACCTGAATTTGCAGTCGTGCTGCCTTGCATTCGAGCAGCATGTGCAGCGTGACAGGGAGGTGCCCTCCTGGAGCCCGCAAGTCTGGACCGTGGCCTGGCATCCCCTGTGTAGCTGTGAGGCGTGGTCAAGGTATTAAAATGCTCTGTTCTGGTCTGCGGGTGCCTGGGAGGCTTACTGGAGGTGGTAAGCCCCCTGCAGTCATTTCTGTGTTGTTACGAGAGTGAGGCAAAAATGTAAAACAAACATTTTTTGAAAAGTCTGAGTGCTATTTTAATAAGGATTTCTGGAACAAAACCATGGACTACTGTCCAAAGACAAAACCAATTAATGCATCTTCATTGAGGGTCTCCCAAGAGAAAGGATGTGGAGGCCAGCGGAGGAGAGGAGAGAATCAAGCCTCCTCCCCAGCCTCCCAGCTTCCCTAGCCTCCCCACGTGCCTGTGAACTGAGCTGCCTGGGCTTGGTGTCCTGTGATGACCCTGAGCCTCCAAACAGGCAAGTCCATCCTTCCCTGTCATCTGTCTCTCTGAACTTGCTGCACTTTAGTGACCTTGGAGTTTCCAGACCATAGGCAGAACACTGCATCTGCAGTTGGCTTCTCCCCAAACATGGTCTTAGCTGGATGGAAACCTCACATGCATGTGCATCCAATTTCATCACGGACACATCATGGAAAATGCTGCCATCGAGCCCAAGTCGGCAATAGAAAAACAGTTAAGAGCAAACCCTCCGCTGTGAACGCTTGGCTATCGGAAGCAATTCATACTGATGTGTCTGCATTGTTAAACCCCCAAGTTGACTAGGCAGGTGCGATGGAGCCCTGTGCTGTGTCGTCTTCTGGATTTAGTCTGTCTCTCCTTTGAAATTAAGTGACGGCGCTGCAGGCTCCACAATTCCATTGATGCTGGTTAGTTTGAAATGTTTTCTTACTAAATGCTCAACAGCATGTAAATATTCTCTGGGGAGCCTTTTCTTTTTTGAAAAAACACACTCTCATTTCAGATAAATGGCCAACTTTTTTACTCTTTCAATTTCTTCAGAAGTCAACGGGATAAACAATAGTTCCCCAAGATGAAGAGAAATACAAATGAAGGGATTATTCATTTGCTGTTTTAACAGTGGGTACAAGAAGATTGGTGAAAACATACACTGTTATCTACTGTGTAAATAGACACCTAGCATGTAAATTAATCTGCTTTTATGAGATGTAAATAGAAACACAGAATGATTTTACTACCATGCTTGGCACTCCTGCACTGCTAACATTCACTGGGCCTCTGGGCTGGTGTTTGCTTTTCAGGGCACTGCACACAGCAAAGAATAAAATGGTGAAAATCCCTACCTTTCTGTGCTTACATTCTAGAACATAGGCCAGCAAACAAGGTCGCTAGTAGCTACTGCCCTGAGTTTGATTTTAGAGTCTAGGTGACCCATGAAACTGTAATGCCTCTCTGTGCTGTCAGGAAGGCAGGACCGCTGCTCTGGTCACAGAGTCAGTCCATTCTTAGCATTAATGTCCCCTTAGCATTAATGTCCCCTCCCTGCTGCCCATCTGCTTTACAGTGGTTGTAACTGTGGTTGGTTTACATGGCTGAGAAGTTGAATGAGGAAAGTTCAAGAGAAGAAATGAAGGTGCTGGCGGAGCAGCTGAATCAACCCTGGACAGCGGTGTGGACTGTGAATCGCTTCTTCCATCGGTCAGGGGCAGAGTCCGTCAACACAGCATCTCCGAAGGACTCCAGGTGGGGAAGGGTCCCCCTTCCTTTATTTCTAGCTAAAAATTCCACAGCCCTAAAGTAGGCAAAATTACAAAAGATAACCCTGAGTAAGTATTTGCATCTCAGTATTCTGGTCGGGCCTGGGGTTATTGGGGACCAGAGGTCCACAGATCGCCCCATCCCTCTGCCTGACCCGGCTATCGGGTGGACCAGCGGCGGCTGGAAGGTGTGTGCCACAAGTAGTACATTCAATGTTTCTGCCTCACACCCGGGCCTGTGCTGGTGCGTATCCACCCAGCTCCACTGCCCAGATCTCTGAAGCTGATGGTTAGAGGGGTTCACTTACCATGGAGCACAGTGTAAATGCATTTACAGCTTGTCACCAAGATGTTGACAGGCGCTTCCATCTGAGTAGCTGCACACGCCTCAGGCCCTGTGCTCACACCCACCGCGTCCCAGGGCCGACGGGCGTCTGACCTGCTGCTCAGTGACTGTTCAGCCACTCTCAGCCCGGGAATGTGATTCCAGGCTCTGAATCCCAGGGCTCAGCTGCCTTCCTGCTTGGGGATGGCAGAGAGCAAAGAAGAAACTCGGTCACTTGGGAAAAAACAAAACATTCAAATACTTCCAGTGTCAGATGTCAGTGTCTGATGAGAGTTAAATTATTAACATAACAGGAGTGCAGGGAAAGATCAACCTGTGTTTGAGGGGGCTGATTTGGCCAGTGGTCTGAACCTTTCCCTGAGAACAAGTTTATTTTGTGGGCGTGCCCAAGAGACAGGGGTGGTCACGCAGATACAAGGTAGGAGTCGACCATGGTGAAATGTACCAGCGGACACGTGAGCCATTGTGAGAGGAAGAAAGCAGAGGTCCCTGCCCAACCCCCCACCCCCGTGATGCTGGCTGAGGACTTGGAGTCCGGAGACTTCCTTCTGAGAGCATCTCCTCTCATTTCGATGTGGCCCAGAATCTTATTTATTTAGCTCAGTTGAAGGAGTCGATTCTGTAGGAAAAGAACCGTCAAGTGCCCTCTGCCCTCCCCCCATTTCCCCACAAGGTTCTTCCTCCCCAGAATTTCCCTCAAGGACCCCAGGACTACCTGTCCATCAGCCCAGCCCATGTACCATCTCTCTGGCCCTGTAGGTATTTCTGACAATGACTTGGAGTAGGAAGAAGATATTACCAGCAAAGTGACCTGCATTGTGCGTTATACACTTTCTTAATAAGATAGGAACATGATGGTTTTCGTTCTCATCAGTTTTCCCATCAGACTAACCTGTCAGTTCATCAGAAAACTCAATTAATCAGTACCCTGCATTCCTCAGGTTAATCAAATCTTTGCCATACTTTGAAAAAAAAGTGGCTCTTTTGTTCTTACAGAAAAGTCATAGTTTTGTTTTTACTCACCAGTTCCTTCAGGGTGATTGTCCACAGCTATAACTCTGTGTTTTGACACAGGTTACGTATCAAAAGTTGAGGAAATGAGGATGGTTACAAACGTGATGGGAACAGCCTCTGTGGTTCGGCCCCACAGCAGCAACAGTGACCCTGTGAAAACCCAGGTTGTATCATGTCACCTTCTGAGGGAAGGAAGGAAGGAAGGAGGGAGGGAGGAAGGAAAGATTAAATGTTTACAAGGTTAATTTAGCACAATTCTATCTGATTTTTTTAGTCAATAGCTTCTATTTTGCATATTATTTCCATGTTGGATTTATGAAATTTCCAGAATATAACAATGTAGAATTAATCAGTGTTACTTGCAACAATCATTTCCAAATCTGGGAGCAAAAACTTCAAGAAAACATTAGATGTACTGGAACGAACAGCTCACTGGCTGTTCGCAGACGGGGCTGGAGGTCCAGGGCTCGGCGTGAGTTCTGTGGGACTGTGGGGAGCCACGAGGCCACGTCCATGGGAACAGACCCATCTCCACACCTTCTCTCGAGGGAAGCCTGTGGCCCAACTCTCTCTTGTCTAAGTTTCTCTTCAAAATGAACCCAACAGTTTGTCTACTCACCTCAGACGAGGTCTTAGCCATCAGCCCCCAGGCTGGAAGGACCCTGGCTTTCCAGAAAAGCAGGGAAGTCTTCGGGGAACACGCCACAAGTGGCACCGTGGGGAGGACACTTGCATTTCACCGTCTTCCAAAACACTCCCTTTCCAGGAAGCAGCAGTCTCCTTCGCATCCTCTGGAGTAAAAAAAAGTTATAATTGCCATAACAAATCGATTAAGAGGAACATGCACAGAGAGATGTTGCTCCTCCCTCTTCCAAGAGAGCCATGAAATATTAAAACGAATGTGGAGAGGAGCTGAACAGGGTCTGGAAAGGTGGCACTTAGGGCCTCAGGAGAGGTGCAGTGCAGGAGGCGCTGAGACCAGAAGCAGCGGGGTTGTGGGCGGGGACTGACTTTTTGACGTGTCTCCCGTGAGGGCGCCGTGGAAGCTTCTCGTTAGTGTGGAGCCGCCTCGCTGGCACCGGCAGTCACGCCTGCGTGGAGATGAGCTGTCCTTTTGGGTTTCCTGTCTTGCCTCTCTCATGATGTCCTGCTCTGTTTCTTGTTTGCTATCTTCTCTGTAGAGATAAGCTCTGCTCCAGCTGCGGGGAAAGGCCTGCTTGTTACGGTGTCTGTCTTCACTTGTCAGACCCCATCTCCAGTCACTCATGCACATCATGCCACTACACGTTCGTTTGTCCCTTTGCGTTCTGTTGTTTCCATCATGGCAGAGAACTCTATTCGCTTTTATTTCATTTCTGAGAGTTTCGGGGGTGGGGGACTTGGAGTTGTATATATCTGTGTATTGGTTTAGGGGTGCTGGGGGCAGGAAATAGCATGTCCGTGTGAGCGGATACGAGACGGGGGAGGAGAGAGGGCAGGACGAGAAAGACAAATATCATACGATATCGCTTTATGCGGAATCTAAAAAATGATACAGATGAACTTATTTACAAAACAGAAACAGACTCACAGACATAGAAAACCAACTTGTGGTTACCAGGGGGGATGGGAGGGGCAGAGGGATAGTTAGGGAGTTTGGGATTGACATGTACCCACTGCTACATTTAAAATGGATAACCAACAAGGACCTACTGTATAGCACAGGGAACTCTGCTCAGTATTCTGTAATAACCTACATGGGAAAAGAATCTGAAAAAGAATAGATACATGTATATGTAGAACTGAATCACTTTGCTGTACACCTGAAACTAGCACAATGTTGGTAATCGACTAGACCCCAATATAAAACAAAAATTAAAAAAAAAAAAAGGAGGGCAAGATGAGGAGTGACGGGGGTGACTTCACAGCAGGTGTGTGAGCTGTGAGAGCGACTTGGGGGTGTTGGGAGGAGTCAGGAAACCAGGCTCAGTGCCTGGTGCTGGTGTAGGAGAGACAGCACCCCAGTGCTGCCCGCTCGCCCCCAAGCCCTACGGCCACCTACTGGGCCTCCGCTCGGGGTTTCCCAAGTTTGGAAGCCGTGGGGACATACAGATACCCCTGGGGGAAGAGCAAGGGACAGACCGTCTCTCCCCACGGGAGAGGGAGACGGACTCACAGGGCTCAGAGTAACTGGAGTGGAAGGTTCTGGCATGGCTCAGGAAGGAAAGGCCTTGAGGTGCCACGTGGGGGACTGAGAACAAAGAGTGGCCGCATCGGGGCAGGGGACGGGGCACTGATGGGAGTGGGGAAGATGCTGAGACACACTTTCTAATCCTCAGCTGCACTCTTGCTGCTGCTGTGCCCAAGAACTAGTGCCTAAGGATCATCACACCGTCAGTTCCGCCGAAAGAATCCCTGGGTCATACCCCCCCAACGGTAGTCCATCGTGTGTACTGGTCATGCCCACAGCGCTGCTGCAAGTTGCTGTGACAGGTTGACAAGCCATGTATATGTTTTAAGAAAGCCTTAAAAAAAATTCCAAAGCCTTAAATCTCCCTATATCCAAAGTTCCTTTAATATTGTAACTAAGGATTAGAAAAGAAACCTTGTAATTTATTGAAAAACCATATTTCCAAAGGTCTTTTTATAGTGTAGATAAGGATTAGGGTGAAAAAAAAACTATGATTCATGGAAGATGCATCCTTACTGGCCAAAAGAAATAAACGTTCCCTTATAATCTCTGCATCCGAACCCACAAGTATGTAGTCAACCACCCTTTCTTCTGATTCCCCAGAAGTGCCTCTAGCACCCAGTCTGACATGCATACTGGCTTCTTGATAAATATCCTTACAATTTGGATGGAAAGTATTTACTGGACTCAGGCTGGCTCCGGTCAGCAGCCAATGACCCCTGCAGAATGAAAGCGTGACTCTTGGCCAGCGAGGCCTCTCCCACACCCCTTTAGTCTGACCGCGGTTTGTGATTAGTTTGCTTCATCTTAGAACTCATGGCACTACCTCTAAATAGACATCGCAGTGGAAATAACAGCTCAAAGGACATGGCTCGGAATATTATCTAGAGCCCTTGAGGAGGAACTAAAAGCCCTTGACTTTGTTTAATGGCTAAACTATTATTATTTTGTATTGCTCGACTCCTTTTCTTTCTTTCTGCATTTTCTCATTTCTCTGAGTAAATCTATTCTTTGAAACTTTTGGGAAGGCCTAGGAGGCTAAAGTTTTTCTACAGACAAGAGGCGGGCAAGGGCATGGGGCGTGGGGTCTGTCCTGGGAAGGCCCCATAGGGTCTTGCTGATTTTGTCAAGGATGAGAAGAATGACAGTTCAGAGTGAAGGAAAAACTAAAAATCATTCACTTAGTGAACAACTTTTGTTTCCTTTCTTTGATTTCATGGAGGACACCAATTAATTTCATCCTAGAAATGTCTTTCTAGTACAGAATCAAAATTCATCTTTGCCATTTAAAATTTTATGGGTGGGAGATAGAAGAGGTTGAAAGATGTGGTCTAGGGTGATACGGTATCTGGGAAGAGAAGTGCAATGCTTCAGTTTCATCAGCCACTGTCAGCATTCCAGCTGAGACATCATAAACCTTGTCATTTTCTTGATTGATTTTTTTGTCACAGAATGAAGAGAAATTTAACCACAGGAGTAAATCCTTATAATAAGTTTGGCATACATCACAATGAAGTAAAATCCAAGTGCTTTCAAAGTAAATCTAATTTAACATGGGCCAACACTTCAAATATTTGTAAAGCAGTTTCTTACTGATTGATTTACGTGATGCTCATGTGTGGTTCTAGGATGTAAAGTGCCACTGAGATGGTGGGTATCAGTTTTACAAAGTGGAATTTACATACAAAGACAACGATCACAGTTCTCGGAGTCCGTCTCAGGCTCCTTCTGTCACCTCTTTCCCTGCCTCCGAGTCCCCAGAGGCTCTGCTGGGAGAAAGGGGCAGCCTAGTTAGGGAACGAGGGATCTGCCGATGTATAGACGGGGTCAAGCTTCTGATAGAAGGACGTTACTGATAAAATGCCTCAAGATTTGGCTTTTATAAAATGTATTTTTTTAACTTTGTACGGGCGATGGGCACCTATTGATGCTAATGTTAATATTAAAACTGTTTCTCAACGAACTTGAATGCATACTAGATATTGACGGAGGTAGCCACTCAGTTTAGGGTTGGAAATACTCTGTGCTTTCCCAAAAGAAAAGTGTTATTTTCTGAGTGCCTTTATCCACGTTTCTGGCTCTGGGTGGCCTGAGAATGTAGGACAATCTGTGAAAATACAGTCATTCTAACACATAGAAAAGACATTAGATCTCCTTGATTTCTAAGACACATTTTTTTTCACATTTTATTATCTCTGAAAGCCTGACGTGCCTTAGATTTGATGAAATGTACTTTATATTCTGAGTTGGTACCAACAGAAGTGTGTTGCTATATACAAATGGCTGAGTGCGTGCTCTAGGCCTTGAATGTGCATTCATTAAAATTCAGTGGATAAAGGTAAAAATGATTCACTAACCTCAAATAAGTGTATAGATATTTGGGATAACTAGTTTAGCAGTCTCAGAAATCATAGGGATTTTAGATAATTGATAGTTAAATCTGGTGAAATGTAATATTTGTATTATATACATATATGTATGTACATATGTATATATTTGTGCATATATATAATATTTAGTGTGCATAATATACAATATAGTTGACGCTTCTGACCTTGAAATGCATGACGACTTGATATAATGTCTGAAGTTGGGACTTATAATAATATCCGCCATCTGAAGACCCTCCAGAGCAGACTGCAGACTCGGGTTTACCACATTGGCCTCGAGATTTCAGTGGAATTGCCTGGTTATATTTCAGATGGAGACAGTGAAGTTCTCAGGACTTGTTCTAGTTCAGTGTTTCTTCACCAGAGTGCACTCGTGACATACAGACTGTCAGTGCAGACCTCAGTAAAGGGCTCAGACAATATGGTTCCAGTTCTGCAGGATGGGGGAGTGTCTGGCATGAGGGGAGCAGCACACAGCCTGAGCCCAGAGGCGAAGAGCAGGGGACACCACGATGGTGCCACCTTTCCCTGTGTTGCTCTTTCAGATGGCACTCGCCGAGTCTGGGACTCTGCCCTGGCTTCTGCTCCCATCTCTATTGTGGTCACCATGATTATCATCATCATCGTCACCATGATCACCATCATCACATCATCCATTATCCTCACCATCATCACCATCAGCATCAGCAGCATCATCACCGTCCTCACCATCAACACCATCAGCAGCATCATCATCACCGTCACCATCCTCACCATCAACACCATCACCGTCAGCATCAGCAGCATCCTCACATCATCGTCATCATCACCACCATCAATGTCATCTTGACATCGTCGTAAGAGGTACCCATAGTCTGGGGTGAGAAGATCCATTCTCTTCTCACAGTTAGATGCTTCATCCAACTTGGCCTTTATGTGTAATAAAAGGAAATATTCTGGATCTCCATCTGTCTCCCTCTTGGACTTATGTCTCAGTGTGTTCTGAGCCTGGGAGGGACGAGGAGGACAATTTCCCAGGCCCACTCAGACATCTCTGAAAAATCAGTGAGGCAGCCCTCGGGACGTTTACTTACTGGGGAGAGAGAAACTTTCTAGAGGGAAACATCTTTGGATGTAGTATCGGGTTGGCCAAAAAGTTTGTTTGGGTTTTTCTGAAAGATGTGGAAAAACCCCAATGAACTTTTTGGCCAACCCAACAGTAATGGAAACACAGGGCCCAGTGACACTGACTTTCAAAGGTGTCTTCATGCTGCTCCCTTCAGGCTCAGTGCGAGTGATTTACCGCCTCTTACACTGTCTGGAGGTGAGTGATGGGCCAGGGCTGTGAGGACTCATTGGAGCATCTCTAAGCAGGAGACGTGTAGGTGGTCGAGGGGCGTCTATATCGTGATCAGACTTGGCATCTAATGTAAGGATCTCAGCCTCTGGGGCCTTAGTCAGACCTGGGACAGCAGGAAAGGTAACCGTGAATGTCCTGTGACATCCACAAGCCCCTGCTCCCCACACGGCTCCCTCCACCCTGTGTGTCCTCCCTGCTCTACCGTGGGAGCCGCTGTCGCATTAGAGGGCCCCAGGTAAAAGAAAAATCGATTCATATAGTCACAATGATCTATTTGAGAACAAGGGAATTTCTCACCAAATTAAGCCCACTCCTCACAAACACAGTTATTTATTCACCCTGGTTCTGCCATGGTGACAGAAATGCTACCCCATCTCCCTCTGACTTTATGGATAAACTGTACCCAGGGAAATTTGATAGAAATGGTTCTGGCAACTGAGACTCATGAGTGAGAAGAAGCAGCTATTCCAGAAATCACAAACACTGTTATCTCTATTGGCTGTTAGGCATATTTTGCAAAAGAAATCATGATGTCAGCTTTTTGGGTAAGATAAGAATTTAATGATGTTTTACACAAAATATTCAACTGGTCTAGAGGTCAAGGGTTAGCATTTCCCAATGAACTTCATTTGCTTAGAAGTTTAAGAAAAAAGAATTTCATTTGGTAACACTTTTTCATTCTCTCATGGTCCAGGTCAGTGATTTCCTGAGACAAGCTCTCTAGCCTGCCTATGGGACTAGATTCTTTGTCGTGTGTGTGTGTGTGTGTGTGTGTGTGTGTGTGTGTGTTAGGGAAATAAGAGGGTTGGTGTAAAGCTGGGTCTAGGGAGGAAGATAAAATATCACTGACAGCACACCCTAGTTATAGCTGAGACACAGAGGTACACGCTATTTTGTCCAGGATTTATCAACAGCGACAATGATGGAGACCAGCAGGAATGTTTGCCCAGCATCCCTCCCTGAAAGGTGCTGTCTTCAATCCCTGTTCACATGGCGATTCTGGGAACTACCGTATCAGTCAGGTAACACCCCCTTGCAGGCCAGCATGTATTTGTCCAGGGCTGGGAATGAGAGAAATTCAGGTTACGACAAATCTCTCCTTCAAGAATTTTGGAAGGAGCAAAAAAAGAGAATCAGTCTCTTCTGGATGCCCTCATCCTATGATATGAAGGGAAGGAACAGGTGATAGCCATGCTGACCAAGCAGCAGAGGGGGCTGATGCGGAGAGAACTAAGGGCTCAGATACCCAGAACGCAAGGAGAAGGGAGAGGAGAGAGAAGCTTGGCGTCTGTCTGGTCCCCATCAAGCCTGAGGCTCAACCCCGATGCTGCCCCTGGTCTCTGACACCCAATATCTTCACCGTAAGTTTGCTGCTTTGCTTTATAGAGTTTGAGGTGAGTTTGTGTTATTGGAAAAGCAGAGTCCCAGCTGCTGTGTATAAAGGAAAGAATGTGATCTTGGTCTTAAAGGCAATTTTAGACCTGGAAAGTCCAGGGTGGCCAGGGGTGGGTGTGCACCCCCAACGGGGAGGTAGAGGAACCAACCCCCAGGGTTGGGATCCTTGCAGTTTGCACTTTTTCTGCTCAGCCTGCCTTTCGTACGAACAGATCACTCCGAAAAAATAGAGGATTCCTAAATGTTGTTACATGAGAGAAAATTCCTAATTTGAAATTGCCAGGAGCAGGTGAGGGGAATAGAGTTAAATGTATGAGGGAGGTGAACACTCTGATATCTTAGCAAACAAGAGCCCAGGAAATGCTGAAACTGTATGATTCTTGACTACAGAGTTTCTTGGACCTGATAAGTAGGAATTTGCAAAATGAGCATATTTTCCAAGAAAGGAAGATTTAAAAACTCTCAGGGAAGGTCTCCGATGAGAAGCCCCCAACCAAACAGTAAATTCTTGGCAAGGAAGCAGAGTAAGGGATGTGAGAATGAAGAAAAGTGTCAGCCATGTAAAAAGAGACAGACCACCACAGACTTCTGCTCAAAAGCAGTGACTACCAGAAGGTGTGAGCAGAGTAAAGCCAGTTCATCCTGCTACTTATCAGTACGTCCAACTGTGTGTACATATTTCATAGCAACAGTTGTTTTGTGGTATGTGGATGTGTGTCCAAAAGCAAACGCTTGGCTGATAACCACAGTTTCCCAGGAAATGGGTGTGTGTGTGTGTGTGTGTGTGTGTAAGTGTGTGCGTGGAGGGACCCACGGTGGTGATGACCGTGGAGGTGTTGAGTTCCTTGAAGCTCGCTGTTTTCACTGGATGATGGACAAATTCTTCAAAGGATCACTTCTGGCAGCTTTCTGATTCAAGGCAGCCCATCCCCGATGTATAGAGTGCCTCCCTCAAGGGATTGTCTTTGTGTAAAACCCATTCACACACTCACTCCTCAATCATTATTTAATTTATGGGGCACCAACGTATGTGCGAGATTCTTGAGATAAAGACAATGTAGTGAAGACAGACCCAGAAACATCCGATTCTAATAGAAGAGTTAGGAGCTTGCAGACACACGCATAGCGGGAGTCTACGGATGGCCTAAAGAGGGGAATCAAATCAAGCTTTGGAGGAACAGAGAAGGCTGAACGGAGATGGTGGCAGCTGACGTGGATTCTGAAGGATGACCAGGTGTTGGCAGGGGCTGGATGAGGAGAGAGCAGAGGGACCAGCACGTGAGGTCGCAGAGGCAAGGAAGGCACGGCCGAGGCAGCACGTGTGCGACCCCAGTCGGAAGTGTGAGGAGTGTGTGTGTGTGTGTGCGTGCGTGCGTGCGTGCGTGCGCACACGCAGGTGATATCCAGGCCAGCCCTGGGGCTTCCAGTTACCTCCATCAGCAACACGAGCAGGGGGGTGGGAGTGGGCTCTTCCAAGAGCCACGGACCGGGATGGCAGGTCCCGACCGGTGGCCCCGCAGACACTGTGGGCACGTGGGTGACTGCGAGCTCACGGATCTGTCTCTGTCCTCAGCACACAGGGACATGAAGGGTTTGCACCTCACTGATCACTGTTAACATTTTACAGACGAGCGCTTGGGAAAACAAGGCGGCCGCTGACACAAGTCAGCGTCGTTTCTCTGCGGGCCGGCCCTGAGCAGGGAAACGTGGCCTCGCCTTTGAGCCCGTGAGTCATCTCACGTCTCAGCAGTGCTGTGCCAACCTGCTGGACCAAAGAAACGATGTCGTAAAGGGAAGACACAGGCCTCTCATCGTGCGCGAAGTGAGTGGCGGTGATGGATGGCTTCTGATGCGTCTCCAAGTGATCGTGGTCTTGATGAGAGGGTGTGTCTCAGCGCCTAAAAGGGGTTTTTGAGACAAAGTCAGTTGTTCCCTTGTACCTTATGATTATGACACTGAGCAAGAAGCTTACATTATTCATTCTTGACTCTATTAACTAAAAGTTGGGCAGTGTTTCAACACTCTCCCAGTGTAATTCTGCAGCCAACACTCTATAATTGAGGGGCTGCACTTTATGGATTCCAATCTCCTTCTCTCTTTTCTCCCCCTCCAAACGCCCACTCTTCATCCAAGGCACTGCATTATGTCATTTCTGTGAGAGTCTGGGTGAGAGGCGGGAAGAAGAGGCAAAACTCAAAGGGCCACTTTGTTTTCTTATTTAGCAGCCCCGGGAAGAGGTTTGCTTGGACACGTGCCTATTGGCTAAAATACACTTGAAGTTTTCCCTAATTTACGTTGCTGCTTCTTTACTTTTCCTCTCTTCTCTCTCTCTCTCTCTCTCTCTCTCTTTCTCACACACACACACACACACACACACACACACACACACGTGCTGTGTACACCTGAGTGTAGGTTACAGGTATCTAGGATTCCTCATTAAGAAAGTGGAACAACATTTAAGAAAAACATACCATACAAAACCTCTAGACTCAGAGCATGTTCTGGACCAACCACTAGTCAGGAGTTTGACCTTGGACACAGAACTCACAATCTCTGAGACTCACTTTCCCTATGAAACTGGGAGTGTTGAACTGAACGTCGTTTCCTGCCCCTAACGATTCTGCGCCGATTCTGTGACGTTGACAAGAGCGCAGTGAACTTTGCACCCCCAGGGCATGAAGAATATTCGTTTGATGCTTTAGGTTGGAGGTTTTTGCTCTCCAACAGCTGGAGATAATTAATTGCAAATACAAGAATACTGTCTGCAGCCTAGCTTTAGAGATGAGACACTTTGTAGATGGTATTTCCATGAACTTTGCAAGATTTATTAGTTGTGGGACACAGGCTGTTGGGCTTGCCTGAACCAACATCAGGGATGGGATTGGGGCAGAACCTACTTACAGAAGCCAGGACCCACCTGGGAAGAAAGAAGTATGCTGATTATCGGAGATCTGAGATCTCAGTTGCCGTAGTAACAGCGGTAGAGGTGTGTGACCCACTAATGAAGATAAATATTAAGCTTTTCTAATTTGAATTTTTACCAGAAATAGGAAAAATGTTTTCATTTTCAATCAGCTGGAAGAAATTTATTTGGACATATTCAGATCTTTTCTCCATCTCTCCAACAGTAAATTTTATTTTCAATTCCATAGGCAGGAGATAGGTCTAATAAACATATTTAGGCAAATGACAATGGGAATGTTGAGGACCAAACAAATAAAATTTATCCTTTAGAAGGACAATTAGAAATACTCTTTTACAATTCTTTTCTGCTATTAATTTTTATTTTATTTTATTTATAAATTTATTTATTTATTTTTGGCTGCGTTGGGCCTTCACTGCTGCGTGTGGGCTTTCTCTAGTTGCAACAAGTGGGGGCTACTCTTCGCTGCGGTGCGCAGGCTCTAGGCACAAGGGCTTCAGTAGTTGTGGCATGCGGGCTCAGTAGTTGTGGCACACAGGCTCTAGAGCACAGACTCAGTAGTTGTGGTGCAGGGGCTTAGTTGTTCTGCTGCATGTGGTATCTACCTGGACCAGGACTCGAACCCGTGTCACCCGCATTGGCAGGCGGATTCCTAACCACTGTGCCACCAGGGAAGCCCCGCTATTAATTTTTTAGATTAGTGGCAGGGATATTATTTGAAACTACTATTTTTTCCCGCAGCTTATCTGGAAATAAAGTAGGGGTCTAGGATCTTCAGGCTATGTTTATTACAAACATTTAGGAAAAGCATTAATTAGCATTTAAGTATGTAGATATTACTTTCTTGCTACAGAGCTATCTTCTGCTGTATATTTCCCACTTTTGGGAAATATCATCTCGGATGTGAAGAATAGTAATACATTCTCTCTCTCAAGTAACTTGGAACACGACATTTCATAAGGCATATCAGTACCTTAACCTAAAATAATAATCATTTTTTTAAAATCTCAGGGACAATTAAAAAGCCCTGAAAATACTTTCAGTAGGAAATGCGTGTGTACTGAACCAGTCTGCTAGCTGGCCCAAGTTTCCTTTTCTCCGAATACAGACCATCTGGAAAGCGACAGACAGCAGGGCTCAGCGGTCTCATACAGTGAGTCCTGGGATGGGCGGGCCAGGGTGCCCCGGCAGGTCATAAACAAGGGACCCTGGTACAGAAAACAGCAATGAAAACGTTCACCTTCAAATGATTTCTCTTTTATGTGTATTTTGAGATAATTAAAGAAAGAGGATATTCATGCAAGTATGTTTTCTTAATTGAACTTATGATTCAACAACTATAACAGAATAATTTCAAAGTAAATACATATTTTCCCAGTGAAAAGATATCCCTTTCTTTCCCCCCAACCAGACCGATGAGTGACATAATATGAAAGAACTCGAGGCCTGGCCGTCGTCAGTGGCTGGAAGTGAAATTTCTGGTGAGATGATGTGTCTGAACATTAAAATTCAGCAGCAACATCAAGCCTCCTGGTCTAGATGTCTTTTGTTTAGACTTTTTTGGGTTTCTTTTGCCTCAGGGTGAAAAGAAAGAAAACTCAGCCTGAGGCAGCTTGGCTGGCTTTCAACACAAAGTTCCTAACTCTGAGAACAGTAATGCTTTTAGCTCTTATAACTGACCCACTGGAAGGCAGAATGACATCAAGCTAACAAGAACAAGGTGTTGGAGCTAAGCCTTGGCTGCAAAGAAACATGGAGTTTCTCTCTTTCACCTCAGCATATTCTTAATTCTTCCAAACAGCAGGCGCGAGATTGAGAAGACATTTTGGATGGAGTCGGGGTAAGAGCTGAGGGTCAGCTCCACTCCAGAGGGACCTGATTCCATGAATCGGGACAAAGCGTAACCATATGTAGTTTCCCTAAACCAGTGACTCTCAAAGTGGGATTTCCAAGCGTGCACTCTTGGAGTTTCTATGAATTTTTTAAAAAATTCATGAGGTCAAAACGATTTTCTTGGGCTTCCCTGGTGGCACAGTTGTTAAGAATCCGCCTGCCAATGCAGGGGACACGGGTTCGAGCCCTGGTCCATGAAGATCCCACATGCCATGGAGCAACTAAGCCCGTGCGCCTAGAGCCTGTGTTCTGCAACAAGAGAAGCGACCGCGATGAGAAGCCCGCGCACCGCGATGAAGAGTAGCCCCTGCTCGCCGCAACTATAGAAAGCCTGCGCACAGCAACAAAGACCCAACGCAGCCAAAAAATAAAGAACAAAGAAACAAAAAACCAAAATGATTTTCATAATAAAACTAACATGCTATTTGCCTTTTTAACCATGTTGACTTTGGTATTTAAAAGATCAGAAGACATGTTAGCCCCTGGGCAGGAATCGTGGCAAAACCAGAAGTCACCACTGTCCTCTTCACGGCCACACGCTCACAGGTGGATCAGCTGTGATCAACATGATTATTCCTGAAAGATTCCTGACAAACTTCAGTTTCCCAGACCTGGGTTTTGGCCAAAGATGTCCTCAGAAAAGAACGGAGTCTGTTACTTTAAATAAAACAATGGACAGTATTTGTTGCCAATGATAAACTTCAAAATTTCGAGTAAAAATTAGAATTCTTGAATACTTGGAATTAGCTACTGTGAGCCTGACCTCTTCCCAGTTTTAAAGACTTGATGATGAGATTTGCAATGAAAATAACAACTGTCAATTTTTTATATTGTGTAATGAAATGTACCCACGTTTATAAAGTCAGCATAGCTCTGTGTCAGTGTTTGCCAAATGATGAATGCATGATGTAGCAAAATCTTGTATGGATAATGAGCCGTTCCTAGTGAAGCATAGACCAATGATTCTTTTTTTAATTCAAGTATAGTTGATTTACAATGTTGTGTTAGTTTCAGGGGTACAGCAAAGTGATTTAGTTATATATATATATAATATATTATACATATAATACATATATATTCTTTTTCAGATTTGTTTCCCTTATAGATTATTACAAGATATCGAGTATAGTTCCCTGTGCTATATAGTAGGTCCTTGTTGGTTATCTATTTTACATATATTAGTGTGTATACGTTAATCCCAAACTCCTGATTTAACCCCTCCCCCTTTCGCCTTGGGTAACCATTAGTTTGTTTTCTACGTCTGCGAGTCTATTTCTGTTTTGTAAATAAGTTCAATTGTATCAATTTTTAGATTCCACATATAAGTGATATTATACATTTGCCTTTCCTTGTCTGACTTACTTCACTTAGTATGATAATCTTTAGGTCCATCCATGTTGCTGCACATGGCATTATTTCATTCTTTTTTATGACTGAGTAATATTTCCTTGTATATATGTACCACATCTTCTTTATCCATTCATCTGTGGATGGACACTTAGGTTGCTTCCATGTCTTGGCTATTGTAAATAGTGCTGCTATGAACATTAGGGTGCATGTATCGTTTTGAATGAGAACTTTCATCTTTTCCAGATATATGCCCCAGGAGTTGGATTGCTGGATCATATAGCAACTCAATTTTCAGTTTTTTAAGGAACCTCTCTACTGTTTTCCACAGTGACTGCACCAATTTACACTCCCACCAACAGCATAGGAGGGTCCCTTTTCATCAACATGATTAGTGATTCCTTGCTGCAATTAAACTTTGAGAAATTACCATGTGTCAAAATTGGGTGTACTGTCAATGAAAAATACCTATAATAATCTGGGAAAACTACTAAAATAATCTTGTGTTTTCCAAATACATTGTACATCTCTGTGAGGCTGGATGTTCTTTCTCCCAAACAACACATTGGTACCCTTTGAGTGTGGAGGCAGATAGGAGAGCCACTCTCTGTTAGTGGGGAAGCTGCCCAAGGTGGGGGGACCAGGGCTAGGAGGGTGGTCTTGCCAGAAGAAGAAGGGAAGCTGTGAGTCTGGGCAGGGCTGAGCAGCTGGACTTCACAGAGGGGGAGCCCCGAGAAGGAGCCAGGGAGATCTTTGCCCTGGAGTCTTCAGCTGACTGTGAGTCACTGCTTGAAGTAAGGAAAATACTGAGCGCTGGGGAAAGACCCACCCAAAAGGAAAAGAGGAAATGAAGCTGGAGCTGCAATCAGGTGGGAATGTTCCCTGCTCCCAGCAGCCAGAGCGGGACACCTCATAATTCATGGGGCACCAGGCAGAGTGCTCAGAAGTCCACGTGGACACGTACCAAAACAGACCATATTCTGGGCCATGAAACAAATCCCCCAAATTCAAAAGGATCCAAGTCATACAAAGTATGTCCTTTTCCCACAGTGACAATCATTTAAAGGTCAATAAGAGAAAAATATCAGGAAAATCCCTAAATATTTGGAAACTAAGAGGCACACCAAAGTAGTCCATGGAAAAAGGCCGGGGAGGGGGGAAGGAATGTGGGGAGGAATAGAAAGTCTTTTGAATTTAATGAAAATGAAACTGGCAATCATCTATTCAGACTGATAGGAAAAGAAAAGCATGTGCAAATCACAGATATCAGAAATGAGATCGGTGACGTCACAATATTGAAAGAATAATAAGGGAAACTTACGAGCAGCTTTATGACAAATAATAACGTTGATGAAATGGTCAGTTCCTCGGAAGAGACAACCTGACAAAACCTGCTCAAGAAAAAAATGAGAAACTGAATTCCACTATACTTACTAATGTAGCTGAAAGGAAAACTCCAAGCCCAGATGTCTTTATTGGCAAATTCTGCTAAGCATTAAAGAAATAAATAATAGCAATTATAGACAATCCTTCCAAAAAATTGAAAATTAGGGGATATTTCCCAACTCATTCTATGAGGTCAGCATTACTTTGATACTAAAAGCAGACAGAGGTATTGAAACACATTGTGGTGGATTTCTGGGTTTTCTTTTTATCATCCCAGACTGGGTGCTGGGATGATTGGAATATCACCACTTAGGGGAAAAACAATCATACCTGTGATATTCCCTCATTCTTAGCTTTCAATAAATAATGCTCACTTGATTTTTAGTAATTTATTAAGTAGGAATGCTCTCTTCCTTTTGCTTTTTGGTCGCCCAAAGATCAAAGGCACTGATGAGATCTATCAGCGTAGCTGCCTCTTAAACCCCCCTCCACACACAGGAAGTTCCGATAAATGACAACAGCCATCGTTTTTTATTACAGTGATCCCTCGGTATCCGCCGGGTATCAGTTCCAGGACCCTCTGCGGATACCAGAATCTGCAGGTGCTCAAGTCCTTGCAGTTGGCACTCGGTAGCCTCGGGTTCCACATTCGCGGATTCAACCAATGGCGAATGGTGCAGGATTTTCCATCCGCGGTTGGTTGAATCCGGGGATGCGGAACCGCGGATGTGGAGGGCTGACCGTGCCACGATGGACCCTTCCTTAAACAAGGGTACTTACTCATATTACAATCCCCATTAGAAGTGTTCAGGTTCAGGGGGTTGTTACTAAACTAAATTGGGACATAGAATGGACTTTGGCAAAATGATGTTTTAAAAATCCAAATATCTTTTTACCCACCCAAAGTCTTCAATACACATATACATTAATTACAGATATAAAAGTAATCTTTATGTAGAGATGTTTACCATGTACATATTCAATGTGGGGATTTCAGATCAATCATATTGACCTTAAAATTCAACTAGCAATAAATCTTACCTTCTCTGTGGCATTCCAGACCTAATGGGTACAGAAACTTTTTAAATAACACTTAGGTCAGCAGCCTACAGAAATTTATAGACAAACATTTCAGATGAGCCAGATACTGCCAAGGCTTGGGACGTCTGCAGTTGCTAAGAAATCTTCATTACACAGTTGACAACACCTGCCACTGCTTTTCCTTTTGTCCTCTGCAGAGTCTATCACTGCTGACAAAGCTCCTATTTGGCAATTTTTTTTTTTTATCCTTCCATCCTTCTAGAATTACTACAGTTGGACTTCAGAGTTCCAACACTAAAAGCTTCTTTCTTAAAATTTTCTTATAACATAATATTCTTTCTTCCCAAAGAAGATGAGGTAAGCAATGGTTTTCGTCTGTAATTATCTTTTCAACGCAGACATCTTGGTAGTTGATGCCGCATAAGAAACAAATCTTCTGACCATTTTCCTAAATATCTTAGGACTTTATGCAGAGCCTACATTTTCTTTTTTCTTTTCCTTTTTCACATCTTTATTGGGGTATAATTGCTTTACAATGGTCTGTTAGTTTCTGCTTTATAACAAAGTGAATCAGTTATACATATACATATGTTCCCATATCTCTTCCCTCTTGCGTCTCCCTCCCTCCCACCCCTCCAGGCGGTCACAAAGCACCGAGCTGCATAGCACAGGGAGCCTACATTTTCTATCGTAAGGAGGGTGGTCCCTGCCTGGGGTCTTCTCTCCAGCTCTGCAGTCCTCCTGAGCTGGGGTCCCTCAGCCCCGCCCCACCAGCAACTTGGAGGGGATTTGCATGCAGACACTCAATCAAAGTTAATTCCCTTTACTGTCTTAATTCTCTCAGCAGTTTGGGTCTTTATAATGTATGGCATTTTCTTCCAAAGGCAAATCTGAAGTCAGTCACCATTTTTTTCCCTCTTGCTTGACTTTTGGGGTATCTAGACAATTGTAAGGTAGTGTGTGTGTGTGTGTGCATGCGTGTGTGTGTGTGTGCGCATGCGTGTGTGTGTGTGTGTAGTGCACATGTACATGTATAGAATACTTTACAGGTTAATTTCCAAAGGAGAAAAGTAACTATCAAAATATTTTTTCTTTTCATAGGAGGAATAATTGCTTTAAAAGATAGTATTCTACTGCCTTAGCCAAGAGAGTACATATTACTGGAAATGTGAGTTGTAACCTTGGAGAATAATCTCTAGTACTTATTTTTGAGGGAAGCTTAAAATTCATTTGTAGAAATAAAAAACCCTGTATAACCAAGATTTTTTTAAATTTTAAATACTTAAGCTTATATTCTCTACTGAACTTTGATTAGGATATCACCATATAGGGGAAAAGAATCATACCTGTGATATCCCCTCATTCCTAGCTTTCAATATATTTGACTACTTGATTTTTAGTAACTTATTAAGTAGAAATGTTCTCTTCCATTTGCCATAGTCAAACCTCACTATTCTAAGACTAATTTATCAAAATACCTAGGTGTGGGTGTCCAAATGACAGCTCAGCCACTTAGCGGATGTGTGGACTGGGACAAAAGACTGCCAATGACAATGAGACTCAGTTTTCATGCAGGTAAAATGGGCATAATTTTTATACCAACCCCATAGAATTGTTGGGGAATATACGGGAAGGACCCTGCACAGGGTCTGGTGCTTGGTAAGCGCTCAGCAAAGATTCACAGCATGAGCATTTTGCGGGACACGCCAGACTCTGCAGTTGCCTGACCACCAGCTGTGCTCTGCACGTAACTGAAACCCCGCCTTCTCCCCAGCCTTCTGTGAAGCGGCACACGTGGCCTTTCTGTTACATACTTGATCCTGCAGGCTCAAAGGGCAATTCACGATGTGTCCTATTTTCAGAGTCCTAAAGGCCCTAATGTAACTTATTTATCTGACACATAACGGATCTCAAAGAGATTTTGTGACTCTTGCCTCACTGCTGCTATAGCAAGTTACCATAAACTTAGAGGCCTAAGAAAACAGAAGTGTGTTATCTCACAGTCTGTGGTTCAGGGTCCAGCACAGTTGTCCCTGGGCTAAAATCGAGGTGTCAGCAGGGCTGTCCCTTCCGGAGGCCCAAGGGAGGACCCGTTTCCATGCTGGTCCAGCTCTAGAGGAGCCTGCACCTGGGGCTGGTGGCCCCTCCTCCACCTGCCAGGTCAGCGGCCCACCATCTCCCTTACCTGTTCTCTCATCACATGCCTTCTCTGACACTCATCTTCAGCCTCCCTTTCCCATTTTAAGGACCACTGTGATTACATTGAGCCCATTGAAATAATCCGAAATCAACTCCCTATTTTAAGGTCATTGATTGGCAAATCCTCCTCTCCTTTTGCCTCATACATAACCTAACATATTCACAGGCTCTGGGGATTAGGGCGTGGGACGTCTTTGGGGACCATTCTTCTGCCCAGTAGTCAGGACTTCGGGGCCAAGTGTTATGACTCTAAAACAGATGATTTTTCAATTACGTACAGTATTTTTCTCAAATCAAAGATTTGCTTCACAGAAATCAAAGAATTGACTTTGAACAATGACATATGACTGTAGGCCACAGGTAACTGGGGCCTGTCCACTTGGACAGATGTGAAGCCAAAGTTCCAAGTCAAGCCAGAATCAGAGAGAGGAAAGGAAGACATTTCTTGCCAGCTCCGGCTTTCGACAGAACAATCCTCAAGGAATTTGAAAGTTCAGCAGGCCCAGCTCTGGTCCTCTTCATCTGTCCCTGTGCTGGGGCTGCATCCTCGTAGGTTATTTAGGAAAGAAAACCATCTTAGAAGATGCCATCGCGTGTGCACGCTCCAAGGCCTAGGCCACTCCTTGTGTCCAAGCTTTTTCAGCTAAAACACCAGCGGTCACCAAAGTGCCACTTAGGCACAGCACAGCACGTTTGGTCCAAAGGCAAACTGTGATGATATTATCACAAAACGATGGATAAATATGAGAAGAAAGTGAGTAGAAAGAAAGAACAATTTGATGTACTTAAACCTGCTCATTTTTACATTTGTAACTAAATTTTTTTCCCTTGATAAAACTCTCACGTCTGATACTATTTAGCTCAGGATTTCTTTAAACCTCTCATTTTAAGCTAATTATGGGATTATATTAATATTGTATGTTAATACATATTTTTCTGGCCTAGAGAATAACTAACTATTTTAATAATGCTTTCCACAGTATGGTATAAATAAGATTGTTTTTATTAGAAAAGAAAACACACAAGCAAAAAACAAAAAGCAGCTACCTACAGGGTTTCTTATAATGTACCCCTTACCATGCTTTCTGCTAAAGAAACAAAATTTTCTTAGATTACTGCATATTTAGGCTGTCACATTATGGTTATAATTCCCTTCAGCCTTACCCCCAAAGTGCATTAAAGGCTCCGTAGATCTCAATTCCTTGTTGATTTGCTGATTGTGCAGAGGTCTGTGTAAAAAATTGGCATGGGCTGAGGAAACATCCTTACTGAACAAAGGCAATACGTCTCTATGGATTGACTTTTGTGTGATTCAATTTGCATTAAGTATGACAGTAACCTTTGTAAACGGCTCTGTGAACTTAAAAGCAAGTTTGCATTTTGTGGTTAACTTTTCTTTGACTTCATGACTTCCGGACTGATGACCCAGCTTCTCTGAGCTCTTGAAACCTTTTAGCCAAGTGATGGAAATGAACGATTTTCTAAATGGTGAGAGTCAGTCTAAACACTGGATAGAGACTTCGGGGAAGGCAGATTCTATTAACTTATAATTGTAATAATTAAGTTAGATAAAAGACAAATTGTACTTTAATTCTTTGTATAGGAAGCCAATGGATATTAAACTTTAAATCTGTCATTCTAAATAAAGTCATAATTTTCATAGTAAGTAGATGTTTTTCATCTTAAAAACTGATGTGAATCATTCAGTATATTGGTGTTTTAATTTATTTTATTTTAGCCTCTTTGGCAATGTGTAAAACTTTACACACTCAACTGATTATTAAGCATTATTCAAATTGTGTTTTGAGTCAATATTTCCTCTGTGCTTAACCATGAATTATGTTGGGAAAAACAAGTACTCATTTTATGCTTTCAGTTCTCTTATTTTCTTTATGCCTCATCAGTTCACTCTGGCCTATCACAGATCTATTTGGAAACTGGGATTTTCCCTATTGAAATGTATTATTTCAATAATAAATTATTCAATAATAAAAAAGCCCAGCTTTTGAAGATGGCCTTTTTATACTATAGAAATTTCAGCCCCATTTAATCAAATACATTGTATTTTATTATTGATTGATTAACTTCCTGATTATAAGACACTTCTAGAAGTATTTCCTTATGAAAACAATGGTATTTTTGTCTATATGTTGTCAGAAGATGTTCTAGTTTGGGAAGCTTCTAGCGTCTGCTTTAAATTAGAATCATGTTCTTTCTTCTCTCTATTCAGCATATTTCTGGAAAATCTCAGCGTAGTGATTGAGTACCTCGTGCTGCTGGCCTGCTTTTGCCTTGGGTAGTTTTTAGTGAAAACATCAATGGTTTCTTCTCTTGTTATTGTCCCTATTTCTTTTTTTTCGTCATTTTAAAACCAAAATCTTTACAATGAAATCTTCATAAGTTACTAAGTAACTTAGTTTTAAAACTCCTGCTATGTGCTTAGTTTTGTGGTTGGTGTGAAGGACTATTTTTAGGACCCCTGCCTACTTAGAATCAAGAGCCCTTTTTAGCAGGCAGTGTTGTTGCCTAACCCTATAAGATGGACAATCTCGAGGAGGTTATTATTATTATTATTATTATTATTTGCAGTATGTGGGCCTCTCACTGTTGTGGCCTCTCCCGTTGCAGAGCACATGCTCCGGACGCGCAGGCTCAGCGGCCATGGCTCACGGGCCCAACCGCTCCGCGGCATGTGGGATCTTCCCGGACCGGGGCACGAACCTGCGTCTCCTGCATCGGCAGGCGGACTGTCAACCATTGCGCCTCCAGGGAAGCCCTCAAGGAGGTTATTATTAGTACTACTGCTCTGAATTAGAAAAGTCAAAGTGAACCTAATAAGGTAATTACTAAAAATTTGCATATCTGTCTCTGAGCATTTGGTTTATCAACATTATTCGGTTGAGACTAGACTATGGCATGAAGCTAAATTAAGCATTAATTTAGAGTAGAAGGTTAGGAGATTAGTCCAAAGTGTTTCCATAAGTCTGGTTGATTTCTCATTTTACATGATCTGACCCTAAAAAGCCCTACCGTGCTTCACATGACATATTTTTAAACATCCTTGCTCTTGAAAACATTTCATAGCCCTTCCTTAGAGTTTGAAGCACACAGTTCTCTAAGGATAACCAATGTGGAGGATGAGTTTGCTGCTCTACCTTAGTGCCTCGAATCAAAGGAAAACGAACATGACTAGGTTGGAGCAGATAACTTGTAGGATTCCCTCCAAGCTTTAATGTTCAATGATTTCTATGGTGCACAAAGAGGAAAAATTTCAGTGCTTTAATATCTTGTCTTTTTTTATTGAAGTATAGTTGATTTACAATGTTGTGTTAGTTTCAGGGGTACAGCAAAGTGATTCAGTTATATATATATATTCTTTTTTATATTCTTTTCCATTATGATTTATTACAGGATGTTGACTGTAGTTCCCTGTGCTATACAGTAGGTCCTTGTTGGTTATCTCTTTCATATATAGTAGTCTGTATCTGTTAATCCCAAACTCAAAATTTGTCTGTCCCTCCCCCCTCCCCTTCCCCTTTGGTAACCATAAGTTTGTTTCCTATGTCTGTGAGTCTCTTTCTGTTTTGTAAATAAGTTCATTTGTATCATTTTTTAGATTCCACATATAAATGATATCATACGATATTTGCCTTTCTCTGTCTGACTTACTTCACTTAGTATGATAATCTCCAGGTCCATCCCCATTGCTGCAAATGACATTATTTCATTCTTTTTTTATGGCTGAGTAATATTCCATTGTGTGTGTGTGTGTGTGTGTGTGTGTGTGTGTGTGTGTGTGTGTGTACCTCATCTTCTTTATCCATTCATCTGTTGATGGGCACTTAGGTTGCTTCCATGTCTTGGCAATTGTAAATAGTGCTGCTATGAACACTGGGGTGCATGTATCTTTTTGAATTAGAGTTTATTAATATCTTTTCTTATTCCCCTTACACAGTCTCATTTTATTTGTCCTTTTCAATATTCTAAGACTCAGAGATCTTAAGTCATTATGGCACATGTGATACCCATAATATCCTTCCAAATCACCTGACTCCATTCTCTTCCTATGAACAAGGGTCTGTGCTGACGGCACACGAAGAGTGAGGCCGACAAGGTCCCTGACATCCGGCAGTCTAGTGGGAGAAAAGGCACGTGATAAACAATGACAAATAATCAATGATTTTGTGCATGATGGGAAAGCACATTCACTTCTCATTTATGAATCAATCTTTCAGCTAAATATTTCTCAGGCTCCTGCCAGGAGGAGACTTGCCTCTTCTTCTTAGGACTTCCCTAGCCCTAAGAAGCATCTCAGCAATGAGTCCCTCCCCACCTCCTCCAGAATGGGAGAGTCACCCCCGAGGGAGCTTGGCGCCCCTTGGATTTCGTACCCAGGCTCTTGAGCGAGAGGCTGAGGAGGTGTGGGGTTAGTTTTTTCCCTAATAGCCTAGATTGGAACCTAAAGCTACTTGTTCCAGAAATATTGTTTTAAATTGGTGGTTAGATTTTGAATTGCGGTAATTTAGTTGTATAATGGATTGACATATCCTGAATGAATTGGCTTATTTATTGCTGTACCTGTAACCCACCTCTTCCAATTCTGGATTTTAAGCACAAATAACTAAAATATAATTAAACTTCTGGAACACATGTAATTTTGCTAATTTGCATTCTTAGGTGCTTGAAAAAGATTATTCTCAAGGAGAATATTATCACTGATAGAACCGATGTGTTAGTAAATGGATGGATTTATTGTCACGATGGATTTATTGTCATGTCACTGTGATGAAGTGACATTTATTGTCACTTTTAGAATTATGAAAGACCTTTGACATCTTATTTCTCTTTTAAAGCAAAGCGTATACTATGAACGCCTATAAATGTAGCAATATCCCTATTAAATTACTCCTGTGTTTGAAATGGATTCTTCAATGTAATTGACAAAGACTCTGTTCCTTGAAAATGAATTTGTTTTTCTATCATTGAGTAAGTCTGGATGAAAAATGAGCCCCAAATGATCTTTAAAATGTTTGATTTCTTTCTTTTCTGAGTCACATTTAAAGTAAACTCAAGAAGAAACGAGAGCTTGAGAGTCTGCTGCCGTGAACTCTGCCGGGCTCAACAAAGAAGGTCTGTGTGCACGCGGGAGGGGTCTCAGCCCCCCTCCCCATGCCCGCAGCCTTTGGTGGCAGTGACTTATGGGCTTTGAGGTGTTGTGCCCCAAACAAACCAGAAAACTGCTGAGAGCTTGACAGGGCCATCAATCAGGGTGCCCACTCAGTTTGGCACCCTGTTGAGTCACCAGCCTGGATTTAAGCATTGGGTTTTGTTGCCTGTTTTATGGGACTGAGCCAGAAACTTAGTTGTGGGTTTCTTGCTCATAAAGCCTGGGGCCAACTCATGCCCTCGTGGCTTCTACAGTTCCTCTCTCTCTCTCTCTTTCTCCCTCTCTCTCCCATTTGCTCTAAAGCCACAAATGTTGTGACACGAAGATTTTATTTCACAGGTAACGCAGCCCTTCTCTCTTTGTAACTATTCCCTAGAAGGAGAGAAGTGAGGTTTTCAAATGAAAAAAAAAAAAAGAGCAGATTGCCCAATTCCCTCAAAAAGAGAGGGTCTTTTTTAAATCTGCAATCTCTTCCTGTGTCTGTCAGGTTCTGCTGTTAGGGAGGCCCCACAGATTGTTGTCTGGACCGCCCCCCACCAGCACCTCCAGCATCCTCTCACGTTCCAAGTTTGCTCTGCAGGATCCGTCTACACTGCAGTCCCGGTTGGAGCAGCCGTGTGCCCTCATGCAGCAGGCAGGCTGTGCTGGAGCCGGTCCCACCCCCATGGCAGCTGGCTTGACTCCAAAACCCCTTCTCTGGCCTCAGCTGGTACCCAACTGTAGGCGTCTACGCTGCCCCCAATCTGGATGGGAGCTCTAAATGGTGTTTGCGGAGCACCCTGGGTTCCAGTGGACGGGAGGGGGTATTGCCCGCCCCTTGCTGATCTGAGCGGCCCACCTGCAGGGCAGCGGGGCAGTTCTGGAAGGCCACCAGCTCCTGGATGCACAGAAAAGGCTGCCTTGAAGCGGGTCTGTTTTCTCTGCTCTGTATTGAGGGCCACCTTAGCCAAAGCCTGTCTCCTTCTCACACTCCAAACCCCAGATAAGCACTTATTCTATCAAACCCCCTAAATTTAAGACTCCATCAGTAACATGCACCGTGTCACTGTTCACCCACCAACCTTGCCATCGGGGACAGGGGCTGTGGTCCTCACTGAACCTGGCTCTACACCTCTTCCCGTGTGCTCTGATGGTTTCTTGGGGTTAATTCAGCTGGAGGGACCCCTGACGCAGTGGAAAGGGACAAGCAGTCAGTGTCAGGAAGCAGGGAGCTCAGGAGCCAGGATTTCATCAGGGGTACTGCAGCCACGAGCTGGAGGGGCTATGGCATAGCCCGGCCCCGTCCTCTGACCCATAACCTGGACGAGAAGGTCCAGGGTAAACACACACCAGCTCATTCTTCAAAAACGGTACCCCACCATGTTACTTTATTTACTCGAGTCCCCTGCAAGTGACCTCTCCACTGCCTCACCCAAGCCCCTCCTTTCCTGCCCTTCAGCCCCCTATTCATTCAGTTTTCACCAGAATCTGGTCCGTGTCCCCTCTCCAGGACCAGCCCGCTCCATCCTGCTGCTGGATTGTCCCACTGACCCCCAGCTGGGGGTGAGCCTGCCTGCCTGCTCTGCATCTTTCTGATGATGACCTGATGCCAGATGCCCCACTACCTCCCTTGGTCCCTCACCATCAGCCTGGATGTGCCTCACCCTCCCCTTCCACGTCCCAACAGCACTGAATCCACAGCAGCCTCGAGGCAGACTGAGTGAGGGGTCACCCCGGCTGCGGGTCACCCATGCCTTCCCTCGGGGAGTCCTAGGTTCCTGGGGGAAAGGGGATGTCTTTGGCACCAGAGACGGATGCTCAAATCGTGGCCATGCCCAGTTACCTGCCCCCTTCCCCTGGGTCACCTCGTCTGTAACCCAGGGGTGGTGGCTCCTTCCCTGCAGAGCTGTCGTTGGGACTAAAATAAGTGACGTAATGCATTTCTGAACATGCGGCTGATACACAGCAAGAGCTCAAAACAGACTGGTCTAACCTTCTATTCCAACAGAGAGCTGACGAGCCCCCCACCAGTGATCATTCACTCAGCAACTCTTCACTGAGTGCCCACTGTGTGCTGAGCACCCTACTACCTGCTGAGTGCACAGCATCACATAAGACACAGTCTGTCCCCTTGAAGGAGTTTAGGACTGAGTGTGTGTAGGGGCAGGTACAGTCGTATGTAAGAAGGTACACAGTGCAGCTCACAGCGGGGGGGGGGGCAGATGGGGGAGGAGGAGGCTGCCCAGCCCACAGTAGGAGCTCAGGGAACATCTCTGAACACAGTGCATGTTACTGATGTGTCTGATTAAAGGAGCAGGATGGGACGCAGGGGGCACCTTGTCTGAGGCTTTGCGGCATTGCTCCCTTAGTGTCTTTTGGGTTCCTTCTCGGGAGCAGCCCAGGTTTTCTATTTTTCAGGCTGGAATGCCTGTTTGATGCTTCCAGGGGGAGTTGCCTGACCTAGACATGGACGAGGTTATTTTAGGACTGATGTTCCAGGGAAAAGGCATCATCACCTGATGGTTCTCTGGAGTTTTATTCAACCTCGCATTGACTTCTGATGGTTTTTGCAGGAGATGTGGGACCGTGGATGGTCTGAGTCATACGGAATCTCTTCAGCTGGCAATCCTGCGAGGCCCATGGAGGAAGGAGGTGAGTAAACTCTGCCAGAACATCCTGAAATGTGCCAAGTGGCATAACCTGAGAAACACAAGCCTTCCAAGAGACACTTAGTATCAACCGTCCTGGATTAGGGAGCACGTTCCAGGGCGTGTCTGGGCCTGGTTTACAAATCCTAAGTTGCTATTACAGGTGTAGTATGTTATGAAGACCATCTGTGTTCCAAGCGCTGAACTTAAAGACGCCCGAAACTCTACGTGATGGAATTTAAGGCTGTTTGGGCGCCCTGCCGCTCTCCCTTGTGGCTCACAGGCCTATAGAGAGGTGTTTGCTTTACATGGGAGTCACCGTGTGATTTTAAAGGCAAGAACAGGCCCAGTGGTGACTACGGAGTTTCCTTTACTTTGCAGATCACTTTAATCCTAGTCAATCAACTTACGTACGACTTTCCATATAAAACATCAGTTGAAGATGGGGTTAGTGTATCAGAGATTGGTGTCTATAGTTGGAATAGATTGAGTGTAGCTATGCTGCATATAGCGCACCCAAGAGATGTTTTCTAGGCATTTCAGTTTTGAAGATTTCTTCCTGCCTCTCTTCCTTCAGCTGGTCACTCATACACCTTCCGAATGTGTCTAGGGCCTTTGGGCGTGAAAGAAGCCAGAGAAGGCATGGGCTGAGAGTCTAGTATCACGATGTACTATAAGGCACATGTGGCTGCACCTTGAACTGAAAGTGGCAGTGGGGTTGGAAGGAGGGAGGTACGGAGGGGTGGACGTACAGAAGGAGAGGCGAGAGCATTGGGCGAAGGGCTGCCCTCTAAGTGAAAAGTACAAGTGGGCCACGCGGCCGGGGATTCAGTGGCCAGCGAGCTGGTGCTTGCTGATTTCTGCGTCTCCTGAGATTTGTTTGTCTTCGACTCCCCCAGAATTTTTCCTTCTGTCATCTTTTCTCATGGCGCAGTCTCCGCCACTTTTGTCCACTCCATCCCTGTTTTTGAAGACGCTCCAGGGAGACTGAATTTGAACTTGATAGTGAGAGCTGTGACTTGGGAAGAGGGAGGTAGGGAGAGAGAGAATACGGGGGGCAGGGGGCGGGGGGAAGAAAAAGGGGATGGAGAATTGTGTGAGCATTTTGTAGCCAGGGAACTTCAAAGCTCAGAAGAGCCACTATATATATTCATTGAATTTGCAAATTCATCTGAATTTAATACAATCGTCTCATTGTCATGGTACCGTTTCTCTTTTCTTTGGGAAAAAGTGGGATGAAAATGGTTTGCTGCTTTTCTTTTTGGCTGCGGAAGAGCACAAGACAAACTGCAAAAATATGATGTTAAATACCATAGCTCTGTAATTACCAAACCGAAATCCTAGGTGCCTTCCAAGCTGTGCTGTCACAAAATTGCTGCACAGTTCTCACAAACTCCATAAAAGCTCTTAAGATAATTTTAATCCTTTTAACTTTTTAAAGTTGTGAAAGTCAGAACAAGCTTTCCTTTAGTTATAGACGAGACGTGAAAAGTCTTAAATGTTAGAATCACTTTTAAAATATGGAATATGAAAAGACACAAGCTGTTTAAAAATTAAACGACATTTTGCTTTCACAGCTATTTAAGGGCTAAAAATTCATGGGACATATTTGTCTCCAAGTCTAATCCTATGAGCGGTTTGTCACTTGCACTCAGTGACATTAAAAGGGAATAGCCTGAAATCAGCAAAGCTTTATAAGCATTTTCTTTTTGATGAAAACCATTGTTTTTTCTCTTGTTCTAGAATTATTTACTACTTAAAAAAGATACTTAAAATTTTCACCAACTTTTCAAAAATTTTAAACACAGAAAAAGTTGAAAGGAAAATACAATAAATGCTTACATATATATTACATATATATATAGATAGATACACACACACACACACACATATATATAGTTGTTATTGTTGCTATTAACCATTTGAAAATAAAGATATATGTATTTTGATAATAACCATTTGAAAATAAACTGTAGACATGATGAAACTTCACTCCTAAATAGTTTATCAGGCATCTCCTAAGACCCTCCTTCTACAATATCATTATTGTATCTAACAGAAAAACCTATAATTTAAAAATATTGTCCAATATCCAATCCATATTCAAATTTCCCCCCAAACCCCCAAAATGTCTTTTATAGCTTTTTTTTTTAGCAGCGTCTGATCAAAGTTCATGCGTTGCATTTGGTGGTTATGCCTCCCCTTTGTCTTGTAAAATGTTCCACCCACATTTTGAAGGTTCTAGATTTTTGGTCTGAGCACCTAGGTTCCTCATGGTACCACGTAACTCATCCATGCTATCCCTTGAATGTCCTTTAAACTGGAACTCTCGAGGCTTCATTACACTCAGTTTAAACACTTCAACGCTGACGTTGAGTCCTTCATAGAGCATCACATCAAGAGGCCCATGATGCCAGGGCCTCCCACTGGTGAAATGAAATGTGATGACATGTTTAAGGTGACAGATCATTCCATTCTCCTTCAGCAACTGGCGAATAATCTGCCAGGTGAGGTTCTACAAACATACTGTTTGCCAACAACTTCCTTTCCTCCTTCCACTTAATGGTTTTAGATCCCATTAATGATTCCTGCTCAGATCTCTGCGTGTGTTGCGTGTATGTGCATCAAATTCCATCATTTCTTCTTTATTATTATTTGTATGTTATTATATATAAAGAAACGTGTTCTCTCTAGCCCCCACTTTTTAAATATTAGTATGGACTCATTTATTTATTCAGTGTGTGAAAATCCATTATCGCGATGATTTTTACCAATGCCCAGAATTCCCCAAGTTGACCAGGAAGGGTGTCTTCAAACTGTCTCCGGGGTCATTTTGGCCAGTCCCGTCTTCTGGGAGCCTTTGCTTTCCAGCTCACTTTGCACTTTGCTTATCTCAGACCTGGGCTCAGCCATTTCTTCTCTGAGCCAGGATTCCTTCCAGAGGGAAATGGTTCTTAGAAAGTCAAATATGGACCTAGGGATGCTAACTGCTACAGGGACGTCCTTGTTTCCTGAACTTTTCAGGGGACAAAGCTGTAAAGATGTATTTTTAAAATCATGAGTAAATATGGAGGTTTCCAATTCAAGTTCAGTGTTACTGTTTTTTCTTAAATCATTTTGTATTTGAACCTCTTTTTCTCTTACACAAAACCCCTGATTCCTATGAACATATTCATTCTTTTGGTTTTATCTTTTTATTTATAAGCATAAAATAGTTTCAAGATTACAATACCAATATTGCTGTTAACAATTGCCCACTGAAAAAGTGTGTAGAAATTATAGTTGGAATATTGTGTTTGAGGATTTCTTAAAATGTTCTCTCTCTGTAATTAAGATGTCAATGTAATATAGAATTCAGTTCACTTGTGTTTCAGTGTTAGGATTTTATTTTTATATCTTTTTATGTAATTTTACTTTTTAAGTATAGAAAATATGTACATGTTCCATTTATATATCAAAATTATATTAAAATGTACACTCAGAGAACTCTTGCTCCAATCCAAGCCCGCAGTCTCTGGTTATCCATCCTTTTTTTTTTTTACATAAATAAGCAAACACACACACTCACTCACACACAGACACACACACTTCCTCTCCTTTCTTTCACAAAAGACAGGACACTAAATTAACTGTTCTACCCCCTGTGTTTTTCACTTCACTGTATATACTCTCACCCGTTGTTAAACTGAACTACAGTCTTCTAGAATTGTTTACTAAAATCCAATCTTAAATACAACTTTGAAATACAAATTTAAACAATTTTGGTCTTGTAGAAATTATTTATGTGATAAGTTTGTGTGGTGAAGAATCCAAACAATATAAAATTGATATGTTGAGAATTCCCATTCCCACCCTGTTCTTTCCACCTCCCCTCACACACTTACAGGGACCTTTTATTTGTCCCTGTGAATCATTTTATTTATTTTATTGTAAATATGACTCTACGTTATTATTTGACTCACTTCTATACACAGAATGGGCCATTCTCTGTGTACATCTGCCCTTTGTTTTTTCACTTGACAATATGCATGAGATCCTCCGGATCAGTACATGGAACTCGTCCTTATTCTTTTCTTGCAAGTGCATGGTATTCTTCCTAATATGTATGGGTGACATCAAAACCAAGGTGCAAGCTGGGCTCTATGAGTCCCCAGCCTTCCTCAGATCTTCCCCCCTGCCCACCTGCTTCCCCCCCCCCCCCCCCCCCCCCGCCAGCCCCCCCCGGCCAAGCTCTTGCAGCATAAACCACCCCCCCACAACCCCAACCCCAAGTCTCTGCTCAGCGGGGCCATCATTCTTCCGACAGGCTCTTCTCTCTGCCTGCCCAGGCTCATGCCTGGCTGGAGGTGCATTTCCCAGAGTCCGTGAGTCTGGGGACCTCATGTTTACCTCCTTATCCTTGTGCCAAAACCAACTGTCAAGGGGGACATTCCCTCTAGAAACTGCCTTGCTAATGGGACCAGGTATTGATGGTGTATTGACTGAGTCTCCTTTTCTATGGCACGGTGTTTATCTGGTCACAGGGGTGGACGGCTCTGCACTTTCCATACGTTTCTATTCCGTTTAACTAGGACGCTCTTTAGGTCTGTTAGCGTCTTCAATCAGGGTAGTGAGGTCATGTTGATTGCGGCTTATCTTGTATATTTAAGGTGACTGCATGTTTCCGGCCTCGTCACTTTGGGGTTGATTTTACAGTTAGCTCAAAGGGCAATCGTGCTCCCATCACGGCCAGGCTCCGGGGGAGGATGCTTACATTTGCAGGGACACAGTACCTGGGCGTGAATGTCCCGTCCCCCTTCTGGGAGCAAAACTCCATAAACACTTTCATTATCAAGAAATCAGGGAGGAAGGCTTTTGTTACAGTACTTACCTTCTGGAAGGTGTGTGTTATTTTCATCTGCACGTTTACCTACCCCATGTGTGATTTGAGTAATAGTGTTTCTATGCCCAGGAGGTGTGTCTACTTGCAGAGAGGACCTTTCAATCTTTGGCTCTTAGTAAAGAGGCAAGCTAGAAACTTGTCTGGATTCCTTTCTACCTAACTCCCAGGAATGATTTGCAAATTCATGAGATAATGTCTCAGAAGCACTCTGAGCTCTTAAGAAAAAGGAACCAGAGAATGCCACGTATCATCCTTATAGCCGCTGGGTCTGGGGTAACTCCCATGTTTCTGGGAAAGAGGCTGAACTGCTCTTTCTTTCCAGCCGTCCTTTGCCCAAGTGGCCAGATCCTCACTTTCCACACAGGAGGTGAGGTGACCGTCCTATCTGTCCACACTTCACCTTCATTATTTTAACAGAAACAAAAACACACCATTTTAAGTAACTGTCCTGGGTGTTGCAGCTTCCAAGTGCACAAGGTGGGATTTGAAGGTAGATCTATTTAACTTCAAATCCCCTCCACCACCGCACAACACACACTCTTGTTTTTTTTACTGTGGAGGTAAGAGGGGGCTTCCCGGACCGACCCCCTGCTTCCACTGGAAGGAAGGAGGGTGGAGGCTCTAGAGGAGAGGGGAGGGCTGCAGCGCTGGTTGGCAGTCCCCGCGCTGGCAGGTGTGCTCACCTGTGCTCTGGCTGGGGGCAGGGCGACTTCACTGCACAATGTGGGTTCCGTCCTTCCTGACGATTCTCGGGGCCGGTTGAAGCCCTGCATCCCTGCGCTGCTGGGCGGGTCCAGGATGCGCAGACCATGCGGTGCTGCGGTCCCTGCCAGACCCGAGCCCCGCGGGGGGCGAGCCCACGCCTGCACCCTGTGCTCCACCACGAGGGGCCACGCGCCACCGTCCTGGAGAAGACCCGGGTCCTGACTCTGCCCCTCGCTCGCCGTGACACCCGGAGCGGGTCCCACCTGCTCGCAGCCCAGGTGCCACGTGAGCCGGGAAGGGGGATGAAAAGCCCACTTTGGAGGCAAAGGAAAGGGAGGCAGTCACGACCTCCTTACCTGCGCTTCCCCTCAAACGCACAGGGGCACACAGATTGAGAGTATTCGACTCGCTTGCTGGCCAGGGGTTTCTTCTTCCAGCCTCCTCCCGAGCTGCTTTCCAGGTTTCCATCTTATGAGTGGTTGGAACTTGGAACAGAGTTAGATGTCGGGTGAGCCAACACTGAGGACGACACTTGGACACACAGCTGGAGGGAGGGGCTGGGTGGGGGGCCATGGAGGGATGCCCACTCCATGGGGCAGCTATGGGAGGCCCCGCCCGGCAGGGCGCAGCCACTCCCCGCCTCTACTCTCATCCCACTGGAGGACCCGGCACTTGGCGTGATGCTCTGGCTGGACACGTTCGATACTTTTATCTTTGACCTTGTGTTTGGCAAGTGACATCACAGGACAAGCGCGTCATGAGCAGAGGAGGTACACATAATACTCATGTCCACCTGTCCACTGCTCCATTGGCCTTTGACGTTCCTAGTGCCCATGAGCCCCGAATTCCAGCGGACCCCCATGCATGGGAGTGCAAGGTGGGAGTGTTACCTGTGGCCCAGGAAGGGGTGGAGCCTTGGCAGTCCCCAGAGGACATGCTTACAATTTGAACAAGAATCTGTTTCGAAAGAAGGGAGAAGAAAATGACATTGAAAGAACCACCACCCCATCCGTCATACCCTTTCTCACTCATGTCCTTTCCCTGGTTAGCCAAAGCCTCAGGCATAAAGTGATGACACAGAGAGAAAGAGAACAAAGACAAACCTTAGTTCCTTTTCCTCTTGGTCCTTTCTTATCAGCAAATGGAATGCAGAGAGTGTTGGTAGCACGTGAGTGTACCAAGACGTGAAATAAAAGCAGTTGAATTAGTTTTGTGTAGCATGTCAACCGTTTCTCTAAGAACGAAATACAAATGCATATGTAAGCTACAAAATACGAATTGTGTGGCTTCAGTGATTCTGTGTATGAGTTACACGCTTATTTGCATTCAAAGCTGGCACTGCAGAGTACAAAGATTTATGGTTAAATTTGTGCCAATAATGTAAATTGAAATTTTTCTTCACATAAAACTTAAATGGCAAATTAAAACCTGCTATGGCAATTTGAGAGAAAAACCATGGAAGAAAGAGAAAAACTTTATATTTTAGTAACTTAGGAGCACTTTTTTCCTGCTTTTTGAGAAAGAAGTACACATTTTATTTTGCATTGCAACTAGCAACTTGTGTAGCTGGCCCTGGACTCATCCAAGGTGGGTGATCAGTTATCTCGGGGCATCTCAGAAATTGTCCTGTTTTGAGATGTATAACATCAGAAACTTGTATTTTAGAAAAGACATTTTATACCATTTGTGGTTTGTTCCTCTTTAATTTTGTGGCATGTTTGTTTTTAAAATGTCTACTTTTCTCAAGTTTTTTAACAGAATATCAAAAAAGGCATTTTCTCCCCCATTAGGAAGGGAAGGAAAGTCAAACCCTAGGGTAGCTCTGGGGCAGGGGGAGTGAAGACTCCTCTCCACTGAGGAATTCTGACCTGGAAACAAAATCCCTTCGGACTGGGGGAAAGGAGACTGGTGTCTTTTATTTATTTTTGTAAGACGGGCCATTTCCTCATGTCCAAAACAAACAAGCAAAACACTTGTTTGAAGGACCTCAAAGAACCTTGGAAAAACTCATGACGTTTACCGCATCTTTGGACAAGCCAGAGACACTTTCACACTGACCCATGGAGAAACGTGATTGGGCTTTTCAGAGCCAACAACATCCGCTTTGCTTGTTGGCTCACAACCCCCGATGCAGTCCCCCTGCTGAAAAGTCATGGAAAACACGGATAAATCCGGGCCTAAAGAACAGCCTCTTGTGGGCTACAGTATTGCCACAGCCCAGAGAACACATGTAAATATGCTCTTTCTGTATTAAAATTTAAAGGAAGGTAGATTAAACACACACAAACCACAAAGTGGGGAAAACCAGGAAGGTCAAGAGGTTGCCCGAGCTGCAAGGACCCAGATCTGGAGAACCCTTGTATTGATCTCCGGGGGCTGCAGTGGACCCACGCGCCCCAGGTTTCGGTGGCTGCTGTCCTTAGCTCTGTAACATGCCTGGGTGTGTCTGTTACTCCATGTGTGCTTAATAAGTGCTTATGACTGTTCCAATTGAATTAAAAAGAAGATAGAAAGGATCTGGATTGGAAACCATGTGATCTCATTAAGCTGCAGAAGCCCCCCCAGGGGATGCAATGAACAGAACAAAGTTCCTGCCTTCATGATGCTTACATTGCGCAGAATCCACAGTCATCCTTCAAAGTGTAACAAGCACCACCTTCTGGAGGAATCTGTGCTCAAACTCCCTGTAAGTGAGCAACGTTCACCATCACACTCTCCCGTAAGTACCTAATTCTTCTGCTTAGTCCTCTGCACTCGGGCCTGGTTTACTTAATTATTTACAATTATTGATTCATGTCTGTCTTTACCGGATGGTCACTTCATGAAGGCAGCAGCTGTGTTGCTTCTGCACCGCTGTGTTTTTGAGTCTATCAGCATATTGTTGGCTGCAAGAGACATTTGTTTTTGTTTTTAATTTTTTTTATTCAGCAGGTTCTTATTAGTTATCTATTTTATACATATTAGTGTATATATGTCAATCCCAATCTCCCAATTCATCCCACCACCACCCTACCTCTCTGCTTTCCCCCCTTGGTATCCATACGTTCGTTCTCAAGAGACATTTGTTGATTGTGCCTAATTGCTTGCATTAGGTACTTGTAGTTTTCAATATACTTTTAGCCGAAAGGTGGCACTGCAGGAGAATAAGTGAAGGAGGCTGCAAACTCGCTGATTCAGCTGAATGGGATGGGAGAGTCCCAGTCATAGGCTAATGTTAATAACTAGAAAGAGCCAATCCTCAAACTTGTACACATCCCATGCAAACACACATCCGAACGCTCTTAAGAGCAACGAATGAAAATCTCCTAGACTCACCAAGAATATTCATATTTCTAAGACCATTTAAGAGGTCCTGGTGAAGTTCCAAGAAATACAACTGAAATCCAAATCATTCTGAAATGTGGATTTATTAACTAATAAATGTCTATAGGATACAGACAGGGAGGCTTTTCCTATTTCAGTGGCTCTAGGTAAAGAAAAAAACTTGTGATTTTTTTGTTTAGTAACTTGCTTTGAATGACCACATTTCACTGCTAACCTGTGACCGGAATTCCAGTCCCCTTCTTAAAACTCTTCCCAGAGTTTAAGTGTTTCAGCCTCTTCAAAGGCTTCAGGAGAAACTCTAAAGAAAGCAGCTAGACAACCCCTTGATAAAAAAAATCTGCTCGTGGTGTCAGCTGTGAATAATGCATGGTGATTTCTATGTTTTAGTGTCAGCCATCTGGGCACCTGTGCCCCAGGCAAGTCACCAACCTCCACAGAGCACCTTTCCCATGAATTCATACTCTCTTCCTTTATGTGTGTCTTACAAAAAACAAATAAAACTGTACATGCTCCTTTATTTTCATGAGATTTTTCTTACGCAGTAATAAATATTTGTGTGTGTGTGTGTGCATATGTGTGTGTGTGTGTGTGAATAATGGAGCCAAATAAACAGAATACAATTCATTTGGAAACAAGGTTTTGCTATATGGCCTGCTTTACAGTTTGCATTATACACGAAGTTTTGTCCATGCCCTGAAAGCCTAGAATCTGATTGAAAAAATAAGGCACACGTATAGGTCTGTTGGCTGATTTTTCAAAGTTCTTGATCAACAGACACAAATTCAGCAGTCTGCCTCAGATTCTGAATCCATACGACAGCTCACAAATTGTACTTCGGGCCAAGGTGTAAACTTTCTGTACACTCAGCAGGAAGATGACAGGTAAGGACCAGATGTCACAGATGGTGAAGTGTAGGTACATAGGGATTTCTTGCATTTTCGCTGGAGATGACTGGGGGAAACCGTCTGGGGGAGAACCTCTTTGGCAGAAGTATAGCACGATGATGTCTCCTACAAATTAGTAGAGGTTGTCCAGGTTTTTGGAATTTGGAGACCTTGAAAATACTTCTGCTGTAAACATCAAACTGACAGCTTAAAAAAAGGGTAACCACAGAATATATTAGCAAAAAGAAGAAAGGCTTTCATTCTGCTTCCAAGTTTTTCAAGTAAAAGTGCCAAAAACCACGTGGCTCCTAACTAAAATCACTTCTAGACGAATACTGTGACTTATAAATGAAAACACAGAAACGTGTATCTCTGAAAGTATTAAATGAGTACATGTGTAAGGAGAACACGTTACCTATGGGAGAGGACGTCCTCAAGTTGGCGAGAGGCATCACGTTCTCTGCAGGCTCGATGGTGTCTATGGATTTTGGCAGATTTCACTGGGAGTGTCAACTGCCAAGTTGACAACTTTTATATTCCTCTGGGAAACACTGTTTGGTAAAGTTACCAGTTGAGACTGAAAAAGGTTATTAACTCTGTGTTTGCATATTGAGCACGTTAGAGAAAATTAGCATTTGGGACAAGGATGGTGTTTCTGAATGATTTTGTCAATTGGGGTAGCATTAAACCAAGTTCAGAAAAGATAAAGGCTAAAGAGGTGAGATGAAACCCACATAAGCCACAAAGTGACATATTCTTTGCAGCTAAAACTCAAACACTTGTGAGAATGTCTATCACTCGACTGTAGGGCAGTTTTTAAACATGTTACTAAGGGTCAGGGCATCTGACTATCAGAGCAGCTACCGTGTTTCAGCATAACAGCTTCAGAAATGCAGGAACAGTCCTTGTTTTCCAATAATAGCAATAGCAATAGTAATAATAATACTAATAATAGCCACTACTGCTCATTGGATGATGCCTGTGCTCCAGGTTTCTCTGGGTGTTATCTCCATCTGCATAGCGCTCCATATGAGGTAGCGTGTATTACTTTCTTCAACTTACAGAAGAGGAATCTGTGGCATTAAAGTCTCAATAATGACCCGAGGAAGCCGTTGATTTCCATGTAGATGCAGAGACACCTGGAGTGACCAATGCTTGATTCATCATGTGTGCAAAAGTTGGGGTCATATGCTTTAGGTGCTCATTAAATACCAAAACAATATGAGTATTCAATGTAGTTGATTTTCTCCCCAAACCATTTTTATACCTCACGCCAGGTTTCAGGCAAGATCATGCTCAGATGGGGGACAAAGGCGGCTGGCCAAGCAGGGCTCCGACCAAGGGGATCAGTATCCTGTGGGCTGGAAAATCCTTCAAAATCAGCCTGTCTAGATAATAGCTACTGCTTTTCAGATCGGGGAAATTTTAGGGTAAAACAGCCCTTGTAAAGACAATGCCACTGACTATTGCTGTGCAGACCTGTGTAACCCCAGTGTGAAAACACAGCTCCAGAAAGGTGGCTTTGCTTGGGCAATACTAGTTTTGAAAATTAGTGGCCTGTTTCCTGAGTTCTGATGTGTGAATCAGGATGGTGGTTCTCTCCTCCGACTGCCCACCTGAGAACCACCTGACAGCCTTCCCAAGCTCACAGCTTTCCCTGGCTCACAGGCCAGGATCAAGTCAGAATCTCTGCACGTGGAGACCAAGCAGTTTAATTTAATGAAAAGATCCCAGGTGCCTGTAACCTGCAGCCAGAGGGAGCACTCCTTCTAGGTACGATGTAGACAACGGAAACCCCTGGAGCCTATGTGTTCATAGACAAAGAAGTGGGATCCAGGTCTTAGAATCTCTAAAAATCAAACAGCCAAACTGGCACACAGAGTGGCAGAAGAAGCAGGAGGTGGATCAGGTAAGATCACGCATCTCCTAGCCAGGCATCTAAGACAGCGATTTTGAAGACATCTAGACAGTTGTTAGTATGGGAAACCTACAAGGAAAATGACAAAATATTTAGAGTAAACTGAGGATTCATGTGGTGACACAGTGTTACATAAAATTCAGGAGGGCTTCTGACCTCTTAATTAGGTCCCAAGAACAAGTCGTACCAGAGAGAGCGAGAGAGAAGGAGAGACAGAGGGACAGAGATGACACCACCTAGGAACATCACAGTGCTAGCCCTGACCCTAACTTGGAAAATAGGGGCAGACTGACATCAGGCTTCTACAAAACACAAAGCAGCTCCTGGCAGTAGTCACTGATTTGCTGATAATTTAAGTTCCTGGTATCTTCTCTTGCCCTAGTGTGGGGCACGCTGTTTGAGGTTCCGATGTCCAGGCTTCTCCAGGGCTCCAGAGCACAGATGGTCTAAATTTCTGGGTGTCTTCACAAGATTTGACTGCTTTGTGGCTTCATAAAAAGGTAATGGTTTGCAGTGTATCTGTCATTCTCAGCAAATTTGTGAAGACACCTGAGCTCAGAACGTAAGCTTACTGTATCTCAAAAAAGGGAGACCTGGTTGATTAACACAGAGAACCAAGGTTTGCTTAATTGCCATCAGCAGACTTTTCCATCATGTAAAACCAATTCAAGCCCAGAAGGCTGCTGCGCCGTGGAAGTCAAGTTTTTCCCTCTCTGTCCTCCTGATGAAAATGCCAGTTCTGAACGGTCCTCCCTACGGATCAGATCACCTACTTCAGGTCCCCAGGATTCCCACAGTGCTGAAGCGGGTCTCCCCCACTGCTGGATAATCGAGAGATGAGGGACTCAGACACGCTGTCGTCTCCAAGCTAGAACCAGATCTCTCTAGATCTTACCTAGAGAATGAGAAAAAGGGAGATTATGAGGAGAGAAGGGAAACAGTATACTCTCTTCCCAGGGGCCATGAAAAGCAATAAACAAATCCGAGGCGAAAACAAGACTTCTTCAAAATATACAGAGCGGGTGCGCATCTGACCCCTATGCCCATTCTTGGAAAGACTCAGGATTTCCCAGAGCCCAGTCAGAGCTGACACTTCTCACCAGGTTCTATATGGGCAGGACACTCGTCTGCATTAATTCTGTTTCTACTCAATCCGTGCAAGTGGGCACGTGTGGGCCTGGCACACGTGACAGTCCCACAAAATTGTTCTGTTCTCATGTCGCCCGCGCATGATTCCTGAGCCTTAAAGGACTCCCTCGGCTGGGCTGAGCTCAGGGGCGCGCCCTGTGGACACGATGCTAGGATGGTTCCTTCTGTCTGCAGAAGGACAGGACCCAGCAGTGCTGCGGGTCTGGGGAGCGAGCGCTCCAAGTTCCCCTCTCGGAAGCTCGGGCTCGCCAACACCGGGTTCCGGAGACCCGACCCTGCTCCTGCCTCCAGCCGCCCGGGGGCGGGACCCTGCGCAGCTCCGAGCCGCCCTCCCATTGGCCGGCGCGCACGCCCGTCCGCGAGCGCGGCTTCGAAAGTTTCATTGAAGGTGGAGAAGTGCGCGCCCGCCGGGAGCCCGGGCTGCGCCGCCAGGGCGAGGCTGCGCTACGCGGGGCGGGGGCGCGCTGGCCGCCGGGAGCTGTTCGGTTTTCATTTTATTCGTTTAAGTCGAGGCCGCCGAGGAGCCAGTGGAGCCTGAGCCTCTCGCGCGCTTTCGTCTCGACTTCTGCCCCCACTTGCGTCCCACAGAGGACCCGTCAGCGAGCCCCGCGCTGTCGGGGCTGGTTCCTTGCGCCGGGCCGCTCGCGCCCAGCTGTCTCCAGCCCGAAGCACGGGGGCGCAGAGGCTGAGTCGCGCGCCACTGGGGGAGACGCCGCGGGGCCGCTCGGGGCCGGGGCCGCTCTGGGAGCCCAGGCCGAGGGCCGGGCCGGGCCGGCAGCCCAGGCAACTCGCTTCGGAGGAGGCTCGGTGGAGAAGACTGTCTGCCACCCCCGAGCGACAACCTAGGAGCCGACAGAAGGACAGCACGCCCTTCTCGCCCCTTTCCTCGCCGCACCGCCTCGCGGGACCCTCCTGAAGTGCCCCGTACCCCACCTCGCTCCGGCCTCCGCCACCCGCTGCAGAAGCCCCCGGCGCCGGATCGGGGAGTCCACACCGGATGGGCCGGCCGTGCGGGGTCGGGCGCCCGGCGAGTGGGCTTCCTAAGGCCTGCTGAGCGGCGGCCGGGAGAGCGGAGAGGGGCGGCCGGGAGTGGAGAACGCGCCCTCGGGGCGCACAGCGCGGCGGCTCTCGCAGAGACGATGCCCGGGCGGCTGGGAGCCGCCGGCCGCAGGTCTTAGGCGGGCATGGGCTTGGCAGCCCAGTCCTAGCGACCCTCTGCTCCGACTCGCCGGACGGACGCGATGGCCTCGGAAGTGGTGTGCGGGCTCATCTTCAGGCTGCTGCTCCCCGTCTGCCTGGCAGTAGGTGAGTGTTTTCCGCTCTCCGAGATTCCAGGGTGAGGGGGCGGGCTTCGGAGCAAAGCCGGGTCACTGGCTCGAGTGACCGGAACCTGGTTCGGAGAACCCGCGCCGCAGTCCCGGTGCCACAGCAGGGCACTGGCACTTTCCGCGTCGGAGCGCACGAGCGGGGTCTCCACGAGCGGGGTCTCTCTCAACGGTCCAGCTGCAGAGTCCGGGCGACCGGGCCCGGCCTGTGCTGGAGACTGTTGAATGTAGTTACACGTGGAATTTTTTTGTGGAGTACTGACTCGTGCACAAAGGATGCGAATCTGGCTGGAAGGCAGTTGTAGACCCCCTTCCCAGGATCGTACAAGAGTCCCCCTCCGCCTGTCCCTAGACGCAGGGCGCACGGGGAACCAGACAGTTCCTAGGCCACCTCTCCCCTATCCAATATCCCAGCCATTGTGACGGAAGAAGGGAAGGACTCAGGTCGTTCTAAAAAGAACAGGAGGGCGCCAGGAAGCAGTGCCCCGAAGTTGCTTACTTTCTTTTTCTCTCAAAAAAGCCGCTACAACAAAAGTGCTGGTCGCGGAGGCTGCACACACCAAAACCCATCCCCCACTCCGGCGCCGTCCAGACAGATCTGTCGCCGGTTAGAGAGTCGCACTGGGACTCCGAGGCTTAAGGGAGGGCCAGAAGGGAGCCTCGCCGACTCCCAGGCAAGGATCTCACTCTTTCTACGCGGTTGGCAGGGCATGAAAAGCCACTGGGTGTCAGGGCCAAAGACACGGGCCCGGCGGTGGGCTTGGAGTGAGAGTTGCCGAGTTTCTCCTCTAGTAGACCGCGTCTGCTACACTGAACCCCACTCCTAAGGTGACTGTGGGCGCCTAGCTCTCCCCTGTCCCCATCAGAGCTAGAAAAGAGAACACTTCTTACCAAGTAGCAATTGCATTTATAAAGAGAGCCTGACCTGTGCAGAAAAAGCTACCGTTTTCCATTTTGCCAGAGGTGGAGGAATCAAGATCACACCTGTGCTAACTGTTTTCTTTGAGCAGGTAATTGAAAGGGGGCCCTGGAGGGGTTCCTGAGGGTTGATCCCAGCTCTCGGGGGGGATTTTGTAGTCGAGTATTAACACGCAAGACACCTCCGCGGAAAACCGAGAAGGCTTGCGGAGTGGAAACAGCTGGAGGCGAGAGGCCTGGTCCTCGGGCAGGAGGAGGGACCAGCACGGATGCCAGCCTCGGCCTCTTTGCCACTTGAATTTCAGGGCAGGACCGTTTTGCAGGGATCTTTGTCCTTGATCATCGCTCCTGTAGGTGAGGAGCGCAGCTCCCACGAAGCTGCTGAGGGCCACTCTCCCCGCCAGTTTGCTTGAGTTTGAAAAGAAAAAAGCCTTTGGGAAAGCGATCTGGGGAAATAGCGCGGCTGCTTCACAGGTCGCGTCCTGTCTGGGGGCCCGCTGACGCTGTGCCTGGCTCATTCCCTATTTGCCGAGTGGACGCTGGAGCCAGGGTTAACCAGGGGCTTTCGGTGTGGGGTCGACTCGCGGTTGTCAGTGAGGTGGGGAGTGGCTCCCCCGTCTCGGCGGGGTGGCAGCTCCCGGGGACTGTCGGAAGAGTCAGGCGGATGGTTTCCTGCGGCGCACACCTAGCGGAGCGGAAGGACAGCAGGGATTACCAGCTGATGGCCAGGGACCTCGTGCTGAGTTTGGCGCTCGCAGGACCTAGCTCGCTTGCCCCGATGGTCCGCGGCCGCCGGAGTGGGGGCCGTCTCATTCCGACTCATCATGGGGGTCTACACCGCAAAGTCCTTCTGCAGGATTGTTGAGCTCTGCCCTCCCGAGGGCCGGGGCGCGGCACACTCCCAGGGGCTCCGGGAGGAGCGGCGACCACGGTCGCGTGGTGGCATCCCGCCACCGCCCGGCCCCTTTGCCCCTCCCCCTGGCCTCCTCCCCGCACCCCCGGGCCCAGCGATGTGGTCGCCGCCCGAGGAGCGCTGGGTCCCAGCCAGGCTCGCCCGGGGGCGGGATGCGCACGTGCGCCCAGTGGGCCCCCCCACCCCCGACCTTCCCGGCGGGAGGGCGGCGTCCGGGGACAGAGGAGGGCCGCGTCGCCCGCCGCCCTGCACCGCCTTCCCTTCCAGCTCGTTCCTCTGGATTCCCCCCGCCTTCCGGGTTCAGGGAGGCTAACCTGTGTGTGTGTGAGTGTGTGTGGAAGGGTGCGCGCGGGGTGGGCCGTATCATGTTAGCTCCTGGGGCTCCCCACTCCCCGGAGGAGGAAGGGGAAGGACTTGGACCTCGGACCTAGCCCCCTGCCTGGATGAGAGCAGAGCTCCTGGCAGGACCAGAGCTCTGACCCCCGACTGACCCCTCACTGGTCGGTGAGGAAAGACAACCCACTTCCGATGGCTAATGCGCCTTCTAATCTTTGTACTTGACTTGCAGGACGAAAGGCGGCTGGGTGGGTGTCGCCTGATTCGGGCATGCAATTCTCTTCTATAGGAAGTGGATGTTTTCAAGGTTATTGGAGGGTTTTCAGGTCCGCCTGCTCCCAAGGTGCACTAAATCAAATATTCAGGTTTCCCTAATATCCTGGGCGTGGAAGAGTGCAGTGATCCGCTTGCCATTAGAATCGATTTTTACGTTTTAGCCGTCTATTTTTATATCTGGCTAAGGCAGCCTTCAAAGCCAAGCATTTGCAGAAGCTCATGCATTTCTCTTTAAAACCACTCCTCCAACATCATTTCAATGGACTGTTGAAATGTTTCTGCACATGGATGCCCTAGTCTCTTCACCTAAGGATGGATGCTGAAAATTAACTGCCATTGGGTTTAATTTGATGTTTGAGTTCTTTCTTTTTCTGTAAAAGAGATTTACAGAGAAATGATAAGTGAAATCAGGCCTCTTTTACACAGGTTAGGTGGCTCTTAAGTGTTTAAAGCAGAACAAAACTGTAGTATAATATAATATAATATGATGTCATATATCACATGATATGATATATAGGATATGATATAATATGTTGTTTATCATCCAAAGTGGACATCAGTGGCAGGTTTTCCTACATCAATAGAGGCTGAAAATTTTAAAGAGCTCCAAAATTGTCCATGAGTACTTGGGTAGCCACCCTGATTTTTTTTTCTTTAAACCTTACATGAAAGAGAACCTAGACAAAACCTTCCATAATATTGTGCAATCTTTAATAATTATAATCGTATCTGGTCACTGTTGAGCACTTCAGAAATATGTTTGCATTTATTTTCTTTTGGCTTGACTCTACTGTCCCACCCAACTTTAAGTATATGGTTTGAGTCCATTCCTGGGTTGGGAACCAGTTGGCATATTTTTATTCACACGCTGCTGACCGTTCATTTCATCTTGCCTGCTGTTGCTTGGAGTCTCCTAATGTCTTTCCTGGAAGAGCTGACTTAATGTTATTTTGCGGGGAGGAGAGGGGCGCCTGGCTTGGGCAGAACAGATTGGTCCAGGAGGGGAAGAGTCACAAGGCATCGCGAGTTTATGCTTCCCCTAAATGAGGTGACCAGAGCCGAACGGGAGACTGTGTAGATTATGAAAAGAATCAGCCAACCAGCTAGTGCTCTGAGGGCAAGTCACACTTGGATAATATTGCAAATCCACCAAGAATCTCTAAAATTCCCTTTAGAGATAGCTGGATTAAAATGAGCAAAACTTTGGAGTCACTTTTGGAATATGTACGAGTATGGCTATATCTAAACGTAATCTCCTCTCTATTGTGTAATGTATTTACCCCTGTAACGCGTGTCATTTTGTAATAACACTTACACGTACTCCAAGAATTACCAATGAGCAGGGCCTGGAGTCTCCCCGGCCTCTGCTGTAGCTGTCAGAGATAGGCAGTCTCAGCTGCTGAAGGATGCATTGGCAGCGTTAATAGCACTTTCCTTTCCATCACACCTTCTCAGCCTTGGACAGGTGTATACTATTTATCACTTTCAGAAAGGACAAGAGTGCTAGGGAAAAGGACTGGGAATTCATAGCTTAAATCTAAAATAAACTATTTCGTAAACAGACGGGCAAGATCATTTTGTCACTTGGGCAGTAAAAGCTGGAGCCCTGTGTCCACCTCATAGTTTGTCACTGGGTCTGTCCCCCTACAGGCCACGTGTGCCTGCTCATCATTTGGGGAGGAGGGTGCAGTGACTGGGCAATTTGAGAGACCTCCATTCACATCCTGGCTCTGATGGCAGAGTTGGTTTGGCTTGTTTGCTTCTCTTCCTGCACATTGGAGATATTAATACCTCCTTCCTGCACACCTTGGGTAATGCCTGACACACAGCAGGTACTCTTAAAAGGAGGGATTATGACTGCTTTTGTGAGTATAGTGGCAGGAAGGCTTGAGGAAAGTCTGTGTAGAAGTTAACAGACTAGCAGGTGGTGACATGAGTCGTAAGGAGCCTGAGTTGTGTAGATGGGATTCGTATGAAAGCAGTTTAGTACTGAAATCTAGAGCTGAATTATGCGATTGAAAGTTGGTTTGTGTGTGGCAGGAGGATTTTTAATGATCAGGATTTTTCTCGACATTTTATTCAATATTCTATGTATCTGCATTGCATTCTAATTAAATAATAGATTCTCCCTAGAACTATACTGACAATGTTTACTTTTGTCTTCCTGACGCTATGCCATCATTTTCATAGTTTTTAATATGATCTTATTTTTCAATTTCTCTGTGTTTATTACATGGATATTTCCCTTTCAGATCCTATGCTACTAATTGTTAATTGTTTATAACATTGCATAGTTACAGTATAATATTATAATTTTTTCCATAAATGTCCAGAACTTAGAATACTCTAAGTGTAGCTGCATATTTAAGAGTGCTTGATTGAAGAATCATATGATGATACGATGTATAGAATATAAAACAGTAAATTTTGTAAGATTTGTAGATTTACACAGTTGTTTTGAGGACATGAAGTCAGATCAACAAAATAAAGCCAATATCTGATTGAATGGAAGCTAAACACAAGGTTGAATTGGAAAACACTGAAACAATATTTGGCTGTAAGAGATAAACCTAGAGGAAGCTTATCGCATTCACCAGCCCCTCACTTGGCCTCTTAGACCCATTAGGACATGGCAGGATCAAGAAAATGAGGAGACCCCACGCTAAATATCTGTTCAGAGAGCACATCAGACACAGTTTGTAGCAATTTCATAATTTTTGAACTGTCCAGTAACTAGCCAATAGGAATTCAAGAGTGATAACATACAAATTTGCATTTTTCCTATTTATTGATAGATTAAAAAAACTATACATCCTATCAATTTAAAAATGTTTTTCCAGGCTCCTGCAGAGCATACAATTTTGGTTTGCTTCTTTTCATCATATGGAATGGTGATGTCTCCTGATTCATAACCTGCTATTTTTGAATTCTTCTTTTCAGCTTTACTGGTAAACACACGTTAGCATTAAACTAGGATATTATGGGGGAATATTTCAACTTTTTTCTATGTGAATTTCAAACTTTCCACACATTTCATAACAAAGAATGGACTGGGTGTATCCGTGTGGTTAGTTCTGTGACAATTTCACCTGTCACCAGGGGGGTGAAGGTTTTGCTGAGACTTTCAGTGCTGTCTTAGGGAGTTATTTTCTCTATGACCCAAACTCCGAGGATTCTCCCCTGGGCACTTTTTCCCTCTCTGAACTATCCCCCCCCCCACCGCCACCACCCCCCGCCCCCTAAACTTGACTCCATCAATGTCAGGCATCCTGTCCTCGCCCTGAGCCACCTCCCGTGTGCTCAGAGCAAGCTTTCCTTCCACTCCTGAACCTGCACATTTCTGATGAGACGGTTGGTACCACTGCCCGCAGGTTGGTACCACTGTCCAGATCACGCCCCGTGTTCATAGATGTCCCCTAGGTTTGTCTTTGCTCTTTCGCCTTGGCTGGCAGAAGTGTTGCCTGGGTTCACATCCTGTGTGTCCTATAGTCTTGGAGGGGCCTCAAGCTTCTGTCTTGGACTCTTGGCCTCTGTCCATCCTACCCGTCCGCTGAGCCATGTGCCTTCCCCAGCTTGAAGCCCCTTCCAGAATCTACTCTGCGGTGAGGAGAACGTGGCCCTTTTCTTCTGCCCATCACATCCCAGCCTCCCCGCAGCAAATCTGGGGGAGCCATGTGGCCACGCCCACCTCCACCACGGGGCGTAGCCTCGGCCAGGCAAATGTGCAATCCTGGCCTGGGAGTGAGGAAATTCTTTTCTTTGGGTGACAGATGGCCCTTTCAGCCCGTTCTAAGCAAAGACGAGTCCTCTTTTCAGTATATGTTCTCAGGGTAATGAGGCTGAGATGAGACGAACTTTATTTCCCTCACGTGGCAGTCGGGTTGCAGTGCGCATGCTCACTGCGCTCTGGGAGGCGGTCCAACGGGGCCGTCACAGCTCTGCTGTCCCGCCGGAGTTGCATCCATCCCTGTGGCTCAAGTTCGCCGTTCCCACGTCCATGTCCAGCTGGAGGATGGACGGAGGATACACAGAGGGACCCCCTTCCTCACCATCCCAGGACACAACCTGGAGGTCACATGACTCACTCCTACTCACATCCCATTAGCCTGACTTGGATAATGTCATTTACCTACCTGACTGCAAGGGAGGCTGGGAATGTCATCTTCATTTCAGCTGGTCATGGGCTTCTGCTGCAGTGATGAGAATAGAGAAGGGATATTCGTGTACAAATCTCCGTCTGTGCCTCCTGTAGGTGAGGGTGACTTATGTGCCTTGCAGACACCTCTGATTTTTCTACCCCGCCATCCGCCCTTGGCTTCTAGACCCAGGACCAGACTCAAGTCCCAGCAGCTCCCGAATGTGAGGTGCAGAATGTGAGTCTGGAGGAGGTGCACTACCCTCCAGAGAGCTGCCAGAGTTTCCCGATTTATACCGACATCTGAGGACTGTGTAGGAATGGGTGCTGGGGGTGTGGGATAATGTGGAAGAAGCATGAAGCTGGCTCTGGTCGAGCTTATTGTTGTGGAGCCACCAAGCAGCGCTTGTGGATTCTGGACGTGAGGAAAGCCGCAGGCTCAGCTCACCACAGAGCAGCCCACCCTGAGGAGGGACCCCTGTGCTGCCAGCTATGCCTTCTTCTCACTTTTCCCACCACATTTCCTTGAGCCACAGGTCTCTTCATCTAAAGTGTAAATATCTGTGGAAAAATAAGAGGACGGTTTCTCATCCTTGTCCTTGTATAAGTTGGTTCAAATAGCTTGCTTCCCTACTATTGCTTAGTTGGCACAGGATGGGCAGCCTAGCTGAGTGGGGGGAGCAGTGTGGGATGGTGGATGTAGAGAAGGTCTAGATGCCAGGGGTATCTTAAGAGGCCAGACTACCACTGGGCGTTTAGGGGTTTACTAAGAAGAATTCTGCTATGAAAAGTAGCATATCTTTCCTAGGGCTAGCTCCTTACACAGGAAACAGAACACAAACATTCTTTCTCTTCCTCCTTCTTTTGTTTGTAGTGTATGGTTTCTGACATCCAAGGGGAAATATGCCTCAGCTCTAAAGCCTGGTTGTTTAGATCCCCATCTTGGCCTGTCATACTAGCTGTGTGATGTTGATCAAGGTGCTTAACCTCTCTGTTCTTCAGTGGTTTCACTTGTAAAACGAGTTGTTAGTAATGGTACCTAGCTCAGAGGGCTGCTGATGGTGCTTGGAAAGCCGTTGGTGCAGTGCCTAGCCTGTGGTAAATACTTAATAAAACTTAGGTCTCCTTATGAGTTGAAAACTCAGAATTTAGGCATTATTATTAGTCTGAGGTGAGTCTGAGGACCTGCTCCTTTGGGGCAAGGTAGTTTCCACGGGCAGATAATTTGCAGTTGCAGTAACTTCCAAGGAAGCTTCAGAACAAGACCTGATTTGAAGACAGTCTGTGTCCCGCCCCCCCAACCCCCTAGTCGGACAGGCAGGGAGGCCTCTGTGCCACTGCTCGTTGTTATCTTTGAAACCATGGGACGTCTGCTCACCTTTAATTCTCCTTCCTAGGCAGGCTGAATGGCTTCCTCTGTGTTTACCCGGCACTTTGCTTCATATAATCACGGACTTTTAAATTTTTTTATTGAAGTATAGTTGATTTACAATATTGTGCCAATCTCTGCTGTACAGCAGAGTGACTCAGTTTTACACATATATACATTCTTTTTTTAAATATTCTTTTCCATTATGGTTTATCCCAGGAGATTGGATATAGTTCCTCGTGCTATACAGTAGGACCTTGTTGTTTATCCATCCTAAATGTAATAGTTGCATCTGCCAACCCCAAATTCCCAGTCCATCCCTCTCCCTCCCCCTCCCCCTTGGCAACCACAAGTCTGATCTCTATGTCTGAACCACAGAGTTTTGTACTAAGTTATGTGATCCCACTCTTCCCTTCCACATGCCTGCAAGTTCAGGGACCCCATGTAATCCTTTATCACATCCCCAGCACTAAACTTACTGCATAACACACAGTAGGTAGTAAATAGATATTTTTAGGGTTTTTTAAAACTGTAAAAATTGTATCCCATCAATTCAGCTGTCCAGGCAGGGCTGTGACCCACAGTGAACACCGAAGAAATATTGCCAACTGATTGATTAATGAAATCAAGGGCTAAATTTTTTCCCTTGAATATTTCAGAAGTCTGAAAAAAGAGTTAAGTCTAGCATCTTATAGCTATGGGTTTTTACATCTTTGAAAATAAAATTCATGACGGTCTAATTTGAATGTTCTGCAACTTTCCTAAATGTGAATTTTCTCAGTAGGACAATTAATACCTTTTACTTGCTTTGCAGTGAATAGAGAAAGAAAAACCTGCTTGACAGTGGTAAAGCTTGCCCGGAGCATCATCGTTGAAATGCATATGATTTTTTAAAATGTTTTTAGCTCTCCTTGAACCACACAAATCGATCTGTTTTCTGTTGCGGTTCAATTCCCGGAGTCAGCAGGTTTGGCCACAGGTGCAGAAAAGGAGGAGGGATGGAGGACCGTAGCAACTGAGAAGCTGGAGCAGAGTGCCATGGAAACGGGTTATAGATCCACGCAGACCCGAGTCCTTCCTCCTCCTGCTGTCCTGGGACTGTGCCCGCCTGCTGGCAGGTGCTGCTCTGGCATCTTGGCGAGAACACGTCCCCCTGCTTGGGGATCCAGGCAGCACGTATTTTCGGAGACACCCTGGTCTGAAAGTCTAAAGACCAAGTCTCCATCCTGTTAATAGCGAGCTATGGGACTTCGCCAATTCATGGAAACGCTCTGTTCCTCAATTACACTATCTAGAAAATGAGGTGTTAGAGGCTAAGGAATATTTTCCTGATTCTCCAGTAATATTTCTGCACATACTTTCCTTCAGTATTAGAAGGGATGACTAGAAAGCAGTACTTTTTAGCCAACACACCAGAATTCTTTCATCTAAATTGTTCTGGTTTCTTAATAACCATCAGACTTAATGTATTTCACACTCGATCTGTAAGAATTGTTAGGAATTGCTAAGGAAAATAATTTTCTATCATGTTAGGTATTCGATGGAGCATTTTTTAGAACAGTTGGTTATGAAGGAGACACACTCAAGCTGAGGTTTTGCAATCCTCACTTTTTGGTGGTTTTCCCTCACTTGCTGCCAGCACGGTATCACATAGAGCACACACCCTCTGTGATGGCAACAGCGAGAACTCCAAACTGTGTGGTCAAGTGTGCTGTAGAATCGGCTGTGTGTGGCTTTGCAGAAATAAAAGAATTTTACCACCTGCAGTTTATGATCAGACATGTCTATAAAGAAAATCAAACCACATAGAGTTACCAACTGAACTGAAATGAAATTGTCAGGGCGTAGAACTGTATAGACAAGATTTGAATCAGAGAAAGATATTTTGAGTAAAATACTGAATTTTATCACAAAGCATAACGTTTCAGTGACCTCACAGACCTTCTGAGATCTTAGCTGGGCAGTTCTGTTACCCAGAAAAGGAAATGGGAGGTGGCACAAAAATCTCAGGTGTGTGTAGGACAGGTGAGAGTCACAGGTGCTTCTTGCCCTTCAGAGCCTCCCCCTTCCTATTCCTTCCCCTCCTTCCCTCCTCCTCCTACTTGACTCTTGGCCTTGGGGCCTGAACTCAGAGTGGCAGGTGAGCAGTGAAGCATCCTCAGGTAGAGCCAGACCCCCCAACCCTGTTCCCGACAGAGCAGCTGCAGCTCAGGCCTGGGCCGGACCATTTTCAGTCCGGGAAGAGAAGATGAAAGGTCAGATGACGAGGCTGGGGGGAGAGGGATTGCCATAAAATGGGGTTTATTTCTGGAGAGCCAGCATTTTCCAGAAGCCTCCGGCTCCCTAAAACTTCTCATTAACAACCACAAACCCCTTCAGCAGTAATTTTCGAAGCGTCATCACTTTTGCAGTTGCATCACTTTGGAGTCACAGTGCATCTCTGACCCGCGGTGGCAGGGTTGGCCTGACAACCCTCACCTCCTGCACTGGGCTCAGCTTATAATTACTCTGGGTTATTTTCAAACCTGAAAACCACCCTCAACAATTTCCCACCATCGAGGTTATTAAAAGGGATGTGGCAGCGGCCCCAAACGCATTTCTTAAATTGGGTACCTAAGTACTTTGAGCAGTTATCTTTAGAATAAGGGTATATCTTCCCAAAGTTACTACCTCTAAGGGAACAAATCTCAGATGTTATCTTATCCTTGGGACAGTGATCGGTTACCTATTCCAATATGTCTAGACTCAGGTTTACCTGTTACATCTAGTCCTGGAGAGTGTATTTTAAATGTACTGCTGATCTTCCAAAGAGGGAAAAGATGCTAGTCAAACAAACTCTGTTTAGAATAACTTGGCAACATAATCATATTTTATACATTTGAATATGTATATAATGCATCTTCTTTAAAAAAAGGTATTTGAAGTGTGGTTTTAGTGGTCCATTGGTGACTGTGTTTCTTCCCATCACTCTTTAAAATATTCATCTGATTTTGGCCGACTTTTCTTGCCCCTACCCTGTTATCCATTTCCCAGACTCACTAGAACTCGCAGTGATCCAGGTCTGTCCATGTGCCCAGGCCTTTCTGTCTGAAGGCAGCACTGGCTCTGGTTTACCCCAGTGTCAAAGGAAGCTCATATCTGGTTTTCTGTGGATTTGTGTCTTGTGATCACTTCTGACGTGCTTGCTTTCTAGGTTTCTTTATTGGCTGTTGCCCAAGAGGAGTTTGACAATGTTTAAAAGTCTTATCTTGAAGTTCTCTGAACATCAACATTTACATTTTCCCACCTGTGAATTCCTGGTTCAGCTATTGGCACTTTGTCCATCTCAATTTTCAATAAAAACATAAGATATTCTTTTGTTACCTAATTTCTTCTTTCTACTTAAAAATTAAGCAACACGGGAGGCAAACATAAGAGAGAGATTTTCAGGTTATCTGTGCGGTCTGCAGCTTGGAGCTGTCTGGTCACTAGTTTTCATTCTCCCACCCTCACTAGATCCCTCTGTACCCACTGCGGGTGGTGTGAGGGCCTCAGCCCCTTGGGCTCTTGTTTCCAGGGTGACAACAAGCTACTAGGTGTTCATTCAGGGTCCTTGTGGTTTATTCACTCATTCTCAGTGTGTACTTCACTGTGGTTGCTTCGTAAACACACCCACCATTTAGCATCACTGTTCTTGTGTCTTCTTGGTATTTGTTCCACGATGAACATATGTTTACTTCCTTTTCAACGTTTCTCTCTAGAGGGCATCACAGGTACCCATCTGACAAGTGGCTACGTAAATATAAAGAGTGGCTGTCTCTCGCCAGGTGGAGGTTCAAACTTCATAGACTCTCAGATGTGAGGTACCCCAGACATAGCTCAGCACCCCGCCCCCCACTGTTACCCAGCCAAACCTGGGTCTGCTTGCCCCACATGCAGCAAAGCCGATCTGCTGACACGGTTGTGGTGAAGGAAAGCGTAGTGTTTATTGCAGGTGCCGAGCAAAGAGCACGGGCAGCTCGGGCCTAAAAGATCCGAAATCCCCCCTCCCCCACATGGCTTTCAGGGAAGGGAGTTTAAAAGCAACGTTAAGGGTGAGGGTCACAGGGTGTGTGATCAGCTCGTGGACCTTCTTCTGATGGGTTGGTTGTGAGGTAACGGGGTGATGTTTTGGGAATCTCAACCTTCTGGCTCCAACCAGTCTGGGGTCTGCATGCTTGTGGTCAGTGTGTAGTCACCATCCTCCACCTGGTGGGGGTCTTAGTTTCTACAGAACATCTTAAAGATATGCATCAGGTTATAACAGCCTATATCCCTTCAGGAGGAGCTAGGATAATAAGGTGACTTTATTCTCCTAATAATGAAGTGTTTGAGCCTGCTCTTTGGAACTTGGGAAACACCAAACAAGAAGTAGGGGACGTTGAGGGGCTGTACCCAGGAAGAACCCTGCAGGGTTCTGTTTCAGTTTCAGTCCCCCCTTTTCTTTGATTCTCCTCAATCCTTAGGGGAACAGGGATGGGACATACAGGGAATGAGGTTTTGGACAGATTCATCACACAGTCGTCAGGGGACTCTGTTTTAGGGGGACTCGTTTTCACTCCCCCTCATCTTCCCTCAGTAATAACCAAGTCCCCACCTCCTCTCCTTCCTCCAGCTTCCAGAACTTTTCCAGGGACATGGGCTTCTAGTCATAGGGCCGGGTCCAGCCTTTGCTGACCTCACTTGTCACTGGTGATGAAGACAAATTCAGGGAATTTCCTGGTGGTCCAGTGGTTAGTACTTGGCGCTTTCACTGCCGACGACTCGGGTTCAATCCCTGTTCGGGAAATTAAGATCCTGCAAGCTGTGAGGTGTGGCCAAAAAAAAAAAGAGACAAGTTTCAAGGTGGGTGGCTTCCCTGAGCCTCCATTTCCCCATCTGAAAAATGGCAGAACTCACATCTATCTCAAAACGACAGAAAGAAGTAAATGAAATGATGTCAGCCGGGCCCCTGGCTGCACCTGGCTGACAAATTGAGGGCCAGCCCACTGCCCTGCCGCTTCTCCTTTCTCTCCCACGTGTCTGGGCCTCTCCCCACCGCCTGCCCTCTGAGCACTGTGCGCTGACATTGTCTTGGCTGCTCTGACTCAGAGCCTTGAGGATTGGAATGCCTCCCGGGGTACCTGGTGTGAACTGGGCAAAAACCTGTTACCAAAAGGAGGGTGATTCTGAGGGCGGGGATTCAGTGACTGATGAGGATAAAATACACCAGTTCTGTTCCCAGCCAGGGTGCTAAAGTACGTTTTCTGAGGGCTCGTGGTGTTTTAAATTCAGTTATAATTCCTTAAAGTGATCTCTTAGTAAAATACACAAAGTGTAGGAAGGAGGGTGGATTCGTCTTCAGCAGCGGTCTGTGTGGACAAAGGTTACTGAGCAGTGAACTGTCTCAGGTTTGCTCTGTGGTGATATAGGTGGTAAACTTGTTTTCATTCTTATTAGATTTCAGAGCTGTACGGCGAACTCTGTATTTCTTGGTTGATTTTTTTTTCTTATTGTTATTTCAGACACAGAACTTAATGATCATAAAATGTCTTATATTTTAAGTTGTGGAAATCTTGACTTTCCTACCGAATTGTGATTCTTGCAATATTTGAATTCTGTGAACATTTTCCCAGTTTGAGATTTAATTGATAACAACCAGATAATTTCATAAGAAACGAGGTGGAGTTGAATGATCTCCTTTGCCCTTAGGACGTGGTTCAAGTTGAGTATGTTAGGTGTCAAACTCGGCTCCAAAGTGCAGGTTTTGAGGATTCTTTGAGGATGGCTTACTTAGTTGGATAGATATAATAATTATGGTTTCTTGATTTGAACATTTTTTAAGAATGAAGTAAGGATGAATGATTTTCTGCTAGTTGTTAAGTGAGCCAAGTAGTGAGAATTCAAAAGTGGTACAAGAGACTATCCTGTTTTGTGCAATGAAAAAAAAATTCCAAAACGTGATACAAATGTGAGTCTCTGTGCTTATCTGTAATATAAAATTTAATAATTTTGTAATAAGTGGAAAGACATTAAGCAGAGTAAATAAATACTTTTCAGTGTTTAATTAATTATTTAATCTGATGTTCTGAGGATATTCAAAATTCCTTGAGGGTGTTGAGAAAATTTTCATGTAATAATGCCAAAATTCCTGCTCAGAAGAGCGTTTTCAATTATGTGTCATGTAAATTTCTAGTACCTTGGGCAGTGGGCTGTGCTATTTTAGCCCGACTCCTGACACAGTTAGAATGAGTTTATGATCATGAGTTATATGAAGTTCTGATTTAATTGCCCCGAGGTTTGAAGCTACCTTTGCAGTTCCACTAGTGTCTTATACAACATATTATGATTTCCACGGCAGAACTTGCAGGCATATTACAGATGTAGGATCCTACTAATTTCTAGGAAGGGATGTTAAGGGGTCATAAGCATCAGAGATCTCCTGTGATGTAGCAAAATCAGTGGAAAACTTCCCAAGGGCAGAGTTTCTTCTGAATTTGTTTATTAACATTGGTATATGTGATGGCTATCTACCTGATGTTGGCCAGTTTCCCAACGTGGGAAAGTCACGAGCAAATAAACGAAGTAGAGCTTTGGATGTTTTGTCAGTGTGGAAAACAGCGATTTGTTAATTTAGACCTGATGCCTTCATTATAGTAAGTGATTGACACAACCAGGAAACTCAGAACACCCTTGCAGAAATCATCCATGTCTATCTCGTCATGGCCGTTTCTCTGGATGGTTCCACGGGGAGTCAGCCAAGGCAGTCACCATGTAAAGGCTGCTGAGCATCTGCTTTGGAGCTGACCTCGTCTGATCCCAGCTGTGCAGCCTGGATTCTGGGTGACGCTGAGGTGCCCTCTGCACCCCATTTCTCCCCTACGCAAAACGCGGTGATTAGAGGACCCATCTAATTGGCCTGCTGAGAGGATTACAATATGCCTGGCATATTTTAAACCTAAATATGTAAAATATCTAGAATTTATTTTATATCTTTTCTGTGAAAAACTTGAAGTACTTGAACTATGGAAAATTCTCCAGAATAGTTGATTGATTTATTCAATTTTTAATAAAATGTAATAAATGACTGCTTTGTGCCCCTGGCTGGGCTGGTGACCCAGGATGCAGAAGCAGCAAGTAGGACCCCTGGTTCCCCATCCCAGGCACCCTGCACTCTCTGCTCCTTGTACTTACAGCTCCCCAAAGTACGTGTTGAATCTTATTTTTTGGAGGAAAATGCTTCCCATGCCTCTGGACAGTCCCTTCCCCACATGCCGGCCACACCGATCGCTTTAACACTTAGATCAGATGTCACTCCTCCGCTTAAAACCTCCAGCACTTTCTTGCTTAGAAAACAAACGCTAAATCCCTAATGCAGCCAGTGGAGCTGTGGCCCCTGCATCTCAGACTGCACTGGGATTATTTTATTTCTCGATGCAGCTGTTTTTGCTATCAGGCCTTTGCCCTGGCTGTTTGCTCCAAGGCACAGCCTTCCCCCACGTCCAGCCTAAATGTCACCTGTCAGGTGGCACCTAGACACCCCCCTCCCCCCACTCACTGCCACGTCACACCTCCTCATGGTCTCCCCGGTACTTGGCGCTGGCTGGTTCCTTTCACGGCAGTGAGTTTGCCTCTCACCCCCTCAGTTCCCTGCCCCCCGCACCCCGATGCTCCGACTTCAGCATCTCCAGCGGGGCCCTGCCTGTGGCCAGCACACGAGTTCAGTTAATTACGGTAACGCGTACACAACAATGGAAACGGCGTCACACACTCATCCACTCCATCTATTTCTGTCTCAGTTTCCTTACCTGTAAAGTGGAGGGAGGGAGTACCTCCCTCATAGGGTGATTGGAGAATTTTTTTTAAAATTAATGTATTTAAAGTGCTGCTAACATAGTATTTGACACATAGTAAGCGTTTAATAAATAGAATTGTGATGACGTGGATCTCTCATTGGTTCATTCAACAGTCATTGATTGGTCAACCAATACGGCTAGATTCTGGGAAGACAAAACATGAATGAGGCATGGTACCCGCCCTTGGGAACCTCCTTGAACTCTAGGTAGCCCAGATTCGCTGTCTTATGAGGATGACCCACGGAAACATGCTAACTGTGCCCATCAGGTTGTGTACGTTGAGTGATGGGGGAGGGGACCAAGAAACTGACCCCAATGTAGGAAGGTTAGTCCCCAGTGTGTGGACGCGGCTCCTGATAGGCCCCGAGGACACTGAGATGAATCCCTGCCAGCTGGGAGCCCACGGTCTGCTGCAGGCCAGTGAGATGAGCCTGGGGTGTGTTCAAGGCCGAGGAGAACGAGGTTGCAGGGATCAGCCTGGCTCATAACAGCCCACCCCTTACCACCAAGTCCCACTTTCAGAAAATGATGTAGTAAAACTGTGACTGAAGAACGCTTTTGTTGACACTTCTGGGAATGTTTACCTTAAGGCAACGGGTCAAGGACTTGAGCCAAAGAGACAGATGTCGAGCGTGGAGGTTGAGGGTGGGTGACCTGCTGGAGGCTGCTGTGGGCTTGGATGGAGACGGGGCCTCCAGCCTCTCCTGAGGGCCTCAGGGCAGGGCGGCCGCAGATCCTGGGTGAGTACAGATGGAAAGCTGGCGTATTGAGGGAATAACTGGAGTCACACATCCTTTGATTTGGGGTGAGGACAGCACCCCATGGGTAAGACCAGATGCACTTCCTGTCGGCTGCATCTTCCCTCTGAAATTGTGTCGTTGCCCTGGAGGTTGAAGCAGCAGCAGATGTGACTTGCTCTGTTCATATCGCTCTTGGCTTATCTTATCTTAGACGAGGCTGGCCGCTTTGTCCAGTCAAGTCGATGAAAAGCCAGTGCTGGCAAAGACATCTAAACACTTCAGAAAATCTGCTCAGAGAAAGGACCCAACGTTGCTGCCAGCCGGAGCTGGAAGGCTGTCCTCTCCGGAGCTGGCGTCTCTTTTTCTGGCCTAGCGCTTAATCCCAGCGTTGAAGTTTCTTTCTTTCTTTCCTTGTGGTTACAAGAGGACTTTGTAACACCAGAAGGCTCTTTCCTGAAGGGTGGTTCTGTGTGTAGGATGGAGCATGTTATGGTTTCCTCAGACGTCGGGAGGAAATGATGCAGCCCCTTAATGAGCTGTGCTGGCCTTTCAGCTTTAAACACGTGCCTTGTCAGCTAACAGAGCCATCACTGTCTATGTGATGGGAATGACTTATTTCCTTCCTCAAGTATCTTGAAGTAATGGGAGAAGTTGGATTTTAAAAGTATTGAAATGTCAGATTCATCTTGCAAGCGCTGTGGTGATACTGATGCCTGATAACCATGTTTCTTATCTACAGACATGTCACATTTTATAAAACCATTTCATACACTTCTACACTGTAAGCCCAAGAAAGGCAGGGACTGTGGTTTCCTTTGTCACACAGTGTTCCACCCCCTGGAGCTCTGGATGCCTGGCAGGTGGAAGACTCACTGTGTGTCTGTGTGGACGGGCCTGTAGGTGTGAATATGTACATGGAAGCAGTCTTTCTCTCTTTTAATACTTGCAAGTGCTCTGTGAAATAGATATTACTACGTTGATGGTATATATATGTGTGTGTGTGTACACACACACACACACACACACACACACACACACACACACACACACACTGGAATACTACTCAGCCATAAAAAAAATGAAATAATGGCATTTGCAGAAACATGGATGGACCTAGAGATTGTCATATTAAGTGAAGTAAGCCAGAGAGAGAAAGACAAATATTTAACATGATATCACTTATATGTGGAATCTAAAAAAAAAAAAGATACTAATGAACTTATTTCCAAAAGAGAAAGAGATTCACGGACATAGAAAACAAATTTATGGTTACTGAAGGGGAAAGGGGGAGGGATAAATTAGGAGGTTGGGATTAACATATACATACTACAATATATAAAATAGATAATCAACAAGGACCTACTATATAGCACAGGGAACTATACTCAATATTTTGTAATAACCTATAAAGGAAGACAATCTGAAGAAGAATATATCAATATATATAAATACATATCTATGTATAACTGAATCTCTGTGCTGTACACCTGAAACTAACATGATATTGTAAATGCACTATACTTCAATAAAAGAAGAATATTTTAAAAAGAATATGAAAAAGAATATATATATGTATAACTGAATCACTCTGCTGTACACCAGAAACTAACACACCATTGTAAATCAACTATACTCCAATAAAATAAATTTAAAAAAAAGAAATACATGTTACTACATTGAATTGACACTCGAGGAAATGGAAGGCGGAAATAGCTTTTGTGTGAGAAAATGACAACTCAGAAAAATTAAGTAACTTTTTTTGTGTGGTCCAGTGGAGGCCCTCTGTGAAGTGTTAAGGCTAGTCCACACAAAAGTGATTCTCAGTGAGTACTGACTCGCATAAATGCTCCCAGTCTGGAGTTTTCCTCCTATTTTCTCCATTTCTGCCAGAGCGATGACCTTTTTAAACTGGACACTGACCGAGTGTAGCCCAGTGCATAAATCGTAGCATTGTTTTTGGATTCAAGGGTGTCATTTATTCTGAGGGGGTGGGTGAAAGGGTGGCTTCCCTGCTGGATTTTCCCGACTCTGCCAACAGGAAGGACTGTGCTGTCACGCCCCTGAGGGTCTCATCCCGGGGACCTGCCCCGAGTCAGTCTTCTGCTGACGCCCTGGTGCTCATCCTGGCTGCGGTTGAGAGGGGCTGGTGGAGAGAGGTCCTTGAATCAAGGAGCGGGGTGGAGCTTCCTTGATTCCCCGTCTGCTCTGGAACCCTTGTCCTTAGCTGCTAAGGTGTGAGGCGTCCAGCATTCTGCCCGTTTCTTCATGGGACATCTGTGCACCAAGGTGTGTCCTGCAGGTGTTTTCAGTGAGCATTTTTGGATTGTTTTTTTCTATTGCACAGAATTCTAGAATGTTATATTCTGTTGCTGTTCTGTTTCTAGGGCCTGACCCCATAAATGATAACTTGAGTCTCACAGAAAATGCAGAGAGGAACTAGGGAGGGAATTCATTAATTCCTTGTCTTCATTTATGCTGGGTCCTCAGGTGGCAGCCTTCATGATGCTCCAGGAATAGAAAGTTGCCGAGTGATCTGGTCCCACGTGTAGGCGAATGTTGGGGTCTTTCACATGATCCCCTGCAGTCACCCGGAAATGTCCCCATCCGTTTATGCCACAGATACGTGGTGGAGATGCCCACTGTCTGCCAGGCACAGTGCTTGTTTCCTGTGCTTACCTGCGATGATGTGTTTATCTTTACAGTAAAGGAGGTTGCAGGTCTCTGCCTTGTGTAGAGGTGAACCTAAATCAGTTTACGTTCTGGAAAATGAAGGGATTCATTCCTCGGCATTCAGTAGTCAGGCTTTAAGCTGATAAGAAGGGGTCTCTACTAATTCACCTCATTTAGTGAAATTTTACTTATCTAGAAATCAAAAAGCTAGAGGCAGATTTTTCTCTCCTGGAATTAGCAAGTCTTCATCTCATTGGAAAGTGTTCATGATGGAAGCACCTCTCTCTCCTGCTCTAAGTTCGTTAGCATTTATTGGATGGGAAAACCAAGTGTCTCAATGAAAGACTGATACTGTGTGTGCTTGCTTTTAAAAAAAACCCCACACATTTTATATATATTGATCAACTTTAATTTTCAGGAAATTAAATGATTAAGACTTATCTTGTTTGTTTTAAAACTCCAGTATCTAAAGATTTTACAAAAATAAACCACCAGTTTATTAGAATGAGCCTTCTGGCTGCTCTTGGATGAAAAAAATTTTATGCAAGGATCTTGTGGACAAATCTTGCTGAATTCAGGGACAAGCTCTTTGCGGCTTTTCCCTCCTCATTTATGTCACTGATGAGTTTCACCTCATTATTTTTATTAATAGAAAAATCTACTTGTGAATAATTAGTTTGAAAAATTTATTTCAGAACTTGGGTTTGTTTTCTGTGCAGTACTGCTCCTAATTCCCATGATGTTTGTTCTAAGATCAAAGGGGCAGCGTTATGAGATGGGAGGTGTGTGTGAATAGCTGTTCTTGGGCTGGAATTTAGAGGAAGGAAAATTATAATTTTAGTTTTTCAGATAAAATTTGTGAAATAAAATTCTCGGTGGTGGCATTCATTTCCATTTCATGTGGGCTGTAGGAGGCTACCAAACGATTCTTGGCTAATTAAGTCACGACTTTTAGAAGGTAAATCTTGATAATATCTGTCCAGGGCGCTGGAAAAGTTACAAAAACCTTAAGTGAGACTGAAAGAAGTCTTCTCATTTGATGCATGATTTTATAGTGGAGTTTGTACATTCAATTCACATTATATTTGAGATGGGTAATTGAAGAGAATGAGAATTTATCTACAGATCAATGAGATGACACCCATGTTTTGGTCACGGGAATCTACAAAAATGACCTCTCATTGCTGGATCTAAGGCTGTAATGGAGATGGTGTTTACTGCTTCACCACATTTGGTATCAGAGAAGACTTTGACCTTTCAGTCTGTAAAATCTTTTGGAATGCAAAGGAAAGACCATCCAAGAGAAGTCTGAGAAAGTTTGGGGAAGCAGGAACAGTCACTGAGGAACCCGAATTCCTCAGACCTGTGAGAATGAAACCATCCTCCATCAGCTTTACTGATTCAGGGAAAAAGTAGAGTTGACGTGATGTTTTGCTGAATTTTGTGTGCTTAATATAACTTTATATTTCTTCATAAAGGTGATTTGTTAATTAAATTATTTAATTTGCAAGTATTTGTCATTTTAAAAATATGCAGGTAAATCATGAACAGAAAAGATATATTCTCTCTCTGACCACAGGTCCCCAAGCTATAGATGCCATAGAAATAGGAACATGGCCTTGCAGAGGTAGGTGCTTGATTCACGTTTCCGTGAGTGTCTTCAGAGCCCTGCCGTAGATGATAATGATACAGCATTAGATTTAGGTTTGATTTGGACATCTAGAATTTACATAAGTTGCTGATAGTTCTTTGAAGCTTTCTTTTTTCAAAAAATTTATTCTTTTTAAGGTTTGGAGTCACAGGCTGCTTGGCAGTCTTTTAAATCGTTGGTGGGGGGAATCAGCTATTTATTTTCCTACCTGGTGATCCTCTCTGCCCTCCTTCCCCCCCCCCCCCCCCCCCCCCCCTTCCCCAGCCCAGAGCATCTAGCCTAGTAGGTGCTCAATAAAACGTTTTGTTTTCTTTCTGCTGATTTCCCAGGAGGGAATCATTTGGCATTTCTGGCACTTTCCTGGGTGGGGCAAGCGTTTGTCCTGTTTAAATGGTGAGGGGCCTGGCTTCCCTCAGGATGTGGAGCATGCAGGGAAGAACGTTTAGCTAACAGTGTAAAGCTACAAAACATGTCTTTTCGAGGAGAACCCGTTTTGTGGTAAATATTTTTCATTAAGAGGATGCACTGAACCTGCACTTGGGTTGTGGAGGTGTGGTCTCGTTGGTGCTTTGTAAAAGATGTGAAGTTTAAAAGAGGCTGGGTTATTTAGTAACCAGGTGTGACTTGGTGTAATTCTGGCTCCGTGGTTGACCAGGGATGGGTCTGGACTGCTGACCGTCATGACCCCGATGATGGGGAGATTTAGTGCCCTGTGCACTTCTGACTGGTTCTGTTGGATGTAGTCTGATTATCCTGATTCCAAATTAGAATATGGAGCAAACCTGACCTCCAGACTTACATTTTGATTACCAAAACCACCCCAATTCTATGAAGTATCAACTTGTTAGTAATTTCAGGTCGTGGTTGATTTTTCATTGCATTCAATTTCATACAATTGTTTATTTACTGTTGGAAACTCTGAGATTTTAGTATCTTTTAAGTTATAGAAAGGAAGGTTGTTTTGAAACAGTCACCTGCTACATTTACTCCCCCGGCTTGATCTGGAGCCGGCAGGACAAGAGGCAGTGTTCAGTGTGTCTGGCATGGAGAGCTGGGTTCAGCTACACTCAGGTGGTCCAAATGCTGCATTGATGTTCGAGAACCAAGTTCTTATCTTCTGCCTATTCTGCAACTCTGCTACCTTCATATTTCATTGTTAATATAACCCACAGAGGCCAAATTAGCTTTTAGCAGAGAAAGTTGCAAACACAGTTCTTTCAAAACATAATTAGGCAAAGAGAGTCATCAGTTGATGATTTTTTAATTGAGCCGTAACAACTTGGTTTTATTTGTAATCACATGCTAATGTTTGTTCTATTGCTTCCCCCCTACCCCATCCACCCAAATAACTATTCTTTTCATCTTTTTAGTATTGTTATAAATCACTCTCCTGGCTTCCTCCTCACTCCCAGTTAACAGGCTCTACAAGGCAAACTGCAGTTATGTAACTATGTGACATGATACAAGTTTCCCTAGGGATAGATTTATATGGTTCATTTGTGGTCAAGGTGAAGAGTTAAAAATCCTCCTGTAGATCACTGTGTTTCTTGCCCTGGGTCTCACTCTGCCTGCAGTGATATCTATTGATAAGATACTTACTTGAACTGCAGATTCTTCCAACAGAGTTGGATGCTAAAGTCTCTTCTTGATCTGATGGGTGAGTGGTTTTTATTTGACTAATTCTTTTTCTTTTGACTAATTCTTTGTGTTCAAGACTCACTGTGAAACAATGTACCCAGCCTGAATTTGTATCAGTGATTCACCCTTAAGGAACCATCTTACAATAAAATGAGGGAATGTAAGGCATCTGTCATACCTCTCATTCTGATTCTTGATGGTATTTTTTTTTCTTTTTACATTATTTCTGTTATGCAACATTCTGGTGTTGTTTGGCATTTGAATGAGATCCAAAGGTTAGGTGCAATCGATCGCATCTTACTATTTTGTCTGATGTTCTAATGCTGTTTGGGAGAGTTTGTTCTCATCTCAGTCCAACTGGAGATGAACGATGCTACCAAATCTTGGGGTTCTTGCTCCGGCATCTCAATCAATTGTACAGTGAAATAAAAAGGGAACAGGTGTGGAAGAGGACAAGCCTTGGACAGTACCTGCACCCCAGAACCCTAGAGAGGCGGGTTGGACAGTAGTTAAGATCGTGAACTGGGGACCAGAGCATTTGGGTTCATGTCTGGCTGGGCGACGTGGGTACACCTTGCCTCAGATGTGCCCGTTTGCAGTGATGACAGTGCCTGGAGAAATAATTTATACAAGTAGAACGAGCAGACGATGCACTCGCAGAGGTAAAAGGAAATGTCAGTTCTGTGAAATGTGTCAAGAAGTTTATGGGGATTGAAGGAAATATAAAAATTGTTACATGTGTGCTGACAACATAAACTTTTAGCCATCCAGCTGGGAAATAAACAGAAAGCTTAGTATTCTGGGTCAAAGGAGGAGGAGCTGAGATGCTGCTCTTGGGAAGGTCTTTGAATGCAGGCTCTGTATCCCTTGGCGTTGGGGCAGCGGTGTTGAGCACGGATTGCCTGTGGAATTCAGTCTTTTGAAAGCAGAGGCACTGACTTCATGTTCCTCTTGGACCTGGTGATGCTCCTTCTCATGAATACTGACACCTGAAGAAGAAGCCCATTGATCCCACAAACCCTTCCCACCCTTTTTGAAAGGTTAGTTGGGTCTTTCAAGTAGATGCCATGTTTTGATCTCATAGACAAATATCCAGAGGGAAATTTTCTTTCTGTCTCAACTAGAAATACTTAAATTCTTAGACCTTGGAAGCAATTTTAAGACTTAGTGACGTAGGTGATGAGTAGAATGTAGGGAAAGCATTGTAAACAAAACTTGTATTGTTGGAGGATTCCCAAAGATTAAAATGTGCGCTCACCAACCAGTCAGACAAATCCTTTGCGTTGGCTCTTTACAGATCACCCTGTGGACTGGAATAATTATTTGTGGTGCCCTTAGATGGTAACGTGCTCAATACAATGATTAACTCATCTAACTTCAACCAGGTTGAGTCTTTAGGTCAACTTAGCTGATCAGCACCTGTTTCTTCTTGAATTCTCTTGAATTCTGAAGATGTTCACATTTGAAGACCTCCTTGGCTTTTGACCAGAACTCCTTTAACTTTAGGTATCATGTTTTCTTCCACACGGAAAATAATTTGTGATCCAGTACCACGGGGTTGGAAAAGAAGTTTGCAAATTTTATTCATGCACACCCAAGGAACAAGTCAATCAAGCATTACAGAGGTGCATTTTCATGCTTTCTGGAAACTGCCTTCTTGAAGTTTCTCTGTACATCCTCTACCAGCGTCTCTGAGGCTCAGAGGAACTTGGCCCTCATGGGAGCCCCACACTCTTGGAAGTTTCTAAAACTGGATACTAAATAGGACATGGAAGGCCACATTGAAGGCATTGCCATACTCTGGACACTAGTCATTTTTTCACTTCCATAATTCTTTTAAAATCTGTTATGATAAATGTTGGAAAATAGCAGTTATTACAGACAGCTGCTGTATTTTCTTTTTTTTTGTTTTTTCGGTATGCGGGCCTCTCACTGTTGTGGCCTCTCCCCGTTGCGGAGCACAGGCTCCAGACGCGCAGGCTCAGCGGCCATGGCTCACGGGCCCAGCCGCTCTGCGGCAGGTGGGATCTTCCCGGACCGGGGCATGAACCCGTGTTCCCTGCATCGGCAGGCAGACTCTCAACCACTGTGGCACCAGGGAAGCCCCCAGCTGCTGTATTTTTATAGGGTGCTTTCTTAAGCTTATTATGTTTATTATTCAGCTCTAAGCACAGTGAAAATACTTTTCCTTTCAACCAATCATGTTTCCTCCTAATATAGGTCTGAGAAGTTCATCCCAAACCAATGACAAAGTGAAAATATCTATTGACAGTGCACTCCTTAAAGTATTTTGGAGAGTTACCGGTGGTTTTCTTCATATTCATGTATTTTGTGCATAACTGTGACATAATATGTATGTAAATTTTGCATTCTCCTGTTAGTCTCACGTCATAATATTTCTATTTTGTCACTTAGTCTTCATGATTATTATTTGGATGTCTGTTTACTGTTATCATGAGTTAAATACCAAGCTTATTTAACATTTCCTTATTTTGGACATTTAGAATGTCTTTAACTATTTTTCACTTAGAACAGTGACAGAAAGCCTTTCTTTTTTTTTTTTTTTTTGGTGGTACGTGGGCCTCCCACTGCTGTGGCCTCTCCCGCTGCGGAGCAACAGGCTCCGGATGCGCAGGCTCAGCGGCCATGGCTCACGGGCGCAGCCGCTCCGCGGCATGTGGGATCCTCCCAGACCGAGGCACGAACCCGCGTCCCCTGCATCGGCAGGCGGATTCCCAACCACTGTGCCACCAGGGAAGCCCTTTCTTTTTTAACCTTAAAGGGGTTTAGGAAGTGCAGCGTGGGTAGAGATAAACATAAACAAGGATTCTCATTCTTCTGTGACATTTCCTTAACTTACTCTGTAGACTGATTTAAGCTTAGGAAGCACTTACAGAACTTAATTATCAATTACCAAGTGTGTAATAAGTGAACATACTTTAAAAAATTTCAAACGTTTTAAACATGAGCATTTATTTCTGAGTTCCATGTCCTGAAAAGTGCTCATTCAACGGACCGTCAATCTTAAATAACCCAAAACTTCAAAGCCCTTAACTGTTATGTAGAAAACAATTGATGATTAACCTGGAGGACATTCTCTTTTGTGAGAAACAGAAGAATAAGAGGAAAAGAAGCTGTCTTGATAGTTATGAATTTTTATGTTTACCCGTATCAATAACTACATGTAGGTGATATCAAGACTCCTAACCTATTTAGCTCAAGGTCAAGCTAATTGCACCTCTGTTGTTGATTAAATAGCTAAGTCCAAGTTCTGACAGATTTAGAAATGGTCTGTGAGCTTCTTTGAGCTTCTAGCCTTATCTTACTCTTGGTGATAATTTGTGATAATCTGTGAACATTTTTTATGTTCAGTAGGGAACAGTACAGCCCCGTTGTTGGTGGTGGCCAACTTCCTTTTACAGCTAAGTGGGAAAAAAAATAACAACCCCGTTTTGATTGACATTGGACAAAAAACAGACAACCCTGAAGTGGAATGAACCTATTTTAACCAACTGAAGCTACCATGACGAATTGTAACAGGATTTTATTTTATTTCATACAATTTTATATATATATATATATATATATATACCTATATATACACATAAAATATATATGTATATACATGTACAATATATACATACAATATAAAAAATATATGTAGGTATATGTATGTGTATATATACATATACATACACACACACTTCAGAATTTTGCTGAAGTATTCAACTCAGAATTTTGCTGCTTCAAATATTTTAAAAAGCTCTTGGAGGGGCTTCCCTGGTGACACAGTGGTTGAGAGTCCGCCTGCCGATGCAGGAGACACGGGTTCATGCCCCGGTCCGGGAAGATCCCACATGCCGCGGAGCGGCTGGGCCCGTGAGCCATGGCCGCTGAGCCTGTGCGTCTGGAGCCTGTGCTCCGCAATGGAAGAGGCCACAACAGTGAGAGGCCCGCGTACCACAAAAAAAAAAAAAAAAAAAAAAGCTCTTGGAGTTTCTTGACATTTATGAAGACAGCAGGTCTTGACTTTTGAAACAGCACCGTCAGCATCATCTCAGATTTGCTAGAAATGCAAATTCCAAGCCCCGCCTTGGACCCACAGGTCAGAACCTCTGAGGTAGACACCTGAGATTTGCCAAGTGCTCCAGGTGATTTGAGAACCATTGCACTAAGGTAAGCATGGCCAAAGTTTTCTTATGCCAATTGGGAACTTTTAAGATGAGAAAAATTCTTTTTTAAAAAATTGAAATATAATTGACATGTAACATTATGTTTGTTTCAGGTGTACAACATGATGATTTGATATTTGTATATATTTTGAAATGATTGCCACAGTAAGTCTAGTTAACATCCATCACCTCACTTAGTTGCACATTTTTTTCAGGTGATGAGAACTTTTAAGATCCACTTTCTCAACAACTTTCAAATATGCAATACAGTATCATTAACTATGGTCACCATGCTGTGCATTCCAGCCTCAGGACTTATTTTTGTTATAACTGGAAGTTTGCACCTTTTGACTCTCTTTGTCCATTTCACCCACCCCCCCAGCCCCGCCTCTGGGGACCACCAATCCATTCTCTGTATTGCTTTTTTAAAAATAAATTTATTTATTTTATTTTTGGCTGTGTTGGGTCTTTGTTGCTGCACGCGGGCTTTCTCTAGTTGCGGCGAGCGGGGGCTATTCTTCGTTGCAGTGCGCAGGCTTCTCATTGTGGTGGCTTCTCTTGTTGCGGAGCACGGGCTCTAGGTGTGTGGGCTTCAGTAGTTGCAGCACACGGGCTCAGTAGTTGTGGCTCGTGGGCTCTAGAGCGCAGGCTCAGTAGTTATGGCGCATGGCCTTAGTTGCTCTCCAGCATGTGGGATCTTCCTGGACCAAGGCTTGAACCCATGTACCCTGCATTGGCAGGTGGATTCTTAACCACTGCATCACCAGGGAAGCCCCATTCTCTGTATTGTTAGTTCCTTCTTGTTTTTGTTTTAACTTCCACATATACATGAGGCCATAAGGTATTTTTCTGAGAAAAATGCTTCTAAAGTCGTTGTTAGTGTTTCACAATTTCTTCAGGGTAAGAGCATTCAGAAACCGTTACTTTAACATGAGATGAGGAAGGAATTTGTGGGAGGAATGCACATAGTTGAGATGCAGTAACAGTAGACAGTGCATTTTTTTCTCACAGAATCTCAGACTCTATGACTTTGGGCACAAAAAGGTAATGGGAGGTGATTTGATGTCTATTTAGATACCTATTTTTTGTAATAGTAATAAAAAAATTTCCTTTTAGGGCTTCCCTGGTGGCGCAGTGGTTGAGAGTCCGCCTGCCGATGCAGGGGACATGGGTTTGTGCCCCGGTCCGGGAAGATCCCACATGCCGCGGAGCGGCTGGGCCCGTGAGCCATGGCCGCTGAGCCAGCGCTCTGCAACGGGAGAGGCCACAACAGTGAGAGGCCCGCATACCGCAAAAAAAAAAAAAAAATTTCCTTTTAACTAGACTTTATTTTTTAGAGCAGTTATGGGTTCACAGCAGAGTTGAGCAGAAAATATGGAGATTTTCCCATGTATCCCTGTCCCCCTACTGTCAGCATCTAGTACTCAAGTGGTACACTTGCTGCAGTTGGGGGACCTACATTGACACATCATTATCACCTAAAGTCCATAGTTTACGTTAGGTCACATTTTAAGAAACTAAATAGTATATTAATTGTTAGAATGACTCTTTCTCTGTTGTTACTGTGTAACATGGTTTTCTAGATAAACTGTACATATTTCCCCCAAGAGAACTCATTTAATCACGTTTTTGTAAAAATTGTTTAGAAAGTAAATCTTCTGAGACCATATAAATTTTGGTAAACATACCCTCCCCAGCTACAAAAGTTCAATGTGAAAACATCTTTACACCAGTTAGAATATTTTTAGGTCTAAAATATGACTTGGATTTCAGTTTGATAGGAGAGGGATCTGAGGAGCTGGGGTTGTCATGATGCAAAGTTTGATTTATTTGCCCAACTTTATAAGCAAAAGGTTTGAGTTGGCTATCTCTTACTAGGATTCAATAAAATTTTTATTAATTAATTGGAAACAGTGCTCTGATATATTTCTGTGCCATGTATTTAGAAGGATTAAGTTTTCTGAAATACATTCCAACCACATGTTAAATATTTTCCTGTGCTTCTATGAAAATTCATTTTAATAGTGAATTTTAGAATGAAGTCATTTTATTCCCAATTTAACTTAGTTTTTTCCAATATCAATAGGCCATTTAGTAATTTCATTTTTTTCTCATGGAATTTATGAAGAATAATTAAATGCCTTAATCAGAAACTGAGCCTTCATTCAACACATGAAGTCATAACTTGATAGCATTTCATATTGTGTGGGTGGGTAACTGCATATTTACTAGAATGCCTTTTTCTTTCCAGAGTGTTTTTATAGCATGTTTTTTTTCAATTCCAGATTGCTTCAGCAGTACAAAATATTTCTGTCTTGATGTGCTTTTTTTCTCAACAGCCTTCCCTTTTCATAACGTTTCGTATACATTGGCCACCTGCAGTATTTTCTTTTTGATTTCTAGCTATTCTTGTTTATAATGTTGAAAATGTGCTATTATAGAGGCTGCTTTGCATCCTTTTGGGAGGAAGGCAAGGTGCATCTAAACGAACAATAAAAAGACAAGACTAGAGAGGGTAAGCTCAGGGAGCTCTGTACCCGAAGGTCAAGGAGGGGAGCCCTGGGGCTGGAGGAATCAGAGATGCGGTTCCTGCTTCCCTTGGCGTCTGGGCAGATTTAGGGTGGAAAGCAAGGCAGGCACAGGGGAGCTGACTCCGTGATTGCTTCTTAGAAAGAACCCCTGGGATGTGTTTTCTGCCCGTTCCTTTTGAGTGAAACCAACCCCACAGCCCTATCTGAGGAACCAGATCATGATTCCTTCCTGAGCCAAAGACGGTGGTCCACAGGCTGCAACAAAGAGTGAAAAGGGCCCGAGGTGCCCAGGCAGAGTAGGGGTTGGGAGAGAAGCTCCAGAGGGGATGAGCTGGTGACAGTCTGACCTGAAGATGCCCTCTCTTTGGGGGTTTCTGTGAGCTGCACAGAGAGAGGAGGGTCACGTAGTAACAGGTGGCATTCTGAGGGAAGCTGAACTGTGTTTCTGGGTTTTTCACGAGGGCTTCTGGCCTTGGACTCGAGTGTCTGTGGCTCAGATGATCCCTTGTATGCTCTCATATTCTCTGGTAGTTTTAGGAAAATCCCTGGTGCTGGAGATAGTTGCTCATGCCTCTTGGTAATTGTGAGGGGTCCTGGAGTAACACAACTAGGGTGGTTGGCAGATAAGCCTGGAAAGTAGATTGAAAGGAGGTTTGGGTGTCTTGAGTGCAGGCTGAGGGATTTGGACTTTGTGTAGAGGAGGAGCCATCACATTAGTGATAGAATCTCCCTCATCCTAAACATCTTCAGGTGGTATTTTAAGGCCATGTAATGCAGCCAGATGTGTGTAATGACTTATCCAAAGAGGCCCATACTTTGGAAGATTATCAACCTGGGATGGTGTCTGGTTACCTAGTGAAGCCCTTACATTAATGTAGCCGAATCCACTGTATGTCCGCAAAATTGTCATGGACTTGCCTTTGCTGGAGCTGTTGAACCACATGAATATCTCACAAGAGTCAGGGGAATGGGGTGGTAAATATTGAAAGAGGACGAGGCTAAGAAGTTATGTCTGAGAGGGTTGTGTGGTCGGGAACTCAGCAAGGAAAGCAGGACAACACCCAGCCTCCTGGGCTCTGTCCACTTCAGGCCTTGGGAGCAGGTCAGAGGGGGTGGTCCCAGAAAATGTGCTAAGGACATAACCTGTTTGCTAATATTTGAGTAGATTCTTCAGTGAAATACAAAACCCAATTCAAATTTCAGTAAGGAGAGACGTTATCCCAAGGATGATTGCAGTAGGGAGGATGCTCTGGCCATGAGACCTGCTAGCGTCTCAAAGATCAGGAAGGAAGGGCTTTGCTTTCATAGGGGGTAAACAAATAAGTGGGATGCAGGGCGCAATGGGACAGCCCATCGGTTTTCCCTGAGGTCAGTTTGCTCTCTGGAGCCTCTTAGGGAGGACTGTCCTGCTCCCAGGTGTCATGTCCAGGGCCCCGTGAGGAGGCTGTGACTACAGTTTGGTCAAGTCATGTCAGTGGGTATTTTGTCCTGATTGGTCAATGGGGACAATCAGTTCACTAATAATTTATGAGACAAAGAATAGGAGCGTGGAGGGTCCATGTCTGGCCTTGTCCAAGGTAAACAAGGGGGCAGCCCTGAATCTCATCAAGTCCCGGGGAGAGAAGGCTTCTTTGCAGTAAGCTGTTTCCTGGAACACAAAAGGGGGCGGGTTCCCTTGTTTCTTTTCTTCCTTCCTTCCTTCCTTCCTTCTTTTCTTTTCTTTTCTTTTCTTTTTTTTCTTCCTTCCTTCCTTCCTTCCTTCCTTCCTTCCTTCCTTCCTTCCTCCTTCTTTCCTTCCTTCCTTCCTTCCTTCCTTCTTTCTTTTATTTTGATAATACAGCATTTTAATAACATTGCTTTTGACATCTATTTGTACATGTATTTAAAAGTAACTTTCAATCCTGGTGCCATAACAGCTGGGTATTAAACCGTCCTGCCAGGAAGTGAGCAAAGCTGTTAACAGCAAACAGCCTACAATCAAAGCTTATTTTACTCATTTTAAAATGGAAAAATGGGAAAAATAACTAAGCACTTAAATTTTTCATTGGACACCTGTGGATTGGTTTAGATTGAATGGGCTCAAATGAAACAAATACGGAGAGATTTCCTGTATACAGATATTCTACCGTGATAGGTGTATCATATCTATTGTGAAAGGATAAAATTATAAAGTTTGACTTTGCGTGCATGACCTGGATCTGTTTCTCACGCCCTTAATCCTGGAGGGTGACCAGGCTCTCAGCGCCCTCTCGGGGGTGGTGGTTCCTAACCAGGGCTGTGCTCCAGGAGCTCAGGGCTCAGGTGAAGCTCAGTGCGACCAAAGGTGTGTTTCCGGGATGCCGTGAATCAGCTCTGTCAACAGGTTTTGGTACCTGCGCTGTGCTGGGCACTGGGTTTGGGAGACAAAATGAATGAAGAAAGCATGGTCTCTACGTCCAGATCTGAACCTGGGCATCAGAATGACTCTGTGCAAACCCTGGGGAGACCCAGAGATACAGGGGACCCACAGACTGTGTTGGAGAGGACCCAAGCCCCAGGCCGTTTGAGCCCTGCCTGTCCCCTGTCCTCTGTGGTCCCCTTTCTTCCTGTATGTGCACTGACTACAGAGGGAGAGCTGGGAGGCTGAATAGGGCCTGTGGTGGCTGAACGGTCAGGGGGGTGGCCTGTGGATGAACACAGCTGCATGTGAGTTTGGGCCTAAAGAAGTATTTTTCAGATACGTGTAGGCAGATGATCAAAAGACATTTTAAAAGCGTGTTCGTGGTTGACTTTTCCTCCCTTGTGCTAAAAAATGAAGCTTGAGCTTTTCACATAACCCAGGCTTTCGGTGCTTTGGAGAAGGACCTCATGGGTCAGCTGTTCAGGAACACATGTAGTTCATTAGGGGCCCCGGTCCTTCCCGCTGAATCTCACATGGAGGGAGGATCCGTCTAAATGTGTTGCTGGTTGTTGTCCAACATAATTTTGCTTATGTTTTATAACACGGTTTTTATGCAGTTAGGGAGCTTTACAGTCAAACCTCAAGAAGCGCTGGCATTCAGTGAAACGTCCTCCAGCTCGGGCTGCCGCAGGCCCCTCGATGTTGTGATGCCGCTTTGTGGCTGCCTTCGGAGCTCTGTGGGATCCTGCGGTAAGACCCAAGCCCTGTGTGGACCGTTATGTCCATTTTGTTCAAACCTCACCCCTAAAGCTTCCTCGGCTTCTATGAAGCTGAAGAGATGGAGATAAACCAGGCTAGAGAGACTTGCCAAGTGGTGGCTGAAGTGTGGAAGCGTGTTGCTGGGAAGATGTCAAGAGCTAGAACGAGTCTCTGAGTCATTTATTTCCTGTCCCTGGAAACACTTTACAGATGGGGCATCTTCTCATTAATTCGAAGAGCTTCGTTTCTGTCTGGTCCACAGGCTAGAGGAAGAACTCTGATCTTCCAGTTTCCTTCTCTCTAGACACTGACTGTCAGACAGGGGATGTGAGTCTATTTTGGTTTGCAATGTTTTGGCTCAGAGCTATAGTTTTTGGTTGCAAGTTCTGGCAACAAAACAGAATCTTGATTAGAGAAAGTGGGTGATTTATTGACACTTCCTCAATGACGGCAAGGCCTGGCATCCAAATCTCACTTCTTTTTCTGTTTCCTGACCCTGCTTTCTTCTGAATTGGTGTCCTTCTTAGTCAGGCTGCTCTTGCCAAATGATGGCAAATGGTATTTCAACCTAATAAACTAATAAACTTGGCTAATAAACTAATAAACTTGGCTAATAAACTTGGAACTGCTGATCCCCATGAAAGGAACATCTCTGGGATCTTGGCAGGTAAGGAACTGTCTGGGGAAGGGAAGGTCGCCATCCACGGGGAAGACAGTGAGTGTTGTCTCCAGACCTCTGAAGGCCTCATAACCAAGACGCAGTGGACGTGCCTCCAGAGACACAAATGTGAGACAGAATTAGGAGCAGGTGATTGGAAGAGGGCCAAAGAATTCTGGTTCATAAGAGGAGGAACGTCTTACCATTGAAAGCTCTTCTCAGATGGAATGTTATCTTGGATGATCCGAAGTTCCCTCTTCCCAGTCTGGGGTGTGGAGGGGTTCAGGAATAGGCAGGAAGTTAAGCCAGGGGCCTTTAGGGACCCTTCCATACTGAGAACGTTGTCTCGCTCGGATCCACGGCAACAGATTAATTATTCAGCTTTATGAGTACCTGCCAGAACTTTGCAAGGCTGAAAAAAGCACTTGTATAATGCGTGCCAGGTACAGTACTCTGAAGTCTGTTTCCTGTGACTTGGGCAGCTTATACTCACCAGTGAGCTCGTATTCCAGAGTTTTCTTCCTGGAGCTCCTCTGATGTGGGTCCTGAGAGCCTCCTGTTACAGAAGGAAAGGTGAGAGGATGGGGGACCTGGCATTTTCTGTGACAGGTTGATTGGATTCAGAGAAGTTATATGACTCTAAGTCACAAAGCCAGCATGAGTGTTTGGTTTACTTAGATTTTTCTTTTCAATATCCAGAAACATCGTGGGTCACTGATCTCAGAAAATGAGTGTTTGAGGAAAGGGAATCCTCTAACTAGGTGTTGTGGGAGCAGTTACCTGGAGGTTACCTGTTCAGATTTGCATATTGCATATTTGTATATGTAGATTGGGGCACAGAGGCTCAGAAGTGAAGAGGCCCACCGGGTTCACCAGCTGGTGGTTCCGGAGTCAAACTGAACTCTCAGCCACCTACAGCCATTGCTGTTCTAACACCCTGCCCCCATCATCCGTAAGTAACCACTTAGAGATGTTGCTTCTGGGTCTACTTTGTAAATGACCACGTTGAAAATGACCTCTTTTCACTACTTACCGTTTTGAATCTTAATTACACGTATAGTTCAATGGAAGTGTTTTAGATGTCTCTAGACTGGTGAGGTCATCATGCATATAATTTAAACCCAATTCCCCCTCACTGTTTAGAATAAGAAGACTGTAGGGTTTCATTTTGTCCCACCAGCCCACAGGGATCCTCCTGGTTCTGAGTCACAGCTGTCTAATGCAGACTACTTGAGACAAAGAGAAGAAAGTTCTGGAATGTTTGTGTGATTGCAGGAAGATCAGGAATACAGTGGGCATCGGCAGAGTTGGGGCCAGGAATTCCAGTGCCACCAGGATTCCGCTTCCACTTTGTGGTCTCTCGGGGGGTTGCCCTGGGACCCATCCTCCTTGGCTGGGCCAAGTTGTACTAGGATCGGGGCAGTTACCAGGAAGACACGTTTGGCGAGGGGGCTGAGACGATATTCCCCCAAACAAAAGGAGCTGATTCTAGAAGGTGGGAAGGGAGGTGTGGAAACAAACTACAGATTTCTACTGCGTGATGTCATGGAATTGTTCAGCTCTGTGATTTTGGATATACAAGCTATAGATTCTATAAGCTTCATATTGAGTAATCGTTGCTTAAATTGATTAAATGTACAACCCATTATATTCGGTAACTTTTGAAGGCTTTCTAAGTATGATTTCCAGCCTTGAAAACAGCTTTATTTTAAACATCAAAGAGATTTTTATTTGTCAAGCGTGATACAGACATGAGTTGTGAAGTCCTGACTAAGGATCCATCTGCGTGCTTCCACTGCTAAGCCATTTACAGTCTGAAATTTTAAAAAATCATTTTATAAGGAACATTGTTCCATGTGAGCTCGGCCTAAACCAAATGGAGAAAACATACTGGAAAATGAAAAGCTCAACCCATTTATGATTATCCCTTTATAACAACTGACATCTTCACTTTTTACCGAGAGTTTCCAATATGACAATGATCAGGGTAATCTCTCCATCACTTTTGTGCTGTGAACCTAGAAAAAAAATTCTGAGCAGAAATAAGGAAAGCAAAGGATGGGTGTCAAGGAATTTAAAAAGAATGTGGCTTTCACTGAAAATGGCAAATGCTTGACCTACTGTTTATTCACTTTCAAAACACCTTGATGTGCGGTATTATGTCGGATCCCCTATGGTTAGGATGCTAAGTGTGAGAGTTTGTGTGTCCTAGAAAATTTGACTGGAGTACGAGGCCCTCTGCCACATACGGAGGAAAAAGACCAACCCAACTGACCTTAAATATTTTAGGACGTTCTTTGTGAGGATATAAGCACTGAACATGATCATCTTTTTTTTTTTGGCCACACTGGCAGGTGAGAAATGGAATTTTATGGGGAAATATATTTTTTTCATTAAAAATTTCAACAACTCTGACACGTATACACTGATGTATATAAAATGGTTGATTAATAGAACCTGCTGTGTAAAAAAATAAATAAAATTAAATTAAAAAATTAAAAAACAATTTCAACAACTCTAATTATAATGTATTTAAAAAATATTTATTTATTTATTTGGCTGCGTTGAGCCTTAGTTGCGGCACACGGGATCTTTGTTGTGGCATGCAGGATCTTTCACTGCGGTGCACGGGCTTCTCTAGTTGCAGCACATGGGCTTCTCTCTAGTTGTGGCGCTCAGGCTCAGTAGTTGCGGTGCGTGGGCTTAGTTGTCCTGTGGCATGAGGGATCTTAGTTCCCTGACCAGGGATCGAACCCGCGTCCCCTGCTTTGGAAGGCCACCAGGGAAGTCCCTATAATGTATTTTTAAAAATTATCGGCAGCTTTTTTTTCTACTGGTACATAAAATTGATGTTGTGCTTTATAATTGATGGTCTCCAGTATAAATGGTATATGAAAGAGGGGATTTGCTAAAAACACACACTTTTACATTTTCCTACAACTTTAAAAAGCCACTTCCATTTCTAATACTGGGCCTCTGAGAGGGGTCCGGGCCAGCAAAGGCTGCATTGGAGAGGAGAGGTGCATGCAGCCGCTCCCAGAGCCTCTGGATCGACTCAGCCCAGTCCCCAGCTCTAGAGAGGACTTAGAAGTCTCGAGGAATGTTCCTGATGATCAGGGAAGGTCAGTAGAGGACGTGGGTTGGCTCAGTCCAGAGGAACCTGTTGCCCTGAAACAAATAGATGCCAGATATTTCTGCAGCAAAGATGGGTTTATTGGGGATCAGCAGAGAATTGCAATTCGGGTCAGTGACACTGGAGAGCCCGTGCGAATCCCCACGTGGTAAGGGAAGGAGATGCTTTTACAGAGGGGAAGAGGTGGGGGGAGGGCTGTCATAAACAGATCCATGGCTTTTCATTGGCTGAGTCTTTCTAGGAAAGAAGAGGAGTCTTTCTTCTTCCTGCTGGGCTCTGCTATGGTCACAGGGCTTGAGAGCTACCCCTTCTGGTCTCCCGACTCTATTTAATTGGAGTTTCTGTTTACACAGTATTAATTTTTTAAAAATTGGGCTGGGGTGTGATGACCCTAACGAAGGGTGGGGACTCCATTCAGCCTTGAGGAAGCTTGTGATGAATCTGAACCAAACCCAGACCCTATGGGACTCCTGGATGCCAGGGATGCCAGGATGGATATAGAGTCTCTAAACTGAGTGTCCAGCCAGAAGGTTGTCCCATCCCGAGTGAACTCTTGAATTCACCGTGGCCACGGGAGGTTAAGTGGGTCCTTTGTACCTGCCTTTGCATGACCCCAGGGTTCCCAGGCATTTGTTGGAGAATTACAAACATGACAATATGATGAGAATCAAACATGGCGTCACGATATTTAAGGAAACACCTTTCAAGGCAGTGCAAGTTGAAATTCTCAATGGGCAGGAACAGACTTTTAAACTGCTGTTGTCCTCAGCATTTAGGATGGCAGCTGGCTACCGTCCAGCCAGCTAGATCCTCTAAATCATCACTTTAGTCTCAGTGACATTTGACTCTATTACATGAATGTTTTCGTGATAATTAATTCCACTCCTTTTTAAAAAGCATTCAGATGGAAGGAAAAATCAAATGGAGCAATCATTTGAAACTTCAGTTGTTTTAGCAAGACAATCAAATGATTGTGGATTTAGGACAATGGGTGTATTCAGTTAAAAACCTCATTCTTTTTGAATAATTATGGAAACTCTCTTCCAAGTCCAAACCTTTAAGTCTTCCCTGCTGAGCAAGACACAATTTCCTGTTCAGGTCAGTGAGGAGAAACCGTCCAGGTACTGAGGCTTCAACTTCCCATTTTATCCACGTTTATTGAAAGCTTTATATTGATCCATTTAAAGTACCCTTAATTTTCTTAATATAAAATAATAATGAAAAGGTTTTTTTTAATGATGAAAAACTTCATATACAAGGTATAAAGGCAAATGATATCTGGGGAGAAAATGTTTGTAATGTATATAATTAACAAAGGTTTGCTCTCCATGATGTATTAGAGGATGTAATCATTTGGCTGCAATAAGAGAGAGAGCCTCCAAGAAAGATGGAAAATGATATTTATCAACAACTTACAAAAGAAGTACATATTATCAAAAAGTTATACAAAGATAAGATCAAACTCACTAATAATAAAAATGTTAAATTAAAATGATAACAAGATCCCATACCTCACCTCCCATACCTCCCATACCTCACCTGTCGGAAAATAAATGGCCAAATAAATGGACTGATTTGGAATTGCTGAAAGTGCATTTAACAAGGAACTCCTAGATGAAGCACATGCTTTTCGACTTCTTTTGGAGGAAAGTATGGTATTAACTATTGAAATCAGAATATGCCCATTTTTATCTTCCAAAAAGTTGTTAACCTGCAGAAATACTGGCATAGTTGAGCAGATATGTGTTTAAGATTGTTGAATGCAGGACTGAATCCCACAGTCCAGTCATGGGGGACTGATTACATAAATCATGGTAACGATGGCAATCATGCGGTCTTTTAAAAAAGGAGCACAACACATATGTATGTACTGACATAATAAGTACTTACTTGAAAAGGCAGATTATAGAACATAGTCAATAGTATGTTCTTGCTTTTGTGAAAAAGAAACTGGTTGGAAGAAAACACTAAAATTAACAGTGAGTACCTGAGAGTAATGTAGGGGGTGTGGAACTTTTTTATTTTATGGACTTTTTAATGTTGGAAAATTTTATCAAGAGCATTTATTACTTTGTAAGAAAAAAATTAGAAAATTGGAAAATAAAGAAACACAGGAAGGGAAAAAGGTCACCCAAATTTAATCACCTACATATAATCATTATTAACATTTTGGGATAAATACTTTCATATGTATATTTCCACATATGTGTGTATGTACCTTGTTTTCAAATTTTCCCATGATCAATATTTTTGGAAAACCATGTTAATAATAATTTTGTGATATCCCATCCCAGGGCAGTGTCATAATTAATTAATTATTCCACATTATTGGATATTGTCTCTAATTTTTCAGTATTACAAATACTGCCAAGATTACCACCCTGATATATGAAGTCTTGCCCGCATTTCTGATTATTTTCTTAAAATAAATGCTTGGAAGTTTACTGGATTAAACTACATGAACATTTGTTTAACTACTAATTCAGTTTTTATAATATAATTAGTGTATTTTAATTTAAAAAATCATAGACACAAGACTAGGAGGTGAAAAATCAAAGGCTCACATTTTTCCTTTCTCAGGGACATGTAGAATTTTAAATAAGGACAAAGCACAGAGGTGCACAGACGTCTTCAGGAAACAGCCAAGTGGGTAGACTTTCTGACTGAGGAATATTCATCAGCCATAAAGCAGGATTTCCAAACAACTAATAACACAGTCATCTTTCTAAATGGGAAACAGAGGTGGTCACGCTGCAAGAATAGAGTTAACATATTTAAATTAAAATGAGCTAAGTGGATTTGGGATGGAGCTAAGAAGCAGAGCAGGGAGGTCGGGTGAAGCAGACTAGCTTGCTGGTGGTTAGTCTGTTTCCCTCAAAGGGTAAGCCCGCCCAGGCCGGCCTGTGTGTTCCGTCAGAGGACCTCTCAGCTCAGTGCCTGCTCTGTACTGAATTCTGGACCTGGTCCCTTGCACCTTTTCTGTGAGGGCTGCGTGGTAAATATTCCAGGCTCTGTTGCAAGCACTCCACTCTGCCCTCCTGGCAAAGAAGCAGCTGGGAGAACATCTGAAAGGATGAGCCTGGCTGTGCAGCCATAGAGTTTATTTACGGACGCTGAGATTTGACTTTTACATAACTTTCACGTTTCATGAAATTTTCTTCTTTTGACTTTTTTTTCCCCAATCATTGAACAATGTAAAAACCAATCTCAGCTCAGGGCTTGGCACAGAGGATGTAGTTTGCTGACACCTGTTCGCAGGACGTGGAGCAGGAACTATTTCCGAGGAGAGGATGAAGTTGCCTCTTATAAAGAAGTGTCCTGCCCTGGAGACCTAACTCATTAGCTATTTTTGTCTGACAGCGTCCTGGAGGGAAAGCCTTTCTGACTTTAGACGTTAAATCTTTCTTAGATGAAGCAAGTGGAAATCTCTTGGGGTGGGGACGGCGGGGGGCAGGCAGAAGCAGGTTTCCAGTTTTGCCGGCCGTGTGTAGCAGGTAGCATGGGAGAATGACTGCTTCTGTGTCAGATGGCTCTTCCTGTGTTAGTGGGTGACCCACTGTCCCTGCTTTTCAGTTTCAGACACACTTTGTTTGAGTGACAAGAGGTGGGGGGGTGGCGAGGGGCAGGAAAGAAGCATCGATTTGAGAAATTACATTTTTTTTTTTTTGTGGTACGTGGGACTCTCACTGTTGCGGCCTCTCCCGTTGCAGAGCACAGGCTCCGGACGTGCAGGCTCAGCGGCCATGGCTCATGGGCCCAGCCGCTCCGCGGCATGTGGGATCTTCCCGGACCGGGGCAGGAACCCATGTCCCCTGCATCGGCAGGTGGACTCTCAACCACTGTGCCACCAGGGAAGCCCCAAGAAATTACATTTTAAAGGTGGTCCACTTCCTGTTTCCCTCTGAAATCCTTGCTGCAAAGAACTGGAAATGGCCACGTGGATGGATTAGTAAAGATCTTCATTTTATCCATGAGGAGGGGCAGTGAGGTATGTGTCTATGGTGATGGAAGCAGGTCTGCAGCTCAGAAGTCAGTCCCCTGGATGCCTGCTCTGGGCCTCTGCCCCCTTGGACGGGGTTCAGCTTTAAAAACCAAGCAAGCATCAAAGAAGCCAGTGAGGTGGGATTAGGTAGCAGGACTGGAGCCTGGATCCTGGAGCCACAGGCTCTGGTGGACATAGGGTGCCGTAGCTCCTCTCTGTGGCAGCATCCCTTACGCCGTGTGTGCCCAGGAAGGCCCTCAGCTGCCCAGCACTTCTTAGAAGACCTGCTGCTACCCAGGTTACTTGGGGGTTAAAACAAGGGACCGAGTAGGCTCGCTGGCTTAGAGGGTGCAAACCATCTCAGGACAAGTCCACTTTTTCTGGCCCTTCATCTTTGGACTTGGTGGCGTGTTGTGTCAGAGCTCCATTGCCCAGCGTTCTTTCATTCAGCTCGAAAACAAGAAAGGCTTTTCAGTGTTGGATTTGGAAGGACTGACATTTCTCCCTCACAGCATCTGAGTTTAATTTATGGTCTCCTATTCCAGCTAACTACAAATAAACTGAAGGCCTACTGAGCAGCTGGGCCAGAGTATTATTTTTGGAAGTGGTGGGGACCAGTGAACGGAAAAGGAGGCCAATTCATCCTATCTCGCTCCGAATCTGCTGCAGGGGATTTCAGGGCTGTTTAGACCAAGTCTTCCAAACTGGTTGACGTCCTGACTTGGGATCCAGAAGTCCTATGAAAGGGGGTTCATGTCGAGGTTATTAGTTTTTATTAACCACACAACAGGATATGCCTATTTCTTTCCCACTGACATTTGATTCTCTCCTGGTATGAATAAAATAATTTTCACTAGTGTTATATGAGTTTGTTATGTTTTCCATATTGTTCAGAAATATCTTTGACCACATACTGAGTTAATTTTAAAAGTGGAAGGGGGAGCAAAGGTATGGGATGGGGTGAGTAGGGGCTGAGCTGATCTGACCCCTGGGTTTTTTTTTCTAATTTAGCTACGACCTGGGGCAGGTGACTTAGCCTCCCTGGGTATCAAGTTCCTCACTTTTAAAGTGAAAACCACGTAGTTCAAACACCGGTGATTCCAAAGCACAGAGCCAGGGCATTTCTTTGTAAGTAGCTTGTACCTCCTGTCTGGCAAGGAAGGGGACTATTACTAATATTTTTTTCTCATTAGGCCCCAGGAGAAAACGGGAAGGGGGCCGGTGTCTAGACCTTTGGGGCTGATTAGGTTCATCCTTTAATTTGTGATCCACACCTGGAAGTGGACTGTGGCTCTTCTGCGAGTCTCCGCTGTGCAGCCATTTCAGCATGACCACAGAGAGTTGCTGGAATCTCTCCCATCAGAGGGGACAAGCATCCCCTTGGCATGAACCAGAAGTCTTCTCCATAGAGGGCTGAGCAAGGGCAGTGGGCAGGGACCAGAGCATCCGTTTCCACCCCCTAATGTGAGGCCACACACTGATGGCCTCAGACCCCCGTCCGGTGGGGAAGAGCTGACAGGGCTCCTGAGACAGCTTCCAGTCAAGCCATCCCTGTGGTGCTTCACGTGACATTTTAAGTGGGTCTAAATTTGCAGACTAATGTTTATAAGGGAGAGACACATCTATGAGAACCGGACAGTGATCCCAGGTAATCTTTGAAGATATTCTATAATTTATATAGAGTGATCGCCTCTTCATCCAACCCCTATTTTTCTTTCCTGTTCAGAATTTGTACCGAAAAATTGAGAAGGAATGTCTTCACTTTATTAAGAGAAGCAAAAATCCAGCCAGAGTTGGGTAGGAAAGATTGGGGTGCCCGTGGGCCGTGGGTGGTGGTGTCTGTTTTCAGACAGTGATGGGCAGGGCTTCTGGGCACCTGCGGAAGTGACTCGCTGTTGCAGAGCTGCTGGGATGGTGTTGTCACCTCCCGGCTCCTGCAACTGTCTGAGACTCTTGCATTTTGCCACTAGGTCTTTAAGAGAATGAAATTGCTTTACCCACTGAGGCAGCTGGAAAATAGTGGAAAATCACCAATTTGGAGTCACTCAATTCACTAGTCTTGTACTGCTGTACACGTAACATTCTGTCACTTGATACCCATTTACTGAGTGTTTATGGTGCACTAAGCTCTGTGCCAGGGGCTAAGTGTACGGGTTTGAACAAAAAAGATACATTATTTACCTTCATGGTACTTACAGTCAGAGAAGCCTTTTATTTAGCCCACCATAGTGCTAAAGATGTAAAACTGTAAACGTTTCTTTTAAGGTAGTTTAAGATGTGGAGGGAATAGATTTGATACCAAAGAGAAAGCCATTTGGAGGCATCAACCCAGAATCTGTAAAGGGAGAATTTTGTACAAGAATATCTGGTGCCCTAAACCTGACTGTCATCTGGTTACATCAAAACAACAAGCTTGTTTTCTTCTTGGTGAGCTTATATGAAGTCTTAAAGAGACGAACAAAAAAGATTAAACTGTAATCAGTTATTGTTTGTTCGTTAAATTGTGTACATGAAGGTGAAGTGATTTTAGAACTCTTTCAGGATCTTCCTATTGTATCAACTGTTCATCACGAAGGGTGTTGGCTGGGAACCAGCCTGAGTGGTAGGGTTGGGCCATTGCTCCAAACGGCCACCCTGCTCTGTGCAGGTTACCCAGGGTTTCTGGAGATGGCAAGTCACCTTCTAGACCAGGAGAAAAGATACAGTTTCCGCCAGGCTGCCCAACAATCTATTCCAGATTATTATTTTTTCAATGTATCACTGGTAAGCAAAGCTACTGAAGTTAGAATGTTTCCGGAAATCCTCTCTGATTTGAAAATATTCTGGACACCACATGGCCCTGACCTCGGACACATTCAGTATTGAAAGCTCTTGGGCTTGTCAGGCCTTAGGGAAAATAAGGATGGTGGGATTTTAAACACTGTGGACACCTATGAAACCAATTTTTCTGAGAACAGGTTTTGATAGGGAAAGGGCAAGAGAAAAATGTGAGATCTCCTTCTCGCTCAGAGGATGGGTGTGTGGGTACAAGGTTGGAAACGGCAGGCAGGGAGCCCCACGCATCGTAATTTTCTTAGTTCTGACGCTAATGACATAGGCTCCGTTGCTGATGGGTCCAGGCTGAACTCATCTGTGACTCTCTTTCCTGGTTTTACAAAACCCTTTTTGTTCAAATTTCTTCAAGATTCCAAGTTGCATCCAGATTGCCCTGCCCAGTTAAGTTTATTCTTGGTTGTGAAAAAATGTGTCTTAGTTTTTTCATGAGAATTAAAAACAACTTTAATAACTTCTTTTCCGTGTTACAAAAATAATCTGTGTCCATTCTAGAAAATGTAAAAACAGACTGAAATCTGTAGATACAGAATACGAATCAATTGTAATTGCATTACTGAGCGATGACTACTCCTACTGTCTTTTATGTTTCCTTACCTTAGCTTTTATCAAATGAATACTTAGATGTCACTTCATATGTTATCTTAATTAAATCCTATGCTATACGTGTTTTCTAATTTGCTGTAATTATTTAACAGTCTCTTGGTAAAAATTCATCATCAGCATGATTTCAGGTGGATGAACAGTATTCCATAATATGGACTTTTAAAAATATTTTAAACTGTTTCTTTTTGTTATTCCCAATTCTTTGCCTCTGTCACGAGATAATGTGTTTTTGATCTTGGACCAGAATATCCTCCATGAATCTCTATGCTCAGATCTCTTTCTACGGTCAAGTTACCAGACAACCTTTTGAAAGCTGACTTTTCAGCCACATGTGTGAGTGAAATTGACCCTGTATCAAAGACCACATCTGCCCCCCTCTCCAAAGAGTCTTTTATTGGAACCCTGGCTGTGTTTCACTAACAAAACATGGAAACCCGCTGGTCTCTCCTCCCTTGAACTGGTGGCGGGACAGGTCGGCTTTAGGGGCTTGTTGAAGTAGAAGAAGGGCATCTGTGTTGAGTCTGAGGAGGGACTCTAACCAGGGAGACCTGCTTTGTGCTCCTGAGTTGGGGCCGCCACTGGGGACAAGTGTCCAGTTACTAATCCCCGATCCCGAGAGCTGAATCGAGGATTGGCAATGACAAGTCACAAGTGCCAGGGGAGATTTCCAACAACAAGAACATTGTGAACAAGACCAGCCCCTTCTGGGCGTGCTCCTGTCCTAGTTCACCTCCCCTGTCACCCCTGAAATAAGTACCCTTCTTATCTCTATGCTGTAGATGGGAGAGTGGAGCCAGAAGGTTCTCACCAGATGAGTTGTTAGATCATTTTTGCCTTGGAATACGTTTTCAATATAAACATCCCTCTTTAATGCCAGGGCTTAAAGCCTGCCAATCTAGTAATTTTTCTCCACTACACTTATATGTTTATTAGGGGATATTTCTTGTTTACTTTTAAACAGAGACCAGAGAGGCAACATTTCACATGTACTAACACAGGGATCCCTGAAGCTGTATGCTCGTGGATTTCTTAACGAATGGACCTTCCCCGTACGAACGTGTGAGGCTGTTTGAAAGACGACTGTGACTTGTGCAGCCCCTCAGAGGAAGCAGGATGTGTGGCTGGGAAACTCTGATTGGAAAGATAAAATGCTTGTGCATCTATTTTTGCCTTGTATTTATACTTTAAGCTTATTGGGCAGTTTGCCTGGAAGTAATTGACTTCCCTTGTCCTCTCCCCCCACCCAGCCTTTTAGGTCCAGAGTGTTTGGTCAGTGCAGTCAGTGGACACTGTGAAGCCCTTCGACCGTGTGGAATTGGTGCGTCCTTGGAGGGGTCTCACATTCACTTCCATTTGCAAGCTTAAAGCCAAATATAAATACTTACGTTTCATTTTGATTTTAAGGGACAGTTTGTGTTTCTCCCTCCCTCCTCCTTCCCTCTCTCTCCTTTGTCTCCTGGCCATTTAATCTGTAGACCCGACTTGGCAGTCAGCTTATCAGAGGTCAGAGGGGACTTCTGTAGTCTGTTCCAGGAAAAGGGCTCTGTGACAGATGCTCCGAAATGGAGAATCAATAGGAAAGAGAAACCTTGGCCCATTGGGGTGAACGTGAGGCACAGACCGGCAGAATCAGGGCACTGGGGCCGTTGCTTTCCTGCTGTGCCTTTTCCTTTCGGAAGGGTTCTGCCTGGCTGGTCGATACCTCGAGGCCCGTTTCCGAATTTCCAGTTAAGCCCTTGTGTGCTCGCCTCTTCCCTGGGATGAGAAGAGGGATGGGAAAATGTTTGACATCTTCTGTCACAATTGTACGATCCCTCTGAGACCAAATCTCATGAGCTCAGTAGGCTTTCTTCGTAGGACCTGCGATGGTCTGGGCTTTTATCAGAGCCTGAGTAGTGGTGGCCGTGAAGGTCTGGCACAGGAAGCAGAACTCAGAGAGGTTTGCGTTTGAAACACTACTCACCTCCTCAGGCCCTGTGGACAGAAAGGAGGGTCTCCTCTTGTCGAGGCCCTCTGTGAAGACTTCTTGATTGGATGGACTATTTGAAGAGGTAGATGGACCCTCCACCTGTCCACACGCTTTGCCATCAGCTCAACGAACCATGTGCCGGTTCGAAAGCTGTGTGATGGAGTTAACAGAGATTGGCCAGCACCCAGCACACAGCTGCTGTTCTGAAATGCTGGACGGTGGTTATTATTCCTTGGATGAGGAAGGATTCCCTCACCCACCCCCATCATTTAACCTGAAATCCTTGTCTCTTAAAACAAATTTTAGCAGTTTGGGCCATCAAATTATTGTACATCCTTTCCTCGTTATTTTCCAAGTCCTGGGATGGGAAGTGTTTGGGGAGGTTATGGAGGCCGTCGGTAATTCTTTGCAGACTCACCAGCCATCACTCCTCCATAGTCTTATCTCTTGTTGAGGGAATAATTTCTCAAACTCAGTTATGTCTCTTCTGTTGGAGATGCTCCATCACACCTTGTGTTCTCCTGGGTTAGTTCAATCCAAGGACGGGTTTTAAGTCTTACAAGGCAGGTCCTCAGTGTACCCTGTCAAGAATTCTATTGTCAAGATGAGTTCAGGGCTTCCCTGGTGGCACAGTGGTTGAGAGTCCGCCTGCTGATGCAGGGGACATGGGTTCGTGCTCCGGTCCGGGAAGATCCCACATGCCGCGGAGCGGCTGGGCCCGTGAGCCATGGCCAATGAGCCTGCGCGTCCGGAGCCTGTGCTCCGCAACGGGAGAGGCCACAACAGTGAGAGGCCTGCGTACCGCAAAAAAAAAAAAAACAAAAACAAACAAATAAAAAACAAAGATGAGTTCAGATGATTTAAGCTCTGAGAGCTTATAGGGGTGGTTACCAGCCATTTTGCGCATCTAAGTTGCCTGGAATGCTTTGGAAAAATATAATTGTTGAGGCGCTGGGATTTGGACTCATTGGGTGTGGATGGGACTATCCAGAAGGTTGTGACATGTGGCCTATTGTAAGGATTCTGACCGGGGTACACACAGTGTGCATGTCATGAGCACAGGCAGACTGCAATTGCTAGAACTGATTAAACAGTACAGCAGGGGAGCAGTTTCTGTGATAACTAAATAAAACTCAGCGCTCTTTGTACAGTTACCTGGCTAGTTCCCGTAGGCAGTCCTTTTCTCTGCACTTGTTGGTCTTGGGAGCACCAGTCACTGTTGGATATTTTCGGCTTTTGCTCCTCCAGACCACCAGCCACCCTTGTGTGCACTGAGACGGGTGCATGGATTACATTACGATGCTTTTCTGCCCTTGTGCTTCTGGGTGGTTTGGCCAAGGAGAGGCGTTGGCAAGAGATGGGAGGGCGGGAGAGGGGTCGGGTGCAAGGGTCTCCCCTCTGTTGGTGACCCTCTGCTTCTCTGCTGTCCTTTGAACCTTTTTGAACCCAGACTGTACACCTGGATGTAGTCCTTCATCACCCTATTTGACTGTGCCCCCTGTGTTCTCTGGGACCTTGGTTGACAAGGTCTTCTTTATTTGTAGCTAAGAAATGGCACCTATGATGAGGAAAACAATTGCTACATTGATTACGCGTGGGCTCAAGAAACTAAGGAAATCAGACGGCTATGTGCTCTCTTATGGACGTTCCTTGTTTCTGCCCTGTAGACATGCTGGTTAGGCTAGAAAGCCACAGAGAATTCTCTGGACTTCTCATTTAAGGACATATCAATGCACTTCATTCCGTCGAGGTTTTCTCAATCAGGCAGCTGTTAGAGAAGCATCAGAACGGGATTTCGGCCTCATCCTGATTGACTTGGAATTCTGCTCCCCTGCGTTCATTTCGGGACCTTCCCTGTTGGGCCCTTGGAGATACAGGAATGCATAGGATGTAGCCGATGCCTCCAGGCACTTAAAATTTTGTGGGGGGAAGTGACTTGTGACCGAATAGTCCAGGATTGTGGGTACACCCAGAGATCTGCATAGGCCCTGTGGGAGCACAGCCAAGGAGGCCCCTTCCTCAGCATCCATCGCTCAAGAGACGGCTTCCTGAAGATGATACTCAAGCCTAGCAAGAAGGAAACACAGGAAGCAGTGGGTTTTAGTACAAAGGCGAAGAGACAACCAGGAAGGAAGAAGCGGGGGAGGGGGGGGGCTGCCGGCAGGCGGTTGCACCTGGGATCCTGAGCAGGCACAGAAGGCGGCAGGTAGAGGGGCAGGAGCTGCCGGGCATGTGGTCCCGGATGGCATGCGGAGCCCTCTTATTGCCACACCTGTGTCCGGCACGGAGGAGCCGGGGAGGAGGATGAATACCTGACGGAGACAGACAGGAGCACAGCTGAATTCCTGCTGTGAGAGGTCAAGTGCTCTTGCTGAAGAGTTTGGGGACGAGGGAGGAAGCGGGGAGGCCTGGATCGGAGACCAGCATTCTTCTCACCGATCACAGGAAGCACCAGGGCGTCCACTTGGCTTCTTCTCCCTATCCATTGAGCTTACAGACTCCTCGAGCACCAGCCCCGTGTTCTTATTTCTTTGCAGAGGAAAAACACTCTCATTGTCTAGAGTCAGAAAAATATATTTAGATTCTAACGAAGAAAGACCAAGTGTATGGCTTGGGAGAGAGATGCTGTGAGCCCAGAGTTCCGCCTGCAGAGAAGGCAGACTGGCCCCGAGCTATCGTCACCCAGGCTCTGCCGGTGCTCAGGGCTGGAGGTGACACTGAAGAGGATGTGGCCGATTTCCTGACAAGCCACAGGCAGGACTTGCCACTCATTTTTATCCAAAACATACAAGACACGTTATTCCAGGAAAAAAACCTTGGGGATGGAAGTGCAGTTTTGAATTAAAAATTCTGTTTTCTCTTAAATATGACATTTTCAGCTCCTTTACCTCTTTCCATTAAAAAAAAAAATTGGATTATTTATTTGCTTCAGTTTTTAAATTGCAAGATATTTTGGTTGGATGAACAGGCCTCCATTCTCACCACATAATAGTGTTTTCACGTCTGTCACTTCCTTCAGGATACTTACCGGCAAATTTGCAAATTGGTTCTTACTGTTCCGGTATTTATAATAACTTCCTTGTCCTCCTGTTTATTTTTTCCACTTACTTATTGGTCTCACTAACCTGTTATTAAGACTTCCGTGTTAAATTTTATCACTAGAATAAGCAAGATGATGTTTTTAAAAGTCAGCTTCACATCAATTTTTACGGCAACTAATTTAATATTTCCCACTTTTGACATATTATCAATTTTCAGAAACTGGTGTATATCATCATAAATATTATTTTCTAGTATGTCACGTCAATCCAATTCAGTGCAACATGTATTTAACCATCTCTCACTCTGTGTTGGGACATCGTACTAAATGCTGGGGGTGCAGGGGCTGATTTATAGTCTCTGTCCTGGGTGGTTCAGAGGCTTCAGGTCACCACACTCACCATTAGGGTTTTCACTGTGGGAGGTATGCCTCCCCTTCTCCTCCCCTTCCCTCCCTCCCTCCTTCTTTCCTTCCTTCCCTCCTCTCTCTCTCCCTCCCTCCCTCCCTTCCTTCCTTCCGTCCCTCCTTCCTTCCTTCCCAAAGCAGGATTTTTGTGTGCCAGTAAGCATTCCAATTCAAGTATGCTTTAAAAAAATGGTTTTTTTATACACTGTGGGCTGGACCCTCGGGCTGTGAATCGTGTGGGCCGCCAGCTGGAGTGGGTCCTGGGCCCACCCTGAGTAGGACTACAGAACAGAGGAGGAGATGGCCACAGAGGTGGCTTCTGTGACAGACGCTGACACCTCTGATTGCCAACAAGCTACGGATTGGTTCAATTCAGTGTGTTTTGACATTCCTACATCCTGACTTATGTGTTTGATATAATTTGCTAGGACCGAATTGTGCTCTTTTTCCTTTGAAATGGCCCGATTATTGCAGTCTGGAAGAGGCCTCCGGGAGAGGAGTTTTGGGGGCCCCAGGGGTGTATTTCTAAAGAAAATGAGTAAGAAGAAGAAGGCTGGAGTTTGCTGTCCTTTCCTTTCCAGGTTGTATTTCTGGGCAGTCTGCTTCGAGAATTAACATGTTCCAGATGAGAGCTGAGAAAATACAACAACAGCCAACTTTAGTTCTTTTTCTGAGAAAAAAAATGAGAGTTATCTGCTCTTTAGGATTCATTTGTGCCAAGGAAGGGCCAGTCAACTTAGAAATGCAGAATCACCTCAGAATGGTGTCCTTTCCCAAAGAATATTATCAGCACTTGTGATCTCGATTCCCCTTCCTTTGGCTGCTGGCTACCTGTTCATATGACGTTTTAGTTCTTACTGATGAGATGGGTGGATGTTACTTGGTTGTTGGCCATGATGTTGTGATTTACTCCAGATCGTTGAATTTGGTTTTGAGAGGTTCCTCCCCATTTTTAACTAAAGGAGAAACGGAAGAAAACACTGGAGGTCCTGAGGGCATGTTGGATTTAAAGGGGTCAACTGGAAACCTTTTGCTCCCAGCCCTTTATCTCCAGACCCAAGGGGGCATCTAGCCTCACCCCTAGATCACACCTGGTTAGTGCTGTCCCAGCTGGGAGCTGTGCCCCACCAGCGAAGTGGCCCCAGGATGGCTTAGGACGTCTGCAAAATCCTTTCAGCTCATCCCACCTGTTATTTAAGCACTGCTGATTCAACCAGCCTCTAATAACATTAACAAATTACACCTGGCATAATTCCTTTTCTGTGACGGGAAGTTGAAGCTCGTGGTATTACTGGATTTGTCCAATGCAGCTCTATTGAGATTCACATTTTGATTTCCTCTTAGTTGCCACCAAGGAGGAGTCAGGCTATGAGGTTCAATTTTTGCTAAAGCTGGACACTGAAAGTGTATTTGCTCATTTTCTTTGTGTGGTATATAAGGTTAATAAATGTCTTTTCACTCCCCAAAGCTGCCCAAAGCCTCATAGAGCTTCTTGTGGGGACGTAGAATTTGCATTGAATCCACTTGTAGGGAAAAAGTGGTTAAGACTTGGAGTTTAACTTCATATACCTTTTTCTTCCAAGAGAAGCTCCCTGAAGTGTGACTTCATTGTGACAGAAAAGGTTCATGATTCAGGAAGCTCTCTTGTTTCTTGCCTCTTCCTGGACGCCTAAGTGGAAGTTATTACCCAAATATTATTTTTCCAACAGATACTTTTGTTTCATCCCTTTTGAATATTGTTGTTGTAGCCATGTCATTATGTGAGCCAGATTGAACATTGCAGAGTCATCTGTTTGGTGAAAACCATTGAATATTTACACCACTAGTCAGATATGACAGCTGTTCTCAGATCCCTCCATCTCTAAGGGCAACGGAAGTCCCGCCTTTCATTCCTTTCTTCATTCTGCACCATTGTCATGTGATTGTAATGTGAGAGATACTCTACTAGGCACCCAAAGACACAGCGAAGGCACAGCCCTGCTCTTAGGGGGATTACGGTCCAGTCAAGAAGGTGACATGCTTACAGGGTGAAGTACTACAAGGCCACGTGGAGCCAAGTCCTAAGAGTGATGGAGCCAAAATGTGATGGGTGTTCAGAAATGGAAGAGATTACTGTGCCTTAAATTTGATTTTATTTTAAAATACAAAATGTACACATACCTTTTATAAGAAAATTTAACATTATTAGATAAAAAGCCACTGTTTTCCCTCCTTCAGTTCCTCTTCCCAGCGGTGAATGGTCTGATATATTCTTCCAGATGTTTTCTGTGTGCAGAGAGGGCTGGCAGAGTGGAGGGGTTAAATGCCAGTTTCACCTTGACTTTGGACAAATTATATATCCTTTGTGAGCCTTAGTTTCCTGAAAATGGGAATACTGATTGAATATTGTAAATATCAAGCTCGTAGACCTGTCGCGTTGTGTACAGTTCTGTAACCTAGGTTTTGACGGATTGTTTGGTGAACATCTTTCAATGTCCGTGCACATGAGCAGCGGCCATTCTTTGTGAATGTGGCACAGAGTTCCTGGTGTGGCAGTCCTTACTGAATTATTCCCTTATCGCTAGACAAGTGTGCTTTTTTATTCAGAGAAGATTACATTTTATTGGGTGATGAGGGCATTCTGTGGGAGGAGACAGACGTTCGAGTGAGTTTGAAGGATGCTTCAGGATTTGGGAGGCATGGTTGGGCAGAGGACATTACGGGTTGGCGAAGAAAGAGACAGGGATTTAGTTACTCTTTCAGTGAGTATTTATTGACTGCTTACTATGATTAGAAATGTGCATAGAAACTGGAAATAGAGGAATGAACAGGTGGGAGTCTGTGTTCCGACGTGGCTGAACGTGCACTTGGGGAATGGCTAGTGGTGGGTTTGGGTAAAAGCGGGTGTGTGTCTAAGGACATGCATTGTTGTCTGAGCTGTTCCTGGGCACAGGCCAAGAGTGGAAGGGTTCTGCAACCTCCTTGTCCCCGTGAAAACTGACCGAGTGACCTAGCGATGACATTTGTGGAGGTAACCCAGCCTCGACAGAGTTTTGATAGCAACCATCCAGCTTAGCCTCAAAAGGGCTCGTGAGTCATGCCTACTTTTTGGAGATAGACTAGGATAGCAAAGCAGTCTCACTTTGAGGACTTTGGGGAAAGTTCTGACACATTATGGGTCATCTAGTAAATCCAGGGCATAGGTCAGGAAAGGTCATCTATGCTTGGAAATTTAGGAGATCCAAAACTTCTTCATTTATTGACTAAAAATCAAACGCTCTCTCATGGGTCAAGGTCATGAGCTGATGAAAGCACGTATCGTAAGCTTAAACATATTCCTGGAATAATTAATTCTCCAAATAGAGCATCCCACTGGTGGTCTTAAATTACCTTAATTTTATGAGGCGGGAGGATGTAGTGTGTATTGAAAAGAAGGGCAGTGAGAGAGATCAGAAGGCAGAGGCAGCTGGGGATGGGATGAAGCTGGGTGGGATGCCCTGAATGTCCCTGTGGTTGGTCCACCACCAGAAGTGTGTGGTGCCCCACTCCATTCTCAGCTACACGTACTTTGAGTGGGATTAGCATTCAGAATGATGAGGAAAGGACTGAATGCAAAGTCAAAGGCTGTGAGTCTGAGTTACAGCCCAAGCAGATCTGGTGGAGAAGCTGATTTTGAGGTGTGAGTCCAATTCCTCGCTATTTTGGACATTGTTCTGGGAGTGAGGATTTCACACTGTGGTCAGAGGCTGCTCTTCATCACTATGATATCAGAAGCATAAACCCCAGACAGATCCGAGGGCTGAATTCATGCCATAAGAGGTGTGTCTATTTCTCTGGCACCAGAAATATTTGAAGGCAATAGCGCTGGCTCCATATATGTCAGGGAAGAGGGTGTTCCTAGGAAGAAGCAGGCTGGATGTCAAAATAAATTTATCAACCTAAAAACAGTCCTTTTTAATCAGTTTTCAGCCATATTAGTTGTTAAACGAGATACTGTGTGAGGCCGCATTGTGTGCTAAGGATGGAAGAAATAGGACTTCATGGTCGGCAGCTAAACTGACTTCTTTTCATGCTAATGCACACACCAGTGCAGGGAGGATGCTGCCAAGAATAATATAGAATATTCTGAAGCCTACAGTGAAAGGCTGCAAAAAAAATCTCATTTTACTGAGTACTTGAAAGAAGGAAACTGTGGCAGCCAGTAAATTAATCCTGTTATTAAAAGCCATGCCGCCTACATGAGCCTACGTACACATGTACATACACATATATTCTCCAGCCCTGGTGTCTCCTTTTCTACAGCTGTCTCAGATTGCTCAGGGACCAGCATGTGGGAGGCCCTTGAGCATCAGGGGATAGAATGGCATTGCAGCAGATTTCTCTTATTTCTGAAATGAAAACGACATTTAGTCTCTACTCGTAATGCAGTCCGGTAAGCCAGTCCCAATTTATTTCAGATTGAATGGTATGAACTCCCTAGTATTTGACTGTTTTTCTTCTATGAAGCCATCAAATTCAATGGTTCATCCGAATAGTTTAGACATACTGAGAGTAACATAAATGGAGGAGTAACTTTCCAAATTTGAAATCTTGCTGCATCTTGTAGATGGTAAACTTGTGAATCGGACTTGGCATGAAAAATCTAAGTAACCAGAAATCCAGTAAGGAGCTTTGCTGTCTTATTAGGGTTCTAAGCACTTCTCTTCGGTTTTTCAGAGGACCAATCGTGTAAAAATCCAACTATAGTGAATTGGTAGTCCAATAGAATTTGTATATGTTAGGAAGATAAGTTAACTTTTGGGAAAATTACAGAAAAGTAGTGTTAATTAAAAATGAGATAGAATGAATAAAGTGAAGTTAGTATAAAATTAAACATGAGGGATCATCAGCTCTCTTTAAAAATTTTACTGAGGAGAATAAGTTTTAAATTCTTAAAGATTAATAATTTAATGTTTATAGACTAGATATAATCTTGATAGATTAAATCTTAATTGCAATTAATAATTAAAAGGTGAATCTACATTCTGCTAGTAATAGAATAGTAGAGAGGTATAGTTGTCCAGTTATAAATTGTTGAAATACATAAAAGTGAGTTGAGACTACTAAGTTAAAAGGTACCTTTCTCACATGAGAATAAATGTATATATAAAGCATGATGAGTGATATCTGCAGAAATCAATAAATACAGAGACACAGACCTAAGTGACTCTCGGTGCCCCTGTCCACAAACACTAACTCTCCTCTTCAAGAGATTGAAAAAGAGCTACTATGATGGGTAGGTGAAGAAACAGTTTTAATGCTTGACCATTCTCTGCATTCACTTGCCCAGCCTAATTTCTTTTTCATCACAGTAGTAAGAGAGCAAGTTTTATTTTGAGGAAGCGTAGGAGCTGTGGATTTAAATGCAGGGCTCTTCATACTCAGGGTGAAATAGATCTGATTTCTAATATAAGTGTTCAGAAAGCTTAAGGAATGATGTATTAGCACAAAAGCTTTATTTCCTCATTGCAATCACGAGAGACAGTCTGTGCTATTACTCTCTGGATCAGGTCGCCAGGTCAAGCTTGAGCATGGGATTTGCATTTTAAATATGACCACTTTCTATGAATACTTTGTAAAATTGTGAATGACGTATTAAAAGATATTTTTAAAGGAGGAAAGAGCACTGTATTCTTTCTTTAAAATTTATTTTCTGCCAAGTGTACAATCAATCAGGATGAGTTTACAAAACTCAAACTTTTAATACTGTTAATAATATTCGATCAGGTATATATTAAATTAATTAAAATAGAAAAGAGAATCCTAGCCTTTTAAAATAATTAAAAAGGCAACAAAGTTTTAAACTCACGTGGCTAAAAAAAATCACACTAGGGCTTCTCTGGTGGCACAGTGGTTGAGAGTCCGCCTGCCGATGCAGGGGACACGGGTTCGTGCTCCGGTCTGGGAGGATCCCGCATGCCGCGGAGCGGCTGGGCCCGTGAGCCATGGCCATTGAGCCTGCGCGTCCAGAGCCTGTGCTCCACTACGAGAGAGGCCACAACAGTGAAAGGCCCACATACCGCAAAAAAAAAAAAAAAAAAAAATCACACTAAGGTTTTAGTGACCATCTGGTTCAACCCTTATTTTACAGATTGTACCCCAGGTTGTTTGGAAAAAAAGTAGAAAACTCAGACCAAAGGCTTTTATCCTCTACCAATAAGATGCTTTCACCTGATTTTTCCTTAGATTCCTTAAAATGTTTAGTAAACTGAGTAATGGTTATGATTTTCTGCTAAAACAGTTTGATTCTAAGTTCTATTCCCTGTAAAAGTCCTGTTTTCCTGGAGGCTTTACTCTAAAATTATATTCTTTTAACTAACTTCTATAATGAAATTAACACCCAGTATATATTTTTCCCAGCTTCATTGAGATACAGTTGACATGTAACATTGTGTAAGTTTATGTATTGGCTTGACACATCTGTATATTGCAAAATGATTACCTCTGCAGCTTAGCTAACACCTTCACCACATAATTACCGTTTCTTTTATGTGATGAGAGATTTCTGTTTTTTGAAGTGTCAGAAACACGAGACTGATGGATTCAGTGTTGACTGACAGACTCCCTGGAACAAAGTCAGCTTTCATACATCTCTGGATAAAAAAGTAGTGTTAAGATATAGGGACCGTTTCTATATGTGTGTTTCTTATTTGATGAATATTTCTGTTCTCCTCTGTGTCCCACATGTGTGAACACACTCATGTTGGCGTGGGGAGCATAGGGCAGGCGCTTCATGGTAAGAGTGTGTGGGCAGATGTCTGCCTTTCTGAACTGTAGTGGGAGGGACCCTCTGGTGTCCTCTTTCTTGAAGAACTAATTTTTGCAACTTTCTGAAGGGAGCACTTGGCATAGGACCTCCGCTGGATATGGAGGTCAGAGATACAGGAAGAAAGAAGGGAGTAATCTTGTCTTGCCTGTCGGCTGCCTAAAGCATCACCACGTGAAACATATGTAAGTTTCACCGGATGTAAAACACAGGAGTGTGTCCTGGGGGAAATAATTTACACAGACAATGAGTGAGGTGACTTAGCAGCCTTTCCTGTCTCTCATTTCTTTGATGGTTTTCCTTCCTTAGGAAAAATCTGCAATTGTTGGGGTTTTTTTTTGTTTCGTTTTTTTTCTGCTGCATTGTAAGTATTTTGCAGCTGCTTCTCTTGTTATTACTATTTTTATAAAAATCACCATCCTTTTAAAAGCCATTGATTGCTTCAGAGCACAGAAGGAAAGTGTAAACACAAAATAATTCTAGAATCACTGAACTGACTATCTTGTCTCTTGGTACTGAAGTTGCTTATTCTGAATAATGTGTATCTACTGTTCTGGCAACTGTTAAAATAAATAAAGCATTCTGAGGTCATAAAGAGTGTTTAGAATGTACTTAGTTGAAATGGAGGTTCTAAACATTTAAGCTTTGTTTTTTCGCAGGCCATTCATGGTGAGGGGCTCTTTGGCTTTGCTGAACGGTGTGGAGGAAGTGAGGACACGTTTTTGCTAAAATATTCAGCTCTGAGGGCATTTACCTTTAATAACATAATTAAGATTATTACCTTCAACTATTATGGAAGTTAAAGTGTGCATAAACCTCTTCGTCGTCGTGTAATACATGGGAAACTAGTACACGTGTATTACAACACAAGTATTTTTATAAATGTTATGCAGCCATCTTAAAAATTCCCTATTTGCAAGAGATTTTCCCCTTTCTATATTGATTAAACTCTAAGCTGTCAAAGTCACATCAATCCTTTCTCCAACTTGCAGAGTTTTTCCTAAACTGCCTATCAGTTTTCACGTCTAGAAAATGAAATGTGTTAATGAGATCAGTCCAGTTGTTCACGGTTCACATGGCAGCACGTATGTTTATAATGCTCTTCACTTGATGACTTATCTTGCAGTTTCTAATTGTGAGCTCTCTAGTCCTGGCAAGGTCTTTTGGGGAAATTCCTGTTGTCATCCTTTGAGGGAAATTTCCATATAATTTTGGATGGTTAAAACCAGCTAGAAATAGTGGAAAAGATAGTACATTCTTGGCTAAAGTGAAGAACCTTTTTCCTTAGAACACCTTGATCTGCACTGTAAAAAAGTTGTACTGTCGACAATAAAATCCTTGAGGCAGGGGACAGAGGTCCAGGAGCCTGGACGGCCCACGAGAGGCATGGGTACCAGCATCTGATAGCTTTTTATAGGAGCAGGGCTGTGCTCTGGGACTTCAGGTCCTAGACCAAGACAACATTACCCTGGATAAAGGAGCCTTGCTCTTTGCCTCCTGAGGCTTTTCTAGCTCGAATGTGCCTTATTGACAAGTTCAAAGGCATATTTTGCTCTAGGTGGGTAATGCACTTAGATATGGCATTCAGAGTCCCCGTAAGCTCGGGTGGCTCCTGGGTAGCAACTTCACCTATAAAACAAAGCAGAAAATTCAGCAATTAGGCCACTGTCATCAATCAAACTGGATAATTTTAGACAAAAATAAACGAAGGTGGATTTTTAGAAGTGGCTTGATTTTTTTGTGTGTGTGTGTGAAAGGTTAGGTATTAGTCATCCGTTGCTGCTTACAAATTACCCAAACATTAAGCAGCTTAAAGCAACAAACCCTGCTGCGGAGTTTCTGGGAGTCGGGAATCGGGGAGGTTCAGCCCGTGCCTCCGGCTCAGGCTCTCACGGCTGCAGTCAAGGCCGCTCAGGCTGCCGTCTCTGGGGGACTGGCTTGCAGGCTCACTTGTGTGGCCGTTGGCTGGTGCGGGCTGGCTGCTGGCTGGAGACTGCGGCTCCTTCCCTCCGGGCCTCTCCTCGGGACAACTTGTAGCCTGGCGGCTGGCTCCACTCAGGGACCAAGGGGCACCCACGGTAGAAGCCACCAAGAGCTATCCTGCTACTTTCACTGACTCTGGTCACTGGCAGGGAGCCCCTGGGTCCAGCCCACACTCAGGAGCAGGGGATCACACACGGGGACCATTTAGAGGCTCCCTACCACCCTGGGTCGTCCTTGCTTCTCTTTAAGCATTTGGGACTTTGTTATAAATAATGGTAACTAAAGGTTCTGCCCTGAGAACCCAAGAGTGGTCTCCCTTCTACCCCCTGCAAAGTTAGTCATTGGGAATTTCCTAAGTTTACACATTTCCACTGTGCATTATATGAAACCTTACAGAACGAAGTTATAAAACTGAAGCAGCGACAGGCATCCTGTGGAGAGAAGGTTCTGGGCCCCTGAGCCCCTGACAGTTACCCGGGGACGGGTCAGGCAGGTGAGGCCGCCAGGCTTCCGGACAGAGATGCGGGCTCAGGACGAGCTCCCAGGCTCCAATCTCAGCCCGGCCACTTGCTGTGCTTCCTACTCCTGCTGCTTTGTCATGTGTAGAGAGAGAGAGTAAAAACAGGGTCTGTGAAAGGAGGGTGGTGAGAGAGCGAGTTAGGGCTTGACACAGGGCGGTGTTCCTGTGAGCTGATACTGACATGAACTCACAGCGGACACACGCCCTGGGCACCCTCTTTAAAGTGATACCATCATACAAGTAAGCTCTAGTTTTCTCTTTACCCAGAAATACACAGAATTAGGTAATTTTGCTGTGCGATGTGCATTAACATTAAAAAGCCCAAGGCTAAAATCAGAGCGACATTCCACTTGATGAAATGTTTATTTGGGGCAGTGCCAGTGGTGGTGTTTTGATGCTATTGGGAAGGCTGTAGCCTTGTTACCCTGGTTTCCTTTTCAGGCACGCTCGTGGCTTTCATTCCATTTCACTCACTTATTCCTGTCTATTCCTTTTGTGAGCCTGAGAACCTCCTGGCCCCCGGGCCCTGGAGGTAACAGAGATGGTCACAGACACATGGACAAATGCCCGTGACCCTGGATGAGAAGAGCTCTGGGAGAGGTGCCCCCAGCAGAAGGAAGGCACCTGCTTTGGGGGAGGAAACACTGGAGCAGAGCAGGAACAGGCTGGATGCAGGAAGGTGGTCCAGTGCCTTCGAGGCCTTGAGGCCAGAAGCAGCACAGTGCAGGGCTGTTCAGCCGGGCAGCCGCTTGGAAGGGCAGGATGTGTGTCGGTGGACAGGGAGCTGCAGGCCCAGGCAGGAGCCAGGCTGCAACCTTGATGGAGGGTGAGATCCATCACTTAGTCGATGTCACAGAGTGGACATTGAGTCCTCTGATCCCTCCTAAGGCCCATGTGACCCGGCCCCATCCAGGACTGCCTGGGCCACCGCGGGCCAGGGGTAGTCAGACAGGCTGGGGGCTTTGCTGCCCCGTGGCCTGCTGCTCATGGGGTGGCTGGTCGCCCCCTCACCGCCTCACCTCAGGGCTTGGATCTCACCTCCTGCGGTGCTCCTAGGGGATGCAGCGGCTGCCTCCTCCACCCCAGGACCCCGTCCCCCTTGCCACTCCCCACCCCCGAGTTCTTGTTTACAGGGTGCTTATCTTCCAGCATGGCTTGCAATCTCCTATTGTGCTTATTGTTCACCATACATCTCCCCTCCTGAAAGTGAAGGGATGCTGGTCAGTCCCAAGGACATAGTATGTGCTCAAAAAATAATTAGTGACTGGATGACTAACCAAATGTCTTTTGGGTTGTTAAGGAACATCAACTCTGGATGAGAAGAGACAGAAAAAAATAGCTAGAAAGACAATCCAAGCATGGATTCTTGCTCTTTTATTTTGCTTCATTTATACATTTTCCTGTCCAGTGAAAGTGTGGAAGTTTCTTCCTGCTTTGGGTCTTTCATAAAGGATGTTGGGAGTGGCCATGGTGGTAAACAAAGCTACCGTCATGTGCACGACCCCCGCAGGATGGAAAAGCACTTATGTCGATGCCTTCCTCCCGCCACAGCATCCCTCACTGTACCCTGCTTGCCTGTCATTGTCCAAAGGAAGCCACCAGCAGCTGGGACCCCATCTCCTAATGCCATGTGCATCCCACTCTGGTCTGTCCCCAGGTCCCAGGCGCTCTGACTCTGCAGGCAGGAGCACCCAGCCCTTGCCCGTGCTGTGTCTCCCCAGCTCAGCCCTCTCTGGCCTTGTGAGCCCCTGCACAGCCTTCTTGTTTCCTGCTTCTGGTGGTGTTCCCCTTGTGCTTCCATCTCTCAACTCCCATCCCCCTGCTGGGTCTGCATCCCTTTCTGGCGGCTGTCCTGGACACCCCCACAGATGATCAAATGACCAGCCCCTCTCTCTGTTGTAGTAAACTTCTTCCATGAAAACTTTTCTTGTGAAAATGGACTTCCCCGGTTTTTCTCCTATCTGTCCTCAATTTTCTGCTGACTTTTTCTTCCGTACCTGCCCATTTTCCCTTCCCCATCTCACCCCCCTGGCCCCCCATGTAGGCAGCTGCCTCCCCTTGTTGCTGTGGCCTTCAGAGAGTCCATCCCCTCTTGTCCTACCCGCTCACCCCTCTGCTCAGGGCCCATCTCCACTTCCCTCTGGGGTCACTGAGCAGCGATCCTGCCCACACTGTCCCTTGACTGTTTCCATCAGGGCTGAGTCCCACGGTTGGATTCCGTGCATGTGTCTAAAGGTAAACTTACCACCTTCTCCTTAAATGTCTTATTTTCCTCCACGGCAGGAATCCTTATCACTGCGGTTGCGATCCTTGGAGTCACTTTTTTGTAATTTCTCTTCACATCTCTCCATATTTATTGTACCAAATGCCTTTTTATTTCACGTACTGCTTCTTAAGTTCTGTTGTTTCTGCACCATTTACACCTTGTTGCTGCAACACTGAAGTTTCCCGGCCCACCAGTCCAGCCCACGTGCAGTCTTAGATTACTCTTTCTGAAATGTTTTCTCTGGATCCAGATGGTCAGGGACTAGTTCTTTCAGCTCCACGTTCTCTCCACTTTCTCTCTGACTAACTTTTTTTTTTTTTTTTTTTTTTTTGCGCGGTACACGGGCCTCTCACTGCTGTGGCCTCTCCCGTTGCGGAGCACAGGCTCCGGACGCGCAGGCTCAGCGGCCATGGCTCACGGGCCCAGCCGCTCCGCGGCATGTGGGGTCCTCCCGGACCGGGGCACGAACCCGTGTCCCCTGCATCAGCAGGTGGACTCTCAACCACTGCGCCACCAGGGAAGCCCCTCCGACTAACTTTTGTTCCAACGCTTCTCCATCCTGTGAATCCGTAAAACTGATCTCATCCGCACATGCATACTTACTCCTTCTCCCTCCCTCAGCCTTTCTTTATGCATCCAATAGTTTATTTTTAATTGCTGTAAGGCGCTCATTTTCTTTCCACATGGATGCTGCACACCACCCTCTCCCTGTCTGGTAACGAGGATCCTCACCACAGTTGCTCGTGTTTTTGAGGACTTTCCGGGTCCAAGACTCTGGCCAAGTGTTTAAACCTTCACTCCTCGTCGTAAGCCTCTGAGTCAGAGACGGTTACTAGACCCATTTCATAGATGAGGAAGGGGAGCTTGGGGAGGGAAGGAGCACATCTCCGACCTGCCGTGCTCCCTTTAAGACGAGATACGCAGAGCAAGAAGCGTAGACTTGGGGCCTGCGTTTAGTTTTGTCTCCGTCACCTCCTCGCTGGGAGCACCCAGGGAGTGGGTGAGTCTCTGGGCCTGGGAGCCTTCCATATCAGAAGGGGACTAATCAGATAACTGGGGACAGGCCTGGCCGCAGAGCATTTGGCAAATATTTTCTTTTCTTTTCTTCCCCTTCAGTCTCACCTCTTCTTCCATCCACAGCCTTAGGCGAACGCCTCAAACCCTCACAGCCCCGTTGCCTACGTTTCCGTAGCAGTTTTAGTTTGCCCAGCGTACTTTGTGACGTGTTTCGGGCCTGCCTTCCATCAGGTACGCCGATGCTGCCCTCTTGGTTGGGTTCTAAGAGCAGGGACCGTGCGTTTTAATTCCTGTTTCTCATCACGCTGCAAGTAATGATGGGCACAGAACGGATGCTCCGTTCTTCCTCCCTACTTGCAGATCTGCTCCAGAGATGCCGCCTGATGCCGTGATGCCTAAGGCTGTCCATCACTAACGCCTCTCACCTCTTCTCCCCCCGCAGCCTGTGCGTTCCGGTACAATGGGCTCTCCTTCGTCTACCTCATCTACCTTCTGCTCATCCCCCTGTTCTCAGAACCAACCAAAGCCACCATGCAAGGTAAGAGACCTTTGCTACTCTGTACCACAGCTGAGTGTGTCTGGGGGCTCCCCGGGGCTGTCGTTATCTGATGGGAGAGATGCCAGTCCAGTGGGGAGCAGGGTCACACGTCTCAGCAGTAGAGCTGTGTGGCACTTGGTGGTGACGTGTTTTTGTCACTCACACAGCTGTCTTCCCCATACAGGTTCCCTGGCAGGCCTGTATTTGTAGGTTTGCAGACAGTCTGGAAGGGTTTGGCTGATTAAGAGCAACTCAGTGTGCTGTCATTAAAATGAGGCAGACGGGGTGATAACAGTGGCACAGATTTGTGTATTCTGTCTGCTGGGGAGAAGGAAGTGGCAGGCAGAGAAGGGGTCTCTGAGCCCCGGAGCAGGAGACCTGGGGAGGAAGCCGGGTGCGGTCGTGGCTCCCTCACGTGTCAGCTGAGCGCTGTCACGTGTACCTCCATCAAGTACAGAAAGGGAGAGATTCGAGTTCTCGTTTCTCAAGCGTGTTCCTGCAGACCTTTAGATCCCTCCCCCGTTGCTCTCCAAGCACCTGAAGGCATAGAAGGAAATAGTGCCTCTGTTTCCTGAGGCTCTGATGAGGAAGCCTGGTCTGGTTGGTACATTTACACATTTGAAGTTCTTCCACAACGATAGAAGTTAAACCGCACTGAGTTAACTTAATTGTTTTTCAAAACAATGCCATTACAAGAAATAAGGACTGTGCCCAGTGCCTTAGTGAGCGTGATGGCCGTATGTTTACAGGAAGGGATGGAAAGTTGGGTTTGACCTGGGGATGGCCATGGCTCCGGGTTGCCAGCTCACGGTGCTGACTCTTCAGGAAAAGCAGTAGAGACTTGGTAGAAACAGAGCCTAAAATCATGACTTTATCTCTCCCATTCTCCCCCTGACTATTATTACATTGATTGTGGGTCTTTTGATCGTTCATCCTAATGGTTAGGACTGCAGATGCTATGTTGATTTTCCTGCCTTAAGAAGAATCTAAATAATAGCTCTTCTAAGTCACTTAAATCCTTAATACACAAAATTAAGAAGGACTAGAGAAATGTGAGTCTATACAAATCCTCATCAAACCAAAAATATGCTGTTCATGGGACCCCACCCACTCCAGCCTGATTCCTAGAGTCCAATGTAAGCAAAGATGTTTAAACAGAGTAGCTTCTGGCCTCAGAACCAAGTTGATAACATACAGGTGACTCCTATTTCATGGCTGGGAGCTCATGTTTTAAAGAAAGAAGGTTTCGTACATATTTAGCATTAAGTGCTTTAAAAATGAGTACCTGTTTGTACTCCATTAAATGATCTATTGCTTTTCTATCAGGATGTCCCCTTGTTTTACCTGGAAACCAGGTCAGTGGGATTCCCCTTCATACTTAATGTGATGATGCCTGGCTTTGCCTTCTTCCCAAACTACCCAGCCCTGCTCTGCCCAGTGGTCTCTGTAGGGGTGATGGTGACCTGGGATGTGCGGCTTAGTCCTCGTGTGTGTCAGTGGCCCATTGTCTGTGCCTGGAGCACAGGGAGTCACACGGTCAGGAAACTCATAGGTGAAACGTGAAATCAGAGGCAAAGAGCAGCTCCTGTGTGTGGGGAGAAATATCCTGAATCACCAAAGTGTCACAAGGTCAGAGCACAGACAGCATCACCGTGCGCAGGTGTCTGCCATGTCTCCCTCCCAGGCGCTGAGAGACGAACAGCTCAAAGGGAGCCTGCAGGCATCTTTCCAGATGGTACCTGGGGGCAGGGCTGGGATTGTGTGTCCTGTCCTTCCGTCCTTCCTGAGGAGTGTGGCTGAGACCTCATAACCTCATTTATTTGCTGTGTCTGAAAACGCACAGGGACTCGAGGGAGGGAGGCCCCCATACGACTTTTGTGAACATGTAGGACTCCCCATCCGGCGTTTCCACATCTGTGATTCGAGGCACCCAGGCCGGGCGTTTCTGGTGGGGTCCAGGGCTTGGGCCATGTGGTCCAGGATGATGCCTGTGTGGTGTCCATGCAGACGGTGATGGGCCTGGAAGGGTGATGGCTGTGTGGCTTTGCAGGGGGCCTTGGGGGGTCACACACACTCGGCCTTTCAAGTTCCTGTTGATACTCATTTCTCACAAACAGGAAAGTCCAGTGTCACCTGGGAGAACCCAACGGCATCCGCTCTGCCTGGCGGTGTAGGTCCTCTGCCACACACGCACACACACATACACACTTGTGCACACGCACACACACACACACAGTCACAGGCATGCACACTTGGGGCTCGGAGGAGAGGCACCTTGAATCGGCCATCAGTCAGTGTGCAATTCCTCCCTCTCTTCTTTCTCCTTGGATTTCTCAGCAAGAGTCAGATGTTGGTGTAGTGCCTCCCACAGTGCCCAGGGGGTCTCAGCGAAGCCCCTGTCCCTGGGCTGGGAGTCTCTCCACCCAGGCAGCTCTCTCGGCTCCTGGGATGCTCTCCTTGGCCCCTCGGCCTTCCAGGGTCTCACCCGAGGCTGAGCCGAGGCCCCACTTCGATACATTTATTCACTGAGTCGCTTCTAACGCACCCCCTTGAAGATGGCTAGGATTTTGCTGTTTTGTTAACTGCTGCATTTCCAGGATACGAGACAGCATCTGGTGTGTAGCAGGCAGTCAGTAAATATTTATGGAATGAATGAATGAACGCATTCATTTCTAGAGTCTAGAGCTCTAGGAGCATTTAGGAATGCAGCCCTAGTCCTCTGCGTCCCTCAACCTCCACGAGAGCAAACGTCACAGAACAGTTCATCACCTATACCCGTCTGTCCTCTGGGGACAGAAGCTCGGGGCAGGACGATAGGCTATGGGAGTTTGCTATTTTAGATTTATTGGGAATCAGGGGATATGAAGTAATTGAAGAAATCAAAATGTTCTATGCTTTTCCGTACAACGTTAGGCATTTTATTTAAGCCTGTGATACTGTAGGAAGGGCAGTAAATCTTTGCTTGCTGTTCAGTTAGCAGTGTGCTTTGCATTTAAATTGAGACTTCACTCCATTAAATAGGAACTAATATATAATTAACTTCAGGTGGTCCAAATATTCCAGGTTGATGAGATATTAAATTCTTTAACCAGATGCATGTTAGGTTTCCTATACCTTATGTGTAATGAGTACCCGCATTGGCCAGTATGGTGGGAGGGTTGGTATTTTCTTTGGATGGAATGTAAGTGGTAAAACGTACGAGATGTGGAAGAAGTCCATATACTGTATATACTCATTACGTACTGGCTCATGACAATACGACTGTTATTTTGAGGTACAACGTTATTACTTTGAACATCAGAGATTTAGAAATCTCAATCTCATGGCTAGTCCTAACCTCAAGATTTTTCCTTGTGCTCTTTAGATATCAGCTAAGAATTGTGTGATTTCCAGCCTTTCTTGTTAAATAATATTTATATTAAGTAGCCAATTACTAGAGAGCCAGTGGCACTGCCTACTAAGTATGTATTATTACTTACAGGCATCAATTAATTTAATTCCTACAATGACCTTTTGAGGGAGCTGCCATTATTATTAAAAACTATTATCAGAAATCCTCATATTACAGACAAAGCCCGAGTTCGGGCGGCGTAAGAACAAGCCCCAGGGCACGGGCACTGTGTGGGTGGCCACGCTTTTAACCACTGTGTTGTCTGACTCATGCCCAGGATGGAACACCATTCTCAGGATTTGCAAGGGTGGAGGGAAAGCCACTCGCTTAATAAATACTTGTTGGCTGATAGATTACCAGGTCCTGGGCACAAGCGTCTGGAGAGATAATATGGGTGTGTTTAAAGGAGACATTTTCATTTGCATCAGTGCAGATTGATGACGTACGTGTATGTTATATAGAAAATACATCTAATTAAGTGTGATTGTTTATTTCTTTCAACAAATGTTCATTGAAAGACTGCCCTTCACGGAACACTATGTTTGGGTGTGTGGAGGATAAAAATGAGAAGAAAACATGGTTCTTCACTGGCATGTCCTCCCAAACATGCTGGCTCTTACGTATATCATTGAATGGTAGCTCTTTCAAAGAGGTTGTCTTTGGAAGCCATAGATGTACTCCAGTGACGCCGTCATTGGAACTGACCTCAAATTAGTCCTCTGCAGTTGCCTTTAGAGTTTGCCTTAAATAGGCTCAATGGTGGCAAACCATTGTCCTTTTAAGGAGGGTCTGATCTCATAGTATTTGGAGTCAAGTTTGATGAGGGAAAAACTGGTGATGAAATCAGTCATGTCAATTTTAGAAAAGAAAAAGACAAAACCCAGAGTATTTAGTATAAAACAAAGTGTCTGAAGGTGACTCCTCATGATTGGTGAGGAGGTTTAAGATTTATTGGCATGAGAGCACCATGGTTGATACACACGAATGACGAACACATGGAACATCTTTCCATGATGGGTTTGTGTGGATAGACGAGATCTAGGATATTGGCAAAATGAGATGCGGAAGCGAGAAGGCAACATCCTGAAGGAGGTGTTGATTAGCTCGATCTACAGGGGAATCTTGACCACAAGAGTCAGGCTGCACCTACCCGGCCCAGACCAGAGGCTCAGAGGGAGTATCTGCAGAGATCCGTGAACTGAGGGTACTAATAGTATGTCACATTTCCTATGTACCAGGAACTGTTGTAAGCACTCCCTGTGTGCTAACTCATTTAATTAGAGGTTAGCAAAATCATGCATTGAAAAGGCAGGACCCCCTCCATTCTGGAATGAAAAAAAAACGCACTGGGTTATAAATCCACTTAACCAACTAGGAACACGGCACAGTGAGGGGATAGACTGCTCCATTCCCTGCACCTGACCATACTTTATTAGATTTTGATTTTGTAAATGCTCAGAGTCCCAAGTCTTTTTCAGTTGGTTTCAACAGAAATTTTTACATCCTTGCATGCACTTTGGATAAACGACAGCTCTAACTTTATCAATAAAGTGTCCGGGGTCTGGGGTGAGAGACACACATCTGGCTACAGTGTGAAATCTGGGATTTGCTGGAAATCGCTTGCTTGGTCCTGCCTGCATCTTGTCTTTGTTCACCTGCCCTCCTGCAGGCTGGGGTGGGTAAGAGGATCTTCTCCATTCTTTTTGGGGGAGAGTCATTTACTAATTGGGGGCTGCTTAAAAAGGAATTCTCTAAACGTCAAGACCACAACACTTGCTGGGCGATATTATCAGTTGACCTACAGCAAAGATATCTTAGAAGCATCATCATCTAATCAGTTCACGTGGGAAATGTTTATGTCACACACACTCACACACACACACACTCATGCCAAAGGAGCAGAGATGAGTGTTGTCTAAGGAGGGTAATTATTTCTAACAGCAAAGCTGTCTTCTAGTCCAGGGACCCATACTCACTGGGAGCCTTCTCTGAAATCGGATGACATTAGTAGGTGAGAACAGAACTCCCAGTGGCGGAGGAAAGGGAAGGGCTTTGGGTGCTGGGTGGGTCTTTCTTAATTTAAGTTTCCCTGTTCAGTTACGAAGGCCAGGTCCTCCCGGAGCAGGTGAAACACAGATGTGGGTCCAGCCCTCGGCTGAGGCGGTCACATTGCCAAAGGAGAACAAAAGGGCGAAACTTCCAGGATTTGCCCTCCAAATATTTTTCAATATGGGGTTTCATGAAGAGGATTTTCTCCTCCCTGTTAGGAAAGGAGTGGGTCTCTGAAATATCTTTTTTTTCTAATTAACTTTGCTCTGTTATTTTGAGCAAGGTAAGCAGTTCCTTTTCTGTATTTGCTTGTGTTTACAACTCAAAAGTTTTTAAGAAGGTAGTTTTTCTCGTTTTGGGGATCTCCTTCAGCATTTGGGAGGGGGTGGATGGAATTAGACGGGCGGTAATCGAGAGGCTTCACTGTGCTTTGAGGACAATTGTGAGCAAGTGAAATTTTAGCAGGTCAAGTTCACTTTTGTAAACTGTTGCCAAAGTTATTCCAAGATGATAGGGAAGAATATTTTCTCTCCATCTCTGAACAGGAGTCCTAGTTTAAGAGGAAATTGTAATCATCATGGAGTAGAGTGTGTGTGTGTTTGTGTGTGTGTGTGTGTGTGTTTGTGTGTGTGTGTGTGTGTGTGTGTGTATGTGTGTGTAAAATAATCACCAGAGGGCCTTGCCCTGAGGTTCTGACCCAGGGTACACTTTACCAGAATCACTAAAGACTCCCTGAGAAAAGAAAAATGATGTTCCATTTGCCGACATGAAGAGGCAAAGAGGTCTGTAACTTGTAAAGACGTGTTTAGACGTCAGAGAGGAAATAGTAGCAGATATTTTAAACTGCTTGCATCTGGTTTTTGTTGAAAACACTGTTAATCTTTATACTATTATTATTATACCATAATAAACCATCTGGTTTATTATGTCATCATAAAGCAAAAGGCAAGAAAATATTTAATTGAACAAATTCTTTGGGGTAGGTGTTCTATTACCAATATCAGCTCACGACCAAACAGAAGGCTACCAAAATGACTAGATGCTTGTTTCTTGAACTTTTGAATAAATTAGTGATAGGTCTTTCAGGTTTCTTTATCTGTCCTTTTGAGGGGGCGGTGGTTGTTTTGGATTTGGCAAAGACTATTCAGTGACACAGAAGAACTTTGAGGCAACACATATAATTCTCAGCTCAGGAAACATTGGGTCGTATTATTATGACTCAGGAGAGGTTTTCACAAGTCCTAAACTCTGGCTGTGATAAACCAAATCTGCAGTGTGGGCTCACCTGTTATTTAGATGCTGTCTGTCATGACAGGGAAGGGGGTCACCTGGACTGGATGTCAGTTTGCTGATTCACACTTCAAATCACTTTTCTTTTGTTTACTCACTTGATAAACATTTACTTGTGCCTGGTCAACGCCGTCCTGGGTAGTTGGACGCTGTACAGTGAATGGCACAGTCTCTCTGGCCCCAGGATGTGAATTAACAGCACGATCGTGGGCAGGTTCCTTCGGTTCTCAGAGTCCCGCTTTCCTCCTGTGTTGAGTCCTGGTGCTGGTCTTGATCAGAACCGTAAGACGTCTGCCAGTGGGATCAAGTTCATGGACACACCTCCCTGTGCTCTGTGCTGAACAATGGTTAAAGAGCCCAGAGAAGGAGATCATCACTCTTCTCTTACTTTAAAAATTTATTTTCCCTTTGAAAGGGTTCAACTGATTTGCTTTGCTTCTGTGTGTATTTGAAGTCAATTTATTGCAGTTTTGAAGCTGACTTACTTCCAAGTCTGGACGAGACTAATTTCTGATGGATTCACTTGTTAGAGTCTAGGCTTTACTTTGTGGGTAACTATTTCTCTTAAACAGACCCACGTGTATTTGCACAGATTCATACAAAAGAACCCTTTGAGATGACACCGTACGTTTAGCTTTCAAACAGTGCGAATTATTCATTAGAAGAAAAATGAGTAGATAACACATGCTTGCTCTTTGCGGGGCAGCTCCCCCAAGCTTTCTAGACAGTCACTCCCTGAGTCCTTCTAACACTCCCGTGAGATAGGAATTCGTATTGTTCATATTTTACAGACAAAGAAGCTGAGAAACACACAGAGGTTCATGAATAATTCCTGAAATGAACATTTTAAAAATTTGATCCAGTGAGTGAAAGCTTCTAATATAAATAATTCAGTTACCAACCGAGGCATTTCCCACCTTTGACTGGTTTTGTTATAAAATTAATACAGAGTGAAAATAAGTGGAGGGATTTTGCATGTAATCCAGCTGCCTTATGACAATATAAGTGGACAGTTATTGTACTTTAAACCACCTTTTAGGATATTTGCTCAGCATTAAGCAGAGAAGAGAATCCCAAGGATAATTTTTTTTCTGAATGTTTAAAAATTATTCATTTATTATGTATTGACTAAAAGACCATTCACATTTCTTGATCTCATTCAATAGGTTATGTCGTATGATATTGATACACAGTATGTGTTCGATTTCTTTTGTTCACTGAATGAGCATCACTGCGCATCTGTCGTGGGTGGCTGGCTGGGTGCTGGTGCCCCGGGTGACCGTGACACTGCTCCTTGTGAACGCCCAACTCACCGTTTAGCACACCCCCTCCCTCCATTCTCCTCATCCCCTCTCCTTCCTTCCTCCTTTCCATTCTCACTCCATTTACTTTTTAAGTTAGTTTTGCATAAATATATATCCTGCCTTTCAAGTTGCCAATACTCTGTGCACTTAAGGAATATTTGGGGAAGGCCACTCTCCGCCTCCTCTGCTGGCCTGGCGCCCATGATGCTGGTGACACAGGGTGGGCTGGCCTGGAGCCCCGCCCAGAGCCCCAGACCTGCAGGAGGACGGCCTGGAGTCCGGGCATGTGTGTGTCCTGGAGTGGCCTCTTTTTGTCTGTCCCCCTGCAGCCTGGCCACCCATGACCAGGGTTACAGGGTCCATTGGCAATTGGGTGCAAAGGACTGTTCTCTGCTCCATCATATCAGGTTCCTTTGGATATAACGGCCTCTGCAAGAGGAAGATTGCTCTTCTAAGATTCAGGGGTGCCTGGCAAGCTGGTGCTGCTGCCTGGGTGGGGATGTCCCCGTGCCCCCAACACAGACACACAGACACACACACACACACACACACACACACACACACACACACACACACACACACAGACGCCTCTTTAGGATCAAGGCATTGATTCTCTCCATTGTTTGGCATGATGGTGGCCGAGGGCTCACGGCCCTGTCCGTCCATCTCTGAGAACCGTCCCAAGCTGAGAGGGTCTCTCCAGGTGGTAGATGTGGCCCCCATTTTGATGACTGGTTATGGTGGGGTCTCCTTGCCTTGTTCTGGGACAGTCCTGCTGTCTCAGCTCTGGAGCTTCCTGTGGGGTCGTCTGAGCCTCTGCCATCACCGAGTTGCACCCCAGCCTCTCCCTCTCCCCGGCCTTGCTGCCCTCCCTCCCTCCACAGTCTGTGTCCCTGGCCTGAGTGGGTCATCTAAGACCTGCTGACACAGGGCCCTGGCCAGGAGGGCCCGTGAAGGCTGGATTTTGGCCCCTGTTGTGCTGACCAAAACAACAGGATTGTGTGCTTCTAGGGGAAGGGGTCCCTACTCCAGTACAGGATTGTGTGCTTCCAGGGGAAGGCGTCCCATGGGTGAGCGAAGCTAGCAGTGGCCCTGCAAAAAAAAAAAGAGGAGAAAGCACATTTTAGAGCAACACACAATTTTCCTGAAGATGAGCCCCATTTACTCAACATGATCCTGTCAATTCCCCTCCTAACTTCCTCAGCGTTCTTGAGAAGTGCGCTGAGTGATTACCCGGCAGCCGTTAGTCTGTAAGGTTCCAGCCTCAGCTTCCCCAGAGGGACCTGGCCACGCAGAGGCTGCAAAGATCCATCACTGCTCCTCTCAGTTGAGAGGCAGAAAGCGAGCAGAGGAAGCGGCTAATAGCAAGGCCGGGTCTGGACGGCGGAGTGTTGGGCACCGAAGCCGCAGGACCAGCGTCTTCCGGTCACAGAGGCCTTACTGCCTGCCTCTGCTGTTTCTTTGTTCCACAGTTACTCGCTAGCGGACTGCGTGATAGGTGAGGATTAATTATCTGTTTGCTGCCAGGCTCATTCAACGGCCAGCTTATTGGAAGGCATGATCATGCATGCTGGTCGCGGCTGGCTGCTTGTTCATGGAGACAAGTGTTGGGCAAACACTCGTTCATCTGATGAGCTGACAGTGGTGATGGGGGCTGGTGGGCTGCACCTGTCTTTAAATAGCAGTGACGGGCTCTGTCATTCAACCAGATGCTGCTCATCAAATATTCAGCAGCCAGAGCTTTCACAAAGGCCTTTCATCGGCTCACGTGCAAGCAGAAGGGAGAAAGGAGGCCAAGCTTCTGAAAGCTGGGCTGGGCTAGGCTTTTTCGTTTGGAAATGGGGCAGCGGCTAGTTGGAAGGAGGGATGATTAGAGAATGATTACCCGGGGAATTTAAACATATTTGTGGTCCGGAGTTTTGCTGTCTTTTGGACTTTGTGTGTAACACCCTAACAGAATCTCAATGAACGAGTCCCCTGCATTAATTCCTGGGATAATCTGTCACAGAAAGATAGACTTACACTGAGTGGGGGACAGGATGAAGTATTGATTGATTCATTCATTCATTCACTCATTCGTGTCACAAATATTTATGAGGCATTTACTCTTTGCAAATAATATGTTAAGAACTGGTAATACAACAGAAAGCAAAAGTAAACAACATAGCTCTATAATCCAGAAATTTACTCTCCATTTGGTGATACTAAAGGATAAGTTTAACTTTTCAGACTACATTCTGAAGTCTAAATACAGTTGACCCTCATCATTGGCATATTCTGTATTTGTGAATTAAATTTATTTGTGACCCCAAAATAATAATGGTCACACAGCTTTCATGGTCATTGTCAGACCCAAGCAGAGCGGCAGGGGATTGGAGTTGCTGGCCACTCACGTGCAACCGAGGAAGGTCAAGGTGAGGCTCTCCTTCTGGGTTCAGCTCAGACTGTGAACAGGTGTCCTGTTTGCAGTCTAGCTAGTGCCATGCATACCACGTTTCTGTTCTTTGTGTTGGTGATGTTGCTGTTTAAAATGGCCCCAAGTGTAGTGCTAAGTGCTGTCCTGTGCTTCTAAGTGCAAGAAGGCTGAACATGGGATCCTGCAATCCCACTCCTGGGTGTAGAACCGGAAAAGATGAAAACTCTAATTCGACAAGATATATGCACCCCTGTGTTCATAGAAGCACTACTTACAATACCCAAGACACAAAGCAACCTAAGTATTCATCGACAGATGAATGGATAAAGAAGATGTGGTATATGTATATGATGGCATACTACTCGGCCATAAAAAAGGATGAAATAATGCCATTTGCAGCAACATGGATGGGCCTAGAGATTATCATACTAAGTGAAGTAAGTCAGAGAGAGACAAATATCACTTATATGTGGAATCTAAAAATGAATTTATTTACAAAACAGAAACAGATGCAAAGACATAGAAAGCAAACTTATGGTTACCAAAGGGGAAAGGTGGGGGATAAATTAGGAGTTTACACCCTACTATACACCCTACTGTATATAAAACAGATAAACAACAAGGACCTACTGTAGGGCACAGGGAACTCTACTCAATATCTTGTAATAACCTATAATTACAAGATTACAATAACCTATAATGGAAAAGAATCTGAAAAGGAATATCTATCTATATCTAGCTATATGAAGATATAACTGAATCACTGCTGTACTGCTGAAACTAACACAACATTGTAAATAAATTATGCTTCAATTTAAAAAAAAATGCAAAAAAAAGAAGGCTGGGATGTGCCTTATGGAGAAAGTACATTTATCAGAGAGACCATGTTCAAGCAGGGGTCACGGTGCTGTTGGCCATGAGTTCACTGTTGATGAATCTATTGAATAAGGTGTCTTTAAACAGGTTATGTATTGATCGGCTGATGAAAATGTTGTAACCAGAGGCTCCCAGGAACCTACTGTATTTCCCCGTACTGTCCCATTCAGTTCAGGGCAACGTCATAGAGCATCACTACTGCAAATAACAAGAGTTAACTGTATACGTTTTGCGCTAGAATTTGGGGCTTAGGGTTCTAGTGACATAGAGCTTGAAGTAGGAGAGGAGAACTGTCATACTGTTTGCAAGGGGTTTCCTAAAATTGTGGCTCGAATTTTCTTTAAGGTGAGTTATATTAAGACATCTTGGACAGTTGTGTGGCTGAGGAGAGCCTCTGTAAAGTTGTCACAACTTCTTTGGTGAAGTGTTCTCTATATTTGATTTGCAATTAGCTGTGTTTTTTCTGCATTTTTTTCTTAAAGGCCTAGAATTTTAAACCTGGGACACAGATCTACCTCTGGAGGTGCTGGGTGTTAGTGTCCTTACAGGAATGGTGCAGAGGAGGGCTGTGGAAGAAGCTTGCACTTTTTAAGCTTTCAGTGTTCAAATGACTCATTAACGTAATAATAATGCTATTTATTTTCACATTTCACAAAGACCTTTTACTTTGATTATTTCTTATAATACTCACAATATCCTAAGAGATAGTATTTTCCCACCTTATAAACGAGGAAGAGGTTTAGGTTAATTTGCCAGATGTTTGTCAGATTATATATATATATATATGTATATATATATATATAAAAAACATATAATTATACATATGTGTATATATATAACTGTCTCCTACATTTTTGTGTCCCCAATTATGGCTCTAATGTATCCTAATTATGAAAGCTATGAAAGGACTGTTATCAGAACTCTTGGATAATGTCAGTACCAACATATTGATGAGACAGTTTTCACTTACAATAAAAAAATCAGTAAGCTCTCTGTTTACTTCAGGAAGTATATATAGTTTGGGAGAAAGTGGATACTTTTTCCCCATGAATTTCATGAATTTTTCTTATTCTCAAGTCTTGTTTAACCTATAGATTTGTTCTCTCTCTCTCTCAACCTCTCTTCTACACAGAGACAAAATCTCTCTGACAAAATGACAATCAAATTATTTACAGTCCATTCATACATATGTATATGTAATAATTGTGATTACTGGAAAAAATAAAGTGTGGCCAATTTAAATTTGAATTTCAGATAAGTAACAAATCATTTTTTTGTATAATTTTGTCCCCAATTACATGGAACATACTTACTAAAAATTAAATTATTCATTTTTTTGAGATTCAAATTGAACTGGATGTCCTGCATTTTTATTTGCTAAAATCTGGCAGCCCTAATAATAATCATACTTGTGTGTGTGTGTGTGTGTGTGTGTGTCAGGAAGGAGCTATTCACCACCTTTTCAAATGAGATCGGGTGCATTCAGGGTGTATGGCTGTAGACGCCCCACCTTTTCAAGTCACCATTTGCTTGGCTCAGTTTGAGCTCCAGGAGACAAGCATTTCTAAACTCTGCTTTTCAGTTTCATGCAAAATGTTGATCTACCCTATCAGCTATTCATTCATACAAATATGGGATGATAACAGCAAAACGTTGGAAAGGGGATCAGGCTGGTCTTCGAGTTAGCTGATTAAACTTGTCTCTAGTATATGCCCCTCTTTTGCCAAAACATTTTTCGCTGAGCTGTTTTGGGATTAGAGCCAGCGTGCTGGTAAAACTGAAACCAAAAGTTATCAGCAGAAGAATACACTAAAGAAGTATTTTCTGTGTCTCACTTAACTATACATTTGATTCAACTTAGCAGGTTGGTTGTGGTCCCTGAGTCACTAGCTCAAGGTTCCTAGTGATGGTTTACAATGCATGGCAACTGCTGTGGGTTTTATCTCCTGTATCCCTTTCCTGCCTCCCAAAGAGTATGACACTGCAGTGACGCCCCATCAAACACACCCGTCCAGACTGGCCTGAATGAACACACATGTTATAACTCTTGGGGGAGATGGTTACACGGTGACCCGCACTGCGTTCCTCCTGTGGGACAGTGTATTTCCTGGAGAGAACATTTGGCCTTTAAGGAGTAGTGTGAAATAGATGTATGGACAGGGGATGCTCGCCTACCAGGGGCTCGGAATATGGCCTTCTTGACCAGGACAGTGGGGACGTGGTTAAAATGGGTGCGTAGACACTCTTTCTGCTCAGTTCCAGGTATAAGTCTTGATGTAGCTGCATTTTGCACAAAGTGTCAATATAGATAGTGCCTGCCCAGATGTTACTGTCGGAGAATGAGGTGAAGATGAAACAAGTAGATGGGTTCCTTACAGGATGTTTTACTCAGTTTTCCAAATTATATAAAGTTTATATTTTTTACAAGTGGTATTCAAGCAACAATAATTTGTACTATTTTCCCACGTTAAGAAGATCCATACAATTGACGGAGCGGGAAAATGAACAAATTTAGTCTGAACACAAAAAGACCACAGATGCGGGGCGATAATACTGGAAAATAAACAAGGAAGAAATCACGGTTTCCTCCAGTTCGAACTATTTAGTTAAAAACCCACTGACCTTTAGAAACAATGAGAGTGAGTGTCTGGAATGCACGATGGGTTCTATGTGCTGTTTTGCTCTGAAATCACATCTCTGTCCCTCCCTGGGCTGAGGGCCACGCTGCCCAGTACGCCCCTCCTCCGATCTGTGTGGGCCTTTCACAGCCGCTGGGCTTGGTCTGCAATTATTCTTTCTCCTCCTTCCTGGAGCCTTGTGATTGAATTTGGCGAGCGTGTGAGTAGCGTGGCATCATCTAATCTCCAGGTGTCCGCGGGTACCTGCACCTCACCGTTCAGGGTCCCCCTGGCCAGTCACCCCAGAGGGTTAGGGGCAGTGATGAGAGCAGTTTAATTGAAGACAGGCCATTCAGTGGTTCAGGATTTTTTCTTTTTTCTGCAGTACGTGGGCCTCTCACTGTTGTGGCCTCTCCCACCGCGGAGCACAGGCTCCGGACGCACAGGCTCAGCGGCCATGGCTCACGGGCCCAGCCGCTCCGCGGCATGTGGGATCTTCCCGGACCGGGGCATAAACCTGTGTCGCCTGCATCGGCAGGCGGACTCCCACCCACTGCGCCACCAGGGAAGCCCGGTTCAGGCTTTATTTTCCAGTTTTCCCACCTGCCGTGGACCATCCAAATACCAACACCAGACTCCTCCTCCTTGTCCTCACACCTTCAGAAGACACCCCAAGTTCTGGGCTGGGTAATGTGACCCGTCCAGAGACAAGTTTCTGTTTGCACCAGAGGGAGCTGCTTTCTCCAAAACAGCTCCAACTGTGGCATTTCAAGGCCTTTTAGACAGTTCCCACTAACCCCATTTACTTGGCCTCATTTATACTTTTTTTTTCTAGAAAAATAAAGATAATTTAAAGTAACCCTTTATTGTGAGTACTGTTGGAGTTTAAGTTATGAAAAAGCAAGAATTTGGGGGAAAGGAGGCTGATGGGATCCAATTTCATGGAAATCAAACGTACTGGAAAGGAAAGCAGCACTAGTGCAAGGACTTAATGATGAGACCAAAATACACTCTTCACCCTGACAATGAGGTTCATTATGGTGGCGGGACCAAAGCGTGGGAGAAAAGATTTCAGAAAGGGAAGTGCCCTACCATAAGTATAAAGTCAGAAAGTAACCCTTATATAAATACATAGATAATATTAGACTAAGTACATAGATAATATTAGGCTATGCATTTTCTATATGAGTGATACAGTCCTGAACATTACAGAGCATCGCAAGCCCAGTCCTTTCATGCTATCGTTCAGGAATGGCAGCAAAACATCCACTTAGGTACCTGATTGTCCCACAGACACGTGATATAGTTATTCTGTCAATAGTGATGATGACAGTTATGTTCTCGTTATAGTCTCAGTATACCCATTACCTCTGAGGTCTTTACTGGAGATTTGCCAAGTTAGGACTCAGGATACAAAGAAATGTAAATAAACCAATGTCTCTAAACTGAAGGAGTTTCCAATCTAATTCTGAGATTATACTTGGAAACCTGAGTCAATGTGTAAGTGTAACATCATGTCAATAATAGGAATAACAGCACAAATAACTAAAGTTTGCTACTATGTAAATAATATGTATAAATGTATATCGTATGTTATGTCACTAAAGAGAATGGGGAGGAGCATTTACCGAAAGCTCTGATTTTAGTTGGGCGTCATTAATACGCAGCCCGTCTTTGAGGCTACGTCTGGCCAATAACTCTATATGTTTTTTTTTAAATTTTTATTTATTTATTTATTTATTTATTATGGCTGTGTTGGGTCTTCGTTTCTGTGCGAGGGCTTTCTCTAGTTGCGGCGAGAGGGGGCCACTCTTCATCACGGTGCGCGGGCCTCTCACTATCGCGGCCTCTTGTTGCGGAGCACAGGCTCCAGACGTGCAGGCTCAGTAATTGTGGCTCACGGGCCTAGTTGCTCCGCAGCATGTGGGATCTTCCCTGACCAGGACTCGAACCCGTGTCCCCTGCATTGGCAGGCAGACTCTCAACCACTGCGTCATCAGGGAAGCCCCTCTGTGTGTTTTTTGAGCCTTCTGAAATGTGCAGGTGGGGCCATGTCACCTGTGACCTTCTGCGCGCAGTTTATCTGAAGCTGTTCTGACTTGTACAGCTCTCGGTTAAAGGGTGCGCGTCTGTTTGTGCCTCTGGAGTGGGCAGGGGGGATGCGGAGGTTAATGCAGCTGGAGGTTAATGCACCTGTTCGTAATAAAGCATCAGGAAGCGATATCCTTGGGGGATCTTAACATATCAAGTGCTTTAGCATGTTTTTACTAATTTTTGATCCTGAGTGTGGTGATGGAAAGGGGAAGAAAACGTGTGTGCATGTGTGGGAGTGTGTTCGTGTGCATTTTAAATGGATCCAACTTAAGAAGGGGGTTACTTAGGTCCAGGGGATGAGAAGAAAGGGGAGAATGAGTTAGGAGAATTCACAGGGTTTGCCTGAATATTTGCAAGGAGAGAATACTGTAAAATAAAGCCAGAATGTGGGGCATCACAGAAACCTTCCCCAAAGCAGCCTGGTTTTCAAGAAATCTGTTAAAACGATGTCTCTACCATATTCTGGAACTTGGCACTGCTTTTTTTCCTCTTTCTGCCTATAGAACGTTTCATTTGTCAGGAAGAAGTCCAGTCAGTGCCCGGGTGTTAAATTCTTCAGAGCGTGTGCTCCTGCCACCTAATCATTGCCCAGCACAGCTCTGCCCCCGGGCTGCATGTGTGCAGACCACACCTTGCTCTTTATGACTCTTAAGTGTCCAAGTGTATTTCCTTCCCACCCCCTTTCTTTCCCCTCCTCCCTTCCCTCTTCCTTTCTTTTTTTTTTTTTTTAACATCTTTATTGGAGTATAATTGCTTTACAGTACTGTGTTAGTTTCTGTTTTACAACAAAGTGAATCAGTTATACATATGTTCCCATATCTCTTCCCTCTGTTCATCCTCACTGTGGAAACCTACAGACAGTGTGAATTTTGTTAGGACCAATTTTGTAAATTAGGCATGCTTTAGGCAATGCCCTTGGGTCCCTTATTTTGTGTAAGGACCCATCAGTTACGTATCTGTGGAAACATGGAAAAAATTGGAAAAATTAATCATTGCCGTTTATAATTTCTTTTTTAATTTAATTTTCCTTTTATATTTATACAGTTGATATATACAGTTGATTCACAATGTGTTAGTTTCAGGTGTACACATTGATTCAGTTACACATATGCATATATCCATTCTTTTTCAGATTCTTTTCCCATATAGATTATTACAGAATATTGAGTAGAGTTCCCTGTGCTATATAGCAGGTCCTTGTTGATTATCTATTTTATTTATAGCACTGCATGTTTGTCAATCCCAGTCTCCCAATTTATCCTCTCCCCCACCTTTCCCTTTGGTAACCATAAATTTGTTTCTGAAGTCTATAATTTCTAAAAGCATCCTATGTGATCTAATTTGTCTGTCTCAACTATACTTATGGGTTGCATGGAGCTCAATTCATTTCTTTTCTTCTGCATTTTACCAATGAATAAATTGAATTGAAGAGAAGTTGCATAATTCATCAAAAGCCACCAAGTAAGAAGTGGCAGAGCCAACAGAGGAGAATTCCACAGTTTGGAATTCTGATTCAGGGCTCTTCCCTAACTACCGTGCTGCTTGATGGCTACAGTGCCATGCCTCCCCCAGGGGTGTGACCTGTCCCCACGCAGGAAGTTTGCGTTCAGGGAACCAGATCCCAGAGCTCATGGGTGTTGAAAAATGGTGGGGGGTAAAGGAGAACTGGGATTGGACCTAAAACTTTTGGAATGAATGGAGTCTTAAATAAGGGCCTTGGCTTACGCTTGCCAGGGGAATGGTTTCCTTTTAATTTCCTGTCATTGAATAAGTTTGGGTTAAAAATTAGGGAAAGAAAATACACCTTAGAAATAATATTGCTCCGCTCAGCAGTTTGAAGGCTTGTGGCTCTTCTTTGCAAGTAATTTACATTATCCAAATATATTATGATGAATTCTGTGTGAATAGGTGGTATGATTTTGATGGCTATGTTATTTTATAGTAATTCTGGTGACTGGGATCTGGAGAAGAAGAAATTTATACAGAAGCTAAGATGCTAAAGTAGTGTTAGGGTGTGCTGAGGACCTCTTACAGTATTTGAGCCAGTGAAAACCGTGTGATACTGTCCGTTGTATTCTTACTTCTCACCCAGTTTTATTTATTTATTTACTTAGTAAATTTAAGTATAGTTGATGTACAATATTTTTGGTGTACAGGAAAGTGATCCAGTTTTATATATATATATATATTCAGATTCTTTTCATTATAGGTTATTACAGGATATTGAATATAGTTTCTTGTGCTATACAATAGGACCTTTTCATCTATTTTATATATAGTAGTATGTATCTGTTCTGTTAATCCCAAATTCCTAATTTATTCCCTCTCCACTTTCCCCTTTGGTAACTTCTGTGTGAGTTTGTAAATAAGTTCATTTGTATCATTTTTTTAGATTCCACATATAAGCGATATCATATGATATTTGTCTTTCTCTGTCTGACTTCACTGAGTATGATAATCTCTAGGTCCATCCACGTTGCTGCAAATGGCATTATTTCATTCTTTTTTATGGCGGAGCAATATTCCACTGTATATGTGTATCACGTCTTCTTTATCCATTCCTCTGTCGATAGACATTTAGGTTGCTTGCATATCTTGGCTCTAGTAAATAATGCTGCTATGGATATTGGGGTGCATGTACCTTTTCGAATTATGGTTTTCATCTTTCCAGATACATGCCCAGGAGTTTTTTCCATAGTGGCTATCCTGTTTTCCATAGTGGCTGTACCGGTTTATATTCCCACCAACAGCGTAGGAGGGTTCCCTTTTCTCCACACCCTCTCCAGCATTTATTACTTATACACTTTTAAATGATGGCCATTCTGACCGGTGTGAGGTGATACCTGATTGTAATTTTGATTTGTATTTCTCCAATGATTAGTGATGTTGAGCATCTTTTCATGCGCCTGTTGGCCATCTGTATGTCTTATTTGGAGAAATGTCTATTTAGGTCCTCTGCCCATTTTTTGATTGTTGTTTTTTTTTTAATATTGAGCTGTACGAGCTGTTTTTATATTTTGGAAATTAATTTTAATGTTACTTTCTCCCAGTTTATTCCACAGGACAAACTTAATAGGACGATGCTGGTTATACTGGTGAAACCAGCCTTCAATAATTCAGTGCCTTCAGGACTGTCAAAAATTCCATACAAAATACTTATATAATTTTTAATTAAATATATTTGATCTTTTATTTATATCTCTCTTTATTCCAAATAGGATGTAAAATGGCTTATTCTATCCGTCTAATAACATATAGCATGATACATAGCATAGAAAATAGATAAACCCAGGGATAAAATTCCCAAGGTTCTGCAGACTTTAGCAGAGGTGGGTTCATAGGAAACTCCAAGCATTTAAGTAGCCAGGTCAAAGAGGGAAGTAGTTAGCTGAAGAATTCCGAGTCCGTGGGATGAAAACCAGTGGGTTTCTCAGAAGCGGAGCAATTCTTCCCGCTTCAGCTTGGAGTTGGTTCCACGTATTCATCCTCAGGAAGAGGAGGCCGTTAGAGGCTGTGAACCCCACTCTGACAATCGCTTCAGTAAATAAAAGAACCACAGCTATTTCCTTTCTTACCTTATTCGCAAGATAAAAATTCAGATTCTCCAAGGCAACAAAGGGATGCATTTGCTTTTGGCCAAGGTTCTCAGTGCCGTGATCATGTAGAATCACCTGGCAAGTTTGTACCTGGGCTTCCAGGTGGCTCCGACTGTCTGCACCAGGGGCTGCTTTTGACTGTTCCCTCACGTCCCCAGCTCTGCCGGGGCCGAGCCTGTGCTCCGAGGCCCACCTCCAGATGCGGAATTCTCGCTCACAGGCAGGGTAGGAAGGACAGATGCTGAGTTTCTGCCTCTGACAAGTGCCTGTAGCACAGATGTTACTGCTGTTCCTTAGGGGAGAACCCATGGGCTTTTAGGTCGGAGTATCAGTGCTTTGTTAGGAGTTCACTTATTTACAGGTGTGTGTTGCACCTGTGTCGTGCATCCTCCCACAGGTACCGAGTTTTGGGGACATTGATTCCTCATCATTATCTTACTTTTTAACCCTCTGTGGGCCTTTTTCAGGGACAAAAAGACTTCCTGTTCATATTGGAGGTCTTTGGTATTCTTTCTACTTCCTAATAATTGGCCTGGAACCTCCCCTCTCTGGGCACCTGCCCAGTGCGCTGTGTCCATTCCAGCCGGAGGAGCCCCAAGTAGCCCTTGGCTCCTCCCTAGCTGTACGCTCTGCAGAGTGACTTGTTCTCTCAGATGAATTGGCTTTCCATGCACTTGAGAACCGGGGTGGAGAAGGTCTTGAGTTTTGTCCTGACTCATTCCTGTCGTTGCTGAGAAAGGAACCTGCTCGGCAGTCAGGAAGGTAGAGCTTGGTGAACACATGACACCCGATTTCAGAATGAGGATGTGGGCTGGATACTCCATCCTGGGAGATTTTTCCCAGCACAGGAAAGCCTGTGGGTTTGTTTCAGCTCCCCTAAGGGGTGGTGAGAGGGTGGGCAGGACTGAGCCCAGACGATGCTGAAAAGGTAGCTCATTTAGTTTATAAATGGACTTTACTCCTCCTTTTTACATAGAGAAAATAACGTAGCTCCTGTTTAAAAATAACGTAGCTCCTGTTTAAGTCAGAAGAGAGCAAAGTAAAGCTTTGGGGTCAAATATTTCAGAAGAGAAGAGCAGGCAGTACTTACTACCTTTTGCAGAACGAAGAGAGCAGTGTTGTTTCCAGGTCCCCCCAGGAAGTTGTACGCACAGCTCGGGGTGAGGATATCACTTGAGGAAGCCTGGAGTTTGGGCACTTTTACAAAGTATCAAAATTAAAAATCTTAGCTTTTCTCTCCCATTAGTTTCAACTCATCACAACATTAGATTGTTTAAATTTCTCCATTGTTGAGTTATAACCCAGCCCGGGAAAATCTGCAGGTAGTATTTCGGGGGGGATGTTGGGAAAACTGCTACTTGGTTGGCGTGACCTGTCTTTGCGGGCAGCAATGATGCACCTCATTGCATTGAGCAGCCCAGGGCTGGTGGGTCATGTGCTAGTTTTCAGTCAAACTGTGGCTTTTTCGGGAGGGACTGCTGTGAGAGCAGGGCTTGTGCTCTGGGTACGGCGGGTTCACAGGCAGAAAGAGCTTTGCTTCCGGCCTGCACCGTGTGCGTCTGACTCTTGTTAGACTGTTTATGTTTTGAGACTGGCTTTTTCAATGCAATGCAGTTATTTTGACATCAGGCATTGAGACAGTTGCCCGGAGTCAAACATTTGTCAAGGACGTGCCCTTCTTGTGTTCGTAGGTAGTGCTGTCAAAAATCTGGCGAAACATGCGTTTCTCTAAGTCAACATCATGCTAACTCTGATGTCCATCACACTCTAAATGCACATGGTAACAGATGGGACGCACGTGCAGACTCCAGACCACGTCTGTGTTTGGTTGGCGGGAGGGAGGGAAGTCCCCACCCCCACTAGCCAGAGTCGGCCCCAGAATCTAAAATCTCCGTGGCCGTGTGTCCAGACTTGGGAATTACACGAACTTCGAATCAGATCCTGCCTCCCCTGCTGACTGGCTTAGGGTTTGGTAAGCCACTTGGTGCCTCTGCACCTTGGTTTTCTCATCTGTGAAATGCAGGTAAGAATAGTGCCCACCCCAGGGCTGTTGAGAGCATCCCGTGACATGACTGTCGGGCTCAGAGGGGATGCTCAGAGGCTGTCAGCTCTTATACCCTCCCCACCTGTCCTTGTCTGACCAGGCGGAAGAAGGATGGCTGGTGCGCTGGTCACTGGTGCCCCGTCCCCGTGTGCTTGACCTGCAGGGGGAGGAGAGTGGAGAGCTGTCCTGGCTGGGAAGGGTTGGGCATCCTTCTACCCTCTCTTCTGAATCACCAGGACAGTCCTGCTCAGGCCTACTGTGGATTCAGTGTGGCTGACTTAATGGCCAGGCTCCAAAAGGGTTCTTGAATGTCTGGCTTCAAAAGCATCTAGGGGGCTTCCTTGGTGGTGCAGTGGTTAAGAATCCGCCTGCCAATGCAGGGGACATGGGTTCGAGCCCTGGTCCGGGAAGATCCCACATGCCGTGGAGCAACTAAGCCCATGAGCCACAACTACTGAGCCTGCACTCTAGAGCCCGCGAGTCACAACTACTGAGCCCATGTGCTGCAACTACTGAAGCCCGCGTGCCTAGAGCCCGTGCTCTGCAACAAGAGAAGCCACTGCAATGAGAAGCCCACGTGCCGCAACGAAGAGTAGACCCCACTCGCCGCAACTAGAGAAAGCCTGTGCACAGCAATGAAGACCTAAGACAGCCAAAAATAAATAAATAAATAAATTTTTAAAAAAAGCATCTAGGGTGAGTGGTCTGCAAGAATAGCCTTTCTCTAGATAACTCGAGGTCTCGGGTGTGTGCACTTTCACACACACGCGTGCACGTGTGTACAGATATGTTTCTGCTTGTGTACAGTAATGTTTTCAAATTGAAAGGCACTTGCTTTCTGGCTTTGATCATATTACCCTTTTGAAGGAACACACACCTGTCTTTTTGTTTCAAAATCCTCCCAGCAGCATCTGTGTGTTTTTGCCCTGGCGCTCTTAGACCAGCCAGAGTGGCTGAAGTCTGTACGCTTGCTCTGGGCCAGTCCAGGAATAGCTCCCTGCACCAGGACAGCAGGGGCTGACACTCAGCACATCCTATTCCCAGGTGAGGTACGGATGTAATGGGAAGATGCTATTACCTTCTGTCTGCAGACATGGAAATGAATGGGCAGAGCTGGGTAAGTGGAATTTATTCCTTTGCAGAAATCCCTGTGGTCTCGTTAAAGGATCCCTGAGCTTCATTTGTTTCAAATGTAGTCCTCTGTCCTATAGACCATACTGGAGACCTGAAAATCCATGTTGGGACAGAAGGCGCTCAGCCGCTGTGTTCGTTTGGGTTTACATTTCTGCCATTCACAGAAGCTTTTCACTTCATTGGTTTGTTGTTCAAATTAAATAAGATAATTAATGTCAGGTATGCCTGGCATAAGACAGGTCCTCAAAAGTGTAAGTTCTCATGATTATTAATTTTTAAAAAAAAGTTTTTGAAGTATAGTTAATTTACAGTGTTGTGTTAATTTCTGCTGTACAGCAAAGTGACTCAGTTATACATATATACACATTCTTTTTCATTTTATTTTTTTAAATGTATTTATTTGGTTGCACCAGGTCTTAGTTGCAGCAGGCAGGTTCCTTAGTTGTGGCATGCGAACTCTTAGTTGTAGCATGCATGTGGGATCTAGTTCTCTGACCAGGGATTGAACCCAGGCCCCCTGCATTGGGAGCCCAGAGTCTTATCCACTGCACCACCAGGGAAGTCCCTCTTTTTCATATTCTTTTCCATTATGGTTTATCACAGTATGTTGAATATAGTTCCCTGTGCTATATACAGTAAGACCTTGTTGTTTATCCAATTCTATGTATAATAGTTTGCATCTGCTAATCCCAAACTCCCAGTCCATCCCTCCCCACCCCCCTCCTCTTTGGCAACCACAGCTCTGTTCTCTATGTCTGTGAATGTGTTTCTGTTTCATAGATAAGCTCATGATTATCATTGTGTCATCGTTAGAGTTGGCTGTAAATATCTGTGTGCATGTGAGAGAGAGAGAGAGTTTTGTCTTACATCTGGGAGATGTGATATGAGGATAGAGTCAGGCTGATGTTCAGCTGGGGTGCACCTGTGCAGCCAAACGGATTACAGATTGTATGAAAATACACCCAATAGGTTGATGAACAGCCGCCACCTGAACTTGCCACCCCGCACCCCACCCCCCCCGCGACGCCACACTGCCCCGACGTCCCAGCTCCTCCTCCAGGACCACGACATCACCTTATGATGCAGCGACCAGTGGGTTACACCGGGCTCACCTGATGGCCTTCAGGACCTGCCCCCACGATACAACTGCCGTTGGTTCTGAGTAGTTGCTGTCTGAGTCAGACAGCTGGTCAAATAACTTGAATATTATTTCTGGAAAAATTTAAAAATAGTACAATTTGAATATCATCTTTGTGAAGATGATTAAAATATCAAAATAGTATGATCCCAGAGTTGTAAAACTCAGCTGTGCTTTAAGAAATTACAGGGTAATTTAAAAATTCTAGCAGTTGTTCGTTTCTGTTGTAAAATTGAAGAATTAAGAGCGGAGTATCACTTTAAAAGTCATGATGTATGAAGTTAATTTTTTTGGAGACAAAAAGTGAGCTTACCCAAGATCCTGATGGGCCAGTTAAAAAAATTACAAGAACAAGGTTTCGTTGTGGTGCAGTGGTCTGTTTGAGGTGGCTCCTCAAATTCTGCTAAGCAGAAATGCATTTTGCAGAGTGTCCGGAACTAAGCCCAAGTTAGTAAAAAATGTGATTATTTAGTGAAATACCTTTTTCTAGATGCTAGTCTTTATGGAATACTTTCCCATCCCAGTCAGTGAGTCATCTTGAATGTGTGCAGCCTGGACTAGGTCTTGCCAAGTATCTGCAAGTGGCAGCACCAGCCCTGCTTGGTCCTCTCCGTGGACCCAGAGGAGACCCAGGGTTTACAGGTCTTCACTGGGGCTCGAGCCAAGATGACATTACATCCGGGCTTCAGAAACCAGGGCAGAAGTAAAACTTGGCAGAGGTATCAGGTGAATAAATGCTAGAGCTTTCTAACTGACATCAGCCCCTCCCCCACCCAATAGCCATTGGAAGGTTGTCTGATCTTGGGCAGGTCGCATATTTGGGTCCCCGTTCTCTCATCACTGAAGGGAAGGAGGGGGGTCCTTGGGGACCTTCCAGATAATATACGAGAGGTGGTTCCGAAACTAAAGGATGTTTTATGGAGAATAATAAAAAAGCAACAGTGTATTTTCTTGATTCCTGGATACATTTTTCCCTCCATGTGGAATTTTTGACCTTATCAAACGTCTCATAATTGAGGAGTAAATTGCCTGGCAGTTCTCATGCCCATCGAGCCCATGTATCTGACCCTGGGTGGTCAGTATGTCTTCAGACACCTGGCACCTTAGTCGAATTTATTTACATTAACAGCACGACAAGGGGTTGGTTTCGTGGCTGAAATTTGGGTGGTAATTTGTTATTAAAAATTCTTCAGAAATAACGTAGTATGAGAAGCATTGAAATGAAAGATTGGATGCAGAACATTGCCTTCTTATATTACTTAAAGGGAGTAAAAATCGCCAAATATTTCAGAGGAGATAAAAATATTTTCTAGCTAGTTAATTTAAGGTTGTTCAGACCAGTTCATAGAGCTTGCAGCCTAGTGAGGGAGGCAGACCAGACAACAAACAAGGAAAGTGACAATAACACAATTGCAAGTCAGGTTGTGTGCTGTGATAAAATGGGGAAGGGGCTGGGGCAGAGGGACCCGGGGTGGAGGGTCTGCCGTCATCAGGGGTCGGAGTGGGCAGAGGTGGGGGAGAAGTGTCAAGCACAGTGATGGCAGGTCTGATCTGCTTGTGTGAAAGCTCCATCCGAGGCCGAGAGGGAGGCGTCTGGAGGCTGCGGGGACGAGGAAGGGGCCCAGCCAGCACGGTGGCAGTAGAGATAAGAGATAAAGGGCACACATTCAAAACCTTATTTGGGGGGAAGGAGATGAATTAGGAGTTTGGGATTAATATAAAATAGGTAAACAACAAGGACCTACTGTAGAGCACAGGGAACTCTACTCAATATCTTGTAATAACCTATCATGGAGAAGAATCTGAAAAAAAATGTGTGTGTGTGTGTGTATGCACATATATATGTGCGTATGTGTATATGAATATGTGTGTGTATATATCAATATATGTGTGTGTATACACACACATATATGTATGTGTATATGTGTGTATACACACATATATGTATACGTATATGTGTGTATGTATATGTGTGTGTATATACACACACACATATATGTATAACTGAATCACGTTTCTGTACGTTTGAAACTAATGCAGTATTGTAGATTAACTATACTTCAGTTTAAAAAAGCCTTATTTGGGAGGAAAAATCAACAGGACACTGGGATGGATTTGGTATGAAACGTGCAGGGAGGACCTAAGAAAAGTCCTTGTTTTCACGTATTAGCGACAGCTGAGTGGCGGAGCTTGTTTGCTGGGCTGGAGGGCAGAGCAGCGTCGACAGAGGAAAACCAGAGGTCCCTCTTGGACGTGATATGTTTGGGTTGGCAGGGCGGCCACCCAGCAGTGTTGCCATGTGAGCCCAATCCAGCTATGTTTTCAAATCGAATGTGAAGAAGGCCTAGATGCCATTTTCACTGTGATCGTGGAAATGTAACGGTGAGCTCATGCTATGGTAATTTAATGAGATTTCACAGTTAACGTGTTGGGCCTCCCCCATTCCGCCCTACACGCACATTTTGGATGCAAAGTGAAGTGTTCTTTGCCATCTGAGCTGAAGTTTGTTCAACTTTGTCTCCTGTGACACTGAACTTGGTCGTTGATTGGAGGGCGCTTGACGAATCCTTGCTGCAGAAATGAACCAGCAGGCTTTCTGATAAAACACTGAGCACAAGAAAGACCCAAACAGATGTTCTCAGGCCTGTGGCTGACTCAGGGTGGCCACGTGTAGTTCTGAGCCCACGAGATGGTCAGTTCCTTCTCTCTCCAGGATTCGTGAGGATCCATCTGAAGAAACACATTGCTGAAACCGCAAACTTGCAGTGTCCAAGTCCACTTTGGAAAACGTCAAGGACAGACTTGGGAACCAGCCATCACACATCCGCCACCGCACGTAAACTTGAACATCAGACTATAAACCCAAGTACCTACCGCTTGTTCTGCTGTGATGGCACCTGTCACCCTGAACTAACCATGAACCAGTTAGTTCACCCTGAGGACCCAGCAGGTCACCCTGAACTAACCATGAACCTAGTCCCTGCTTCTGTGGTGTCCTTCTCAGACACAGTTTTTGAAGAATTTATCAAAAAAGACCGCACTTTAGTGAAACTCTTTTAGTCTACTTAACAATTATTTTTAAGTCTATTCTAGTGTTAAAAAGAAAAAATAACCATTCTCAAATGGAAAAACCACTTACTGAGTCATAAACTGAAATTTCAGTATCGAACTGAAACTCTAAATGTTATATCAAGATCACTGTTAGTCCTGGAGTTACAGTGAATGGCTATTTTCAATTAATGTTAATGATTTTTACATTTATTTGTACAGCATAATTGTCAAAGTGTACCCAAATGGAACTTAAACCCCACTGAAATCCTGTTCATTCATCAACCAATTACCTGGGACAGATGTTTAAATTAAATTAAAGATACCAACCCTGGTTTCTGAAGAAAACCATACAAATAAATATGAACTTACTGGTGATCCCAGATGACTTTTAGGTATAGCTCTCATGCAAAGCCTGTATTATCTTGAAAATTAAATTTATAATGACATTTCCTGTTTCACTATCAATTTGATTCCTTTTTTTTTTTAACCTCTTGAGCCTCATTACCGGAGCTCCCGGCAGGACCATGACTGCCCGGCAGCCCCTGGGGGCTGCATGGCTGGTGGGGTCCTGCCCATAGTCGAATGGGTGTCTGGAGCTCAGGGTCATGGGCTGCTCCTTCTGTTCCCTCATCTCAAATGCTGTTCCCATTCATCCCTCCAAGTGTCACCCGCACCCCGAGTTCTGTTCAGATTCTGCACCTCCGCCAGCCGCTGGTGAATTCTGTACCAGCTTTAGTTTGTCCCACTCTCTCTCCATCATCAAAGCGTGGCTGGGCTCATGCCGCTTCCCACACAGCCCAGCAGTGACGGCACTGTGATCTTTCATGAGTGTTGTTCTTGTGTCACCAAACACTCTTGGGCAGAGTCAAGTCTAATAACCATAAATCCTGGACAGAACTTGGATGGGGCTCATATCAGCTCAAGGGCTGCCAGAGGCACTTCTGACAGTTACTTCCAGGGCAGAGGTTTTTCCTGTTTCTCTTTCTTGTGTCTGGTTCGGTTCCACACACATTTAACCAATGCCTCCCGCCCCCATCCTGTCTGGGAGCTGAAAATACAGAGCTGAGTGTGTGGTCTCTGTCCTAAGCCTCTTAAGGGTTAGTGGGAGAAACGGATACATTAACAGATAATACATAATATTGCAGCGGGGTTTGGAAGACGGTGTTCGGGAAACAGAAGTTGGGCATCTGAGCCTCCGGGAATTCAGGGGAAGGGTGGGCAGGGCGGGGCAGGGGGCAGCCCTGCAAGGCTGAACCGTGGTTTGTATGCGTCCTTGGCCAGTCCACTCAAACCTTAAATATTTCCTATGAAATAACAAAGGCTGATACTTGCCGTGTTTACCTCCCATAAGATTTGTGAGGATCAAAAATGATAAGAAACATACACAGTGGCTTATTACTTAAAAGACACTGTTTCCAGAATGTAATATATTTTAATTGCAACTGAAAATGACATCTTGGTTGTCATCTCCATTGTACTGACGGGGACCCTGGGCAGAGAGAGCGTGCATTCTCACCACTCTTGAGTAAAGGAGCTGAGACGTGAACTTGGCAGTTGGTGTGGAGTACCCACCCCCCGCCCCCAGACACGCTTCCAGGAGGATGGAGGTCCGAGTCCACAGTGGGTGTGTTCCATATCCACTTGTAGGCAAAAACTGCTGTTGGTGCATTTCTGCTAAGCGAGTATGTCCACTTTGGGTGGTGAAATATCAATAGCTTTTAACACCATCTGCTTTCTTACTTTTTTACCTCCTGGACTTCTTTGATTTTCTTTTGGGTTTACATTTGTTTTGTTTGTTTGTTTGTTTGTTTTTCACTTTGAAAGATAACAAGAACTAGCCTGAAGTGTAAGATGGAAGAATCCAGTAGCAGGATAGTAACTTGCTTCCAAAATGGTGAATTCCAAGTATTCTTAAAGCTGCCTGTGAGGCCTGCCTCAGGCTTCAAGAAAGGATTCAATCAGTGAGATCAGTTAATTGTCTAGAAAGAAAGGCCTCACTTTGTGAAATATGAAGTATCATTTTGTCTGTCCCTCTTGCTACCTTCTGTTTAGTGGTCAGCAGACAGCTAGAGACCTGCGATTCTAATGTTTTCAAAACCCCACTCTGCAATTATTGGGCAGTTCGGACGATCTTGCCCACAGCCCCAAGAACTGTGAGAGTTTATTTTTCTAGAAAAATCCAGCAATTCATTAGTACCAGGCACAGACAGGAAAACAGCGGGTCTGCAAATGTGTGAATCAGAAATACATAATTCTGCATTTTGACTTGAACTAATGATGGGAAATAACTGCACCCCCAGTGCCAGCTCAGTTTCAGCCGAGCAGGAATGTTTCTGCAGGAAACCGCTTGGTGCAGACATTTGAATCATCAGGCTCCCTGGAGGCTTAGCGTCCAGCGGTGATGCTGAGACACTCATGGGGCCCATCAGACAGAGAAGAGTCAAGGATGACAAACTATGGAATCCCACAGAATATTATTAAAAGTTACACCTTGGGCTTCCCTGGTGGCGCAGTGGTTGAGAGTCCGCCTGCCGATGCAGGGGACGTGGGTTCGTGCCCTGGTCTGGGAAGATCCACATGCCGCGGAGCGGCTGGGCCCGTGAGCCATGGCCGCCGAGGCTGCGCGTCCAGAGCCTGTGCTCCGCAACGGGAGAGGCCACAACAGTGAGAGGCCCGCATGCCGCAACAACAACAACAACAAAAAAGTTACACCTAATCTTTTAACAAGTGACCTCTTCCTGTGTTGTCCTTTCTTGCTGAGGGAAGAATTGTTTTCTGTTTTGTTTTGTTTTAAACCAGTCTCTAAATCCCATACTTTGAAAACTAGGAAATTGAAGTTTTTAACTTGTTTCATAGAAAAGCATTTTTTAAAGAAAGAGTACAATGTTGGGTCAGATGAAGAATAGATAGACTCGGCCCCCAAGGGAGTTCCTCCACCCCTCTTACCAGTACTTCTTGGGCTCACATCAGGCTGAGATGCCTTCTGCCTTCAAGGAGTCACTTGCTAGTGATTGCAGTAAACAAAGAAATAGGCAAGTAAATAATTCTGTTGCAGATTGTAATTAGTGCTGTGGAGAAAGTAAACAGAGTGGTGAGATGCAAAGTGTATCAGGCAGCTTTTGCTGCATGACAAACATTCAAGACATCTCAGTGACAATCAGAAATTAGTATTTCTTCTCACGAATGTGTCTCAGGCAGGGAAGTAAGGACATTCTGCCCAGTGTGAGGCATGGCAGGGGTATGGATATCAAACGCTGCTCTGGGGAGCCATGAATGGGGCTGTTCCGGGCCCCGAGAGAAAGTGGAAAAACGTTTTACTTGGTCTGGTCTCGGAAGGCCTCTGTGATGAGGAGACATTTAAACTGAAACTTGAGGGGGGAAAAACAAGTCAGGCTGAAAATCAGGGGTTGACTCTGATTCTACACAGGAAGTGCAAAGGCCCCCAGGAGTAAAAGGCTTACCTGTTCTGAGGATGTGAAAGGAAGCTCGTGTGGATGGTGGGGATGGATGTGAGACCCCAGGTGGAGAGCTAGCCGTCAGGGTGTGTAGGCTTGGTAAGGAGTGTTCATTTCATTCTCAGTGCTGTGGGCAGCCTTACAGGGTTTTAAGTCATGGATTATATGACAAGATTCATGTCTTCAAAAGATCTCCGTGGAAAATGCCTGGTCAGGGAGCAAGACAGGTAATGGAGGGAATCCTGGGAAGGCTCGTGCCTCCGTGGTCCTGGACAGAGGTGAGGGGTTGGGTTCGCTGTCAGTGGGGATGGGGTGGGTTGGATTAGTGTACATTCTGGAGGTAAATCAGCAGGCTTTTCTGATGAATTGGGTGTGAACTGTGATGCAGGCAGAAAAATCCATGATTTCTCCCAAGTTTTTGCATCCATCAACTGGAGGGATCATGGTGACATTTACTGAAATGAAATAAAGAGGTCAGGAAGTGTTTGGGGTTAGAATTAAGAGAGTCCATTTAGATATGTTATGTTTAAGATACCCGTTATGAGTTGAACTGTGTCCCTCAAAAAGGTATGCTGAACTCTTACCCCCGCCCCCGCTGTACCTCAGTACATGGCGTTATTTGGAAATGGGAACATTGCAGATGTAATTAAGATGAAGTCATACAGGAGCAGGGTGGACCCTAATCCAGTGTGACTGATGTCCTTATAAGAAGAGAGAAGAGGCATGGAGGTGCAGACAGAGATAGACAGACAGTCACACACACTGGGAGGACACCACACCACGTGATGACTGAGCAGTGACTGCAGTGATGCAGCTGCAGGACAAAGGGCCCTAAGGAGGACTGGCCACCACCAGAAGCTGGAAGAGGGAAGAAACGGTTCTACCCCAGAGCCTTCAGGCAACTGTATTGCAGGCTTCTAGCCTCCACAACTGTGAGGCAGTGCATTTCTGTTTTAAGCCACCCAGCATGTGGTCCTTTGTTACGGAGGCCACAAGACATGCATGCAGTGTCTGAGCAGGTGGTCTCATGCGGGAGTCTGTCTGAGCTCAGAGAAAGGGGCTCAGTCTGAGCATGGAGGATCCATCAGTGCCGAGACCCTGAGGGGGAACATTCCAGGAGGAGTGAAGGGCAGCCCTGCTTGCAACATGAGACTGCTTCATTCATCCCTAGGAGTCATTCTGCCACGCAGCTACTACAAGCACTGGCAGAACAAACAGCTATGAAGTTTTACAGCGTGTTTTCCATTCCTGGAATGACTGAAATAGATGCTACGTGATTATATCACATCGGATCTCACACACCCAGCGGATGTACATAAAAAGCATTCGTACTCTAACAATGATTGTGTTTACTTGTAATGACATGTATCGTGGTGAGAGGCATTTGCGCTTGGTCAGAGTATTGAAAATCCCATCCACATGCAGGGTGGTGGGGACATTGGAGGTCCTCTCTAGAAGAGCCCCCTTCCGCCTGCTGCACTTGCCTTCTTGCCTAAACCCTTCTGGTGAGACAAGGGGTCCACCAACTTCCAGGGCAGCCCAGTCATTTGACCTTGAGAAAGGTCCACCTAGAGCAAAAACACATCTTCTGGCAACTCCCTGAGTGGTGTCCCGCCAACAACCTCAGAGTTACGGTCCCTCCCTGTCCCCTGCCCCCTCCTGGGGAGTTTTCTCTGGGCCTGGTCTTCGCGATCCTCCATCTGAGATTGTTTGCTACTCTGTCACCTCTGGTCTCTTGTGCCCTCCCATCTGCTGCCCTTCTGCTTCTCCCGATCCTGCGTTTAAACACCCGCATGTCGGGGTGTCCACATCAGTCAACAGTGGGGGGGACAAGGCAAGGACAAAGGCTCTGAGCCTGACCAGATGAGCCTCTCCCAGCACCGCCTTATGAAGAAGCAGCTAAATAAGCAGATAAGTCTGCATTCGTGTGGACCAGAGCTGGGAGCAGGTGCCCCCGTGGAGATGCATCCCGTCCCCAGTTCAGTTTTACATTAAAAGTGACCTCTTGGTGCCACGTGTCTGCTTCTGCACGTGTGCCTCTGCCTTTCCCAGCGCTGGGCTCGTAAGCCCCGCCCTTCCTCATCACGTAGGCCTCATGAACACCTGGCTGCCAGTTTTGGTGAACGAACTGCAGTTCTCTGGAGCTGCTGCCCGTGAGACTTTCGGCTCCAGGCTCCTGCAGAGGCTGCGGGGCTCACTCTCTCCTGCTCCTTGGGCTGCCTGGGCTTCTGTTTGTTTAACGCCCTCTGTCCACATTGTGTGTCTGGGTCTCATCCTTTATCCTCACACAGGGATGATTTACTCTGCTTCACTGTTGTATCCATCCTGATTCTATGATCACATTCACGTCACCCACCCCCCTGCCGCCATCTGCCCATTCAACCACTTGGCCTCTGTGTCTTTCCTGTGGGATTACAGCTCCCAGAAGAGGAATCAGAGGCTCATTTCCTTCTTCCTGCCCCTGGTGCTGATTACATATGCTGCACTGAGGCATAAACAGAGGTTAATAAAAAGTTTCTGTGGTCCTTGTTGGTTTGGGTGTACAGGAATGATGGGGACAGAGGGAAGAAAGAAGGGAAGGAGTTGAGGTTGGAAGGGAAAAGCAGGGCAGGAGAGGGGAGGAAGGATGCCTCCAGAATTGCCCCATCAGAGGTGTTTCCCACGGATGCAGAGACGATTTTTAGTTACTGAAATAGTGATGGAAACAAAGAAGCATCATAAGGTAGTTGGAAAGGTTTCCATTTTCAAAATAATATTTGAAATATGAAGTTGAACTTACGTGTATCTGAGATCAGTTCTGATTTAAACAGTCAATCTTAAAGGTTTTTAAAAAAATTTTATTCTATTAAAGTGTAGTTGATTTACAATGTTGTGTTAATTTCTGCTGTACAGCAAAGTGATTCCGTTATCACATTTGAAAAATCCTTTTTGCCATATGAGGAAACGTATTCTCAGATTCTGGGGATTAGAGCGTGGACATCTTTGGGGGCCATTATTCTGCCAAGTAACTTTTCAAATGGATAATGAAGAAATAAAAGATTTAATCAGAAAATTTTAGAACATACCAATAACCTAATCTTTTAAAAGAATGCATGGATAACCAACGTAAGGTAAAATCAGGTATTACATCTGTTTACAAACTAATGGATAGAAAAGGATGGCTGTCTACTTTCTGGTTTAAAGATGTTTTCATTTGCATAGTGTTGTATAATGAAGAATATTAAAAAAAAAAAATCAACCTAAAACACCACCTGGGCTGTCATCCTGTGGCGTCGGATGAAGATCAGAAATTTACATTTAAACTGCCCACACAAGTATTCACATCTGTTTAATTATTAATAAGAATCAAGCTTAATTAAAAGTTGTTAGACTCTAGAGCCATGTAATAGGCTTTTCACGGTGTCTGTGGAGATTAGATGTGGGATCCACCAGCACTGACCTCTGTGCTGGGGAAACAGACGACCCCTAGACTCTTAGTTCACTGACCTGTTGTACCTGAAAAAAACCTGCTCAGTAGACACTGTGGGTGGACAGTTTAGCTGGTACTTAGATGTCATCATGAAGCACTTAGAAAGTTGAAGAGGATGCTGAAACGATTTTCTAGAGTTCTAAGGAACAATCATTCAGATTTAACCCTTGAAAATATTTTACCTTCAAGAATGGAGGGAAACCCACTTAATGTCTCCCCTAGAACTTCTTTTTTCCTTTTGCAAAAGAACAAGGATAATGAAACCATTGGTCATGAACCCGTTTTCAGTTATGTACATGTTTATATTTTTGTGAACATAGATATATGAAGGATTGTGGATTTAGTTTTTCTTGGGGATGCAAGTCAAAGATCAGCTAACTGCATCTGGAGGGGTGCTGCTCCCCTGAAGGCTGTGGAATGGGCTCCCCAGGCTGTGGATCTTCCTTATGGAGTTATAGCATCTGAATGATAGAAAGTAAATGTGATAGAAAAGAAATATGAATGCCCATTGCAAAGTGTTCAATTCTATTTAAAGTAGAATTCTAATTCTGTTATATAAGAGTATTAAAGCACAGTTATCGAGCACATTTAAAATAAACATTGTCCAAATATATGCAGTAATAAGGAATTTAGTAGCTATGGGAAGGAAATATTTAAATGTATGTAAGTATAAATATGCTGCAAAAGGAAAGGATTAATGTACATTCATGCTCCGATTTCCATGAAAGAGAAGAATCAGACTCTGTTGTAGTAGATGCCACTGGCCAGGAGAGATTAGTTTGATACTGATATTTATAACCTTAACTCCGTTACAGTCTTCAATTGTTAGTAATAGAATTGAATTAAGACCCTTTTTAAAAGTACGATTACAGGAAACAAAGATCAAGTGTACACAAATCCTTGTCAAGTAGATGAATGAATAAAGAAATAAAAGATTTAATCTGAAAATTAAAATATCAAAGATAGACAAAAGTGTGGGGGTTTTTTTGTTTTTTTGCGGTACGCGGGCCTCTCACTGCTGTGGCCTCTCCCGTCGCGGAGCACAGGCTCCAGACGTGCAGGCTCAGCGGCCATGGCTCACGGGCCCAGCCGCTCCGCGGCATGTGGAATCCTCCCGGACCGGGGCACGAACCCGTGTCCCCTGCATTGGCAGGCGAACTCTCAACCACTGTGCCACCAGGAAAGCCCCAAAAATGTGTTTTAAGCGTTCCAGAGTCCTGCCTACTTGCAGACTATGGGAAGCTCCTGGGATGTTCTGACCACAGGGACGGGATGTAAGGGCTTGTGTTTAGGACCCTGCTTCTGTTTCCTCATTCTGCATGGTGTGGTGTCTTGTCTGCTGTAGATGTACAATGAATAGATGTTGATCAAAAACATGAATTTAGTGCATTTAAAAACGAATCTAACCTTTTAGCTGTTGATTCAGTGGGAAGATGTCATACACTAGTGTACTATGCTTTGGGCTTCCTCTTTGGGCCAAGCACTTCTTTGGACCAAGTGTATAAAAAAATAGACGTGGGCCCCACCTGCCACGGCAGTTACCACGAAGGGCAAAATAATGGCCAATGTACTTAGATTCTTGTATTGTTTGATGACACACAGATGTCCATGAATATTTTTGTTTTTCCCCATCTTCCCAGAACCACCTACTCCAAGGTGGTGAGTTTTTCAGCCAAAACAGATCTGGAGCGTAAATGAGGCTTCCTGATTACAGACCTTTGAATCAGTGCCTCACCTCATGTGCGCCTGAGTGAAGTTGCTGCATTTCTGTTCCCGGAGATGTTGTGGGTGGATGTGACGTGTGTGGAGTCAGACTCTCGTTTCCAGAGGATGGTGTGATTAGTGTCTGCAGTCCTGGGTTTCTGCAGCATGTTATCCTTCTCAGAGCATCTTTGGAACTTTAACCATGGTGTCGCAAGTACCCTGGGGAGCAGACAGGCAGCATTCGGAGTGGCTTGATTTTACAACTTTGGAAACCAGAAGAACATAGTGAGGTTCTCCTCAAGGGCCGTTTTTTCCTTCTGGTCTACGTGTTACCCAGAGTCAGGTGGGACCATAGCATTAGCACAGTGCTGGCACCCGGTAGGTATTTGGTTTATTTTTACTGAACTAAGAAGTTAATAAAAACAGTTATTGTCGTATGAGAAGGTTTTCACATGCTGGTTTCCCTATTGAATTAATCAGCTGGAAGATTTATTATTATCCATAGCAGGAGAGCTCCAAAATATTGATAATCGTTTTTTAAGAGCTATTTTTATTTTTTTCTGTGGAGTCACTTACATTTTATTTTTTGTTACTTTCTTTATTGAATGAAAAATTCTTCAGATTCTATCCTGCTTTAGAATTTTCAAAAGTTTCACACACATGATTTTGTAACTGGGGTGGGGTGGGCATGCAGCCGTCAATGCTTGATCATTATTGTAAGACCCCGAGCCCAGCGGTTAGAGGCCCCGCTCCACCAATGGTCAGCCTGGCTGTGGCCCTCGTGGCAGATAGCACGGAGAAGGCGGATCACACCCTTCTCCCCAGGTCCTCCCGGCCCTCCGGCCTCAGGGCGATCGGGTGAGCTGGGGGCTGGGGACAGGCTGGGGGCTGTGTCCCGCAGAGCCACACAACCCTCGCCGCGGCCACCCACTGGCCGGGCCCAGGCCTTGAAGCAGCGCGAACCTCTCCCCCACCCTCAACCTCCTCCACCTGATGGCGGCCACGGTCACCATCGGTCGCAGTCCGTGGAGTCCTCGGCAACTGGAGTATATGGACACTGCCATTAAGGTAACAGCTTCAGCCAGCTTCAGTCTCTCCGTTGAAGTTTCAAAAATTGGTCCAGCTTCAATTAGTTGCCCACCCCTAGGAGGTGGCCAGAGGTCAGGGTTAAGTGGCAAGGACATTGCACATCATTACTCAGGTCCTCCTCTGTGGTTGGAGCTGTCCTCAGAGAAGGGCAGTTGTGGTGAGCTGGGAATTAACCTGATTGACATTTGCTACAACAGGTACTCCTACTGATCCGATACAAACGATTCTCTCCAGTTTAAATGAAAAGCCTGAGGGCTGGCTGGGTCCTGGGCGCACGGCTCCCTCAGTGATGACGGCTGGGCAGGGTCTGGGGACCTGACCCTGAGGGCACTGCCCACTGAGATCTGCCTCTTCAGCTGGGCCTGGGCACTGGCGGGAGGACCCAGACTGGCCGCTGGACTAATGCTCCCGGGCAGGGTAACCGGCCCCCGCAGGGACCCCCTCCTCTTAGGCAAGACCTGGACCTCGGAGGGCAAGTGTTGAGCCCTGAGACATTGCCCTTTCTTGTCAGAACAGAGAATAACATTTTTTAGGCGGAGGTTTACAGGACCTGACCTCAAGAACAAAGGATCCAACACCAAGAAGTTTGCAACACCTAACCACACCCCTCACACACCTTTCCTGTAAAAGGGCTTTGCTGAAAGCTTTCGGGGAATTCGGGGTTTTGAAGGCATCAGCCACCCATCTCCTTGCATGGCTCTGCAATAAACCTTTCTCTGCTCCAAACTCTGATGTTTTGGTATTGCTTGGCCGCACTGTGTGTCAGGCACACGGGCTTGCATTCATTAACGATTTCATAGAATCCCATAATAACTCTGTTTTCCCCTGACTCCTCTATTGCCCCTCCCCCACCCCTCTCAGGGTGCTGGTCCCGGAGGTCCGGCCTTTACTTTTGCTCCCACTTCCCTCCCTCCCACTCCCTCAGGACCCGTGTGGCTGGAGGGGGCTTTGTGGGCAGAGGATCAGGCCCGGGATCTCAGCAAGCTGTCAGGGGCCCAAGTGGGCAGGGGAAACCTGGCCACGCTCCCTTTTGATCCTCTGTCCTCCCAGTGGTCCCACAATTTCCCCCTTCGGGCGTGGGATCCCTTCCCCTCCCCCAGCCACCCCTCAGGGGCGCCAGTCCCCTCCCACCTCCACTTCTCCTCCCCCTTCACTCCCCCCATGCCCCACGCCCTATCCGGTCACTGGGGGTTCCTCCCATCCCCTTAGGTGTCTGTGGTCCCCCACCAGTGCCTGGTAGGTGCCCAAGTTGTGCAGAGATGCGAATTCCACATCCTCCTAGTCCGCCATCTTGACTCCACCCCTAGTCTGCTTCTTTTTTGTTCTATTCACTAGTTTGTTGATTTTTTAGCTTCCACGTATAAGTGTTACATACAGTATTTGTCTTTCTCTGGCTTATTTGAGAATCTTTAATTACTGGTGAAAAACAACACATTTGTTCGAGCCTTAAGCCTCTAGCACAACTTGTCACCTCCTCTGTTACTTAAATCAGTCATCCCGCCCCTCACCCCTTGGGAAACTGTGAGGGCTTCCAGCACAGGGACTGTTTGTTGTTTACCTTTGTCACCATAGCAACCAGTACACTGCTGGCATAAAGTGTGCATCCAGCAAGTGTTAGAATGGATGGGTGGTTGGTGATTAAGGGCTGCGGGAATGATGGAACGCTGAACCACAAAAGCAATTTGGAAACTACATGGTCAGAGCTAGCGGTCCAGAGGTTTCAATTACCAAGGGTCAAACACCAGTGAACCAAAGAGAGACTGGGCCCAGTGGATATGCGAAGACAGATGTGGACCAGCAGGCAGTTCAGGAAGGTCATCATCCGTCATGAAGCGTGGAGGCAGCCAGGAAGGGAAGCCGTCGCAAGAGTTACGTAGCTACTGGTAGAATGACTTGTGTTGGGGAATTGCTGTGACCTCTTCTCGTTGGGCAGATGCCGGTGCCCTGGTGTGGCTGGCCTGTCCCAGTGCGGGGACAGCATTTCAGTGACCAGCACAAGGTCACTGCTGTGGCTGGAACACATTGCAGCCACAGAAGGTAAAGAAAGTTTGGTGGTTTTCTAGCTGATCTGGAGAAAGGATCGCTTTTCTAAAGGGAACATTTCTAAATTCAGGGAGTTTGACGCCTACTCAGTGGTGGGTGGGAAAAGCTGTGGGTAGCAGGAGACCTGGGTTTATATATTCCTCTGTATATACAAGCATTGCCCCCTTGTCAAATGCACACAGTACCTGCCAGGTGAGGAGGAAGGTGTGCCTCTGAAGGCATTCGGGGGCCGGGGACTCTGCTGGAGGCGGGAGGTTATGTTCACTCCCATATTTACCATTTCTGTACAATTTGTTCCTTCCTGTAGATCTGAGTTGCCGGTTGTGTGATTTTCCTTCTCTGAAGAACTTCTTTTAGCATTCCTTATAGGGCAAGTCTGTTGGTTGAAAATCCTCTCTGTTTTTGTCCTAAAATGGCTTTATGCTTGCCTTCATTTTTGAAGGACAGCTTCACTAGGTATAGAATTTTGAGTTGAAAATCTTTCTGTTTCAGCACGATGAATATGTCATTTCAACTTCTTCTGGCGTCCATAGTTTTTTGATGATGTCATAAATCATGTCATTATCCACTTTCACATAATGTGTTATTTATCTCTGGCTCTTTTAAACTCTTTCTCTTTTCTTAGACTTTCAGTAGTTTGGCTGTGATGTATCCCAGGGAGATTTCTCTTTGTTTTATTACACTTACGGTTCATTGAGATTCTTAAATCTCTGTAAGGGTGAGAATTGACTGCAAAGGGCAAAAGGAACATTCTGGGTCTTATTGTGGCAGTTTCACAGATGCAAACACCTGCCAAAACTCATTGCACTTTACGCTTAATATCTATGCATTTCACCTTATTCAGCCTAGACAAGTGACTTAAAGCTTTAATGTAAAAAAAAAGTCACTTATGGAAGCCAGATGTATTGATTTTCCTTAATAAATGAATCTTTAGGACTGAGTCTGAGGATTCAATTTGCCATATCATTTCTGAGGACACTTTTAAAATCTCTGCACATATTTTATCTTCTAAATGATATAAGTCCTGGTTAAAATGAAAAAAAATAAACCATAAGTAATGCAATTAAAAAAGATCCTTTAAAATCATTTTTTAAAATCATTAGGGAAGGATCTTCATACTAAGAATATACTCAAGAGTCAAGTAATCTGTGAAACTGAAAGAGAAGCATCTTAAGATCTGTGTATGTATGTGTGTGTGTGTGTGTGTGTGTGTGTGTGTGTGTGTGATTGAGAGAGAGCAAGAAAGGGAGGAAGGGAGGGAGGAAGGAAGGAAGGAAGGGAGAGAGGGAGGAAGGGAAAGATGAATGAACCCTGAAGGTGGTGGGAAGGAGGGATGTGTGAGTTTGGCTGCTCTGTTTCATGGCAGATGTCGGGGTGTGGATGCAGGCCAGTAGGCTAATACTAGGTAAAATTTTGAGCTCAAGGAATTGAACTCTGCGGAGACACTTTGTCACCATGGACTAATGTCCTACTCCCCTCAGTCCTTCACCCTGGCCAAAGTTGAAGATGTTCCACTGTGTCGCCCACATGGCTGTGTCAACCACTGTAAGTTAACATACGACTTCTTAGGTCCACCCATGACATTTCCTTCATCCGTTCGTTCATTCAGCCAATATTTTTTGTGTGCTAACTACCTGCTAAGCACTCTTCTGCACATCGGGAGCACAGTGACCACAACAGGGCAAACGGGATCCTTGCACTCGTGCGGCTCACATTTGCAAGAGAGAATCAGGTGATAAGAAGAGAAAAACATAAAATAAGGTGATTGCAAGTAGCGAGGTGCACAAAGCAGGGTAATATGACAAGGAACCCCTGGGGTGACTGTGTCTGTTGCAGCTTGGATGACCAGGGAAGGTCTAAACTTCACACCTCGGGCCTGAGCCAAAGGGACAGATAGGCACGTACCATCTAAAGAGAGAAATTGCACTGTCTTCTCGCCAGTTTCCAAAGTAAGTGAAAAAGTACTGTTGGAGTCATGACGAAAAATTAATTGAAAACGTTGGTTTTCCAAAGTGTGCTGGGCTCTTTCTGGGAAGAGAAGTTGAAGGCAGTCTGTGCCTCTCCCTGGAGACCCCTTTGTGGATGACTCATTCCCTGGGGCTTTGGAGCACAGAGAGCAAACAGAAGCAGGGCCGGCTGATGGCTGCCGCATGGCCCCACGGCCGGAGAGGGAAGCACGGGGCTGGAGAGATAAACACAGCAGGTCACGAGGCAGTTAGTCACGGTCACCCGGTGTGTGTTCTCCGTGGGAACAAGACGATAGCAGCACAAAGTGTCTCTCCTGCTGGGCCAGCCGGGACAGGAAGATGCCTGGCCAGCTAAGCGGGCATCTCATGCCCACCAAAGGCAGATGGGATGAAGCACGTGGACAGTCACTAGTCTGCACCTGGACCACTCCCAGGTGTGTGGAGACGCCCCAGCACTGAGGCTCAGACTCTCCATCAGTGTGAGGCTGGAGGCTGTGAGTGTTCATGGCTGATGCTCGGTCAGTGTGGAACCAAACTGGACTCCCTGGAAAGAGAGGCAAAAGGAAAAAGAACAGGGCAGAGTCGCATGGGGTAGAAGAGGATGAAGTGTAGCTGGACAGGCATTGTTTTCAGATGACATTCAGCATTTTCCTAAAGGGATTGCAGGAGAGCTTGGTGCAGGAGACCTGGAAAGCTAAGGCTGGAAGAATGCTCCACGGGGATCTGCCTGCCTCGAGAGCAATGGACTCCGTCACCTGATGGTTCCCCACTCGTTACCATTTTTAGGTCCCTCACTGCAGAATTCGGCAAACTGGCCTTTTAGTTGAACAGGCAGTAAGAGGTCTTCCTGCTGGCTGTGCAGAACCCACACGTACCGAGATCAGTGCTCAAGGACCAGCTCCTCTCATGCAGTTTTCATTTACTGTTAAGTCCTTTTGGTAACAGTGGATGGGCTGGTTTATGTGCCGAGTGCCGTGCCGACATTCGGGAGTGTCCCGAGAGCTGTCACACTTGGTCCTGCCCTCCCGAGGCTTCCAGTCAATGTAGGACGTGCAGGCATCCACCCCCGGGAGCGACGTATAGCAAAGAGCTCTCATCTGACAAAGGTCCTTGTGCTGAAGGCGGTGAGAGTTTGCAGAAACAGCCTGTGGAAGGGCACTTTCCTCCCTCGAACGATGAATTAAGACAACTGAAGTTCTCAGAAATGAGATCCATGAACCTCACAATTTGTTTAAAAAAATTCTCCCTCCTTATTTTGACAGCTTGCTTAGCAGAGCAGATTTTTGGTGTGTATTATTTGTTTATTTTGTATTTTCTTCCTTCCATAGCTTTTCTGACTCAATTCCCCAAGGCGGCTGCTAGGTTGGAAATAAACATATGGGCAACAAACCGTGCTTCTCATATTTTGAATCATCTTAAAAACGATCAAGGCTTTTTATTCTCAAGTGGCTACTCTCTGATACAGCTGGGTTCCAATGCAGTCTCTCTGAGGATCAATGTCGGGGTCCTGAGTAGTCTGAGACATGTGTGAAATCCCAGAACGAGAGGTGGAGTGGGTCAGGGCCTCCAGTCAGGAGCCATATCTGGTAAATATCGAAGTTATCCCCTCTTTCTGTTTGTTTTTCTCTGGAGTTTGGAGCAGTTCCACTCAGAGGGAAGCAGGGAGCAGCAAGGCCGGCTTCGCACTGCCAGTGCCCAGGGGAGTCACCACTGACAGCCCCTCCCCATGTGCCACATGGAGATCTCGGGAGCTCAGGGCCCGGGCAGGGCATCCCTGCAAAGATGATGTGGGCAGTGGTTGGGTCACACTCCACCCCACTTTCTCAGGCCTGGGCAGAAAAACACGGAAACCATCTGTTGTTTAGGGTCCAAGGGGCAGAAGTCGTAACGTGGTTAAAAAAAAAAAAAAAAGCGAAAGCAACAAAAAATAGTGACTGTCAACCCTCTTCCCTTAGTTCAATAGGTTGTTTACTGAATTGGCCCACAGCCCCAACTTGGAGGTTCCACTTTTATGTGGGAAGTTTTCCCAGCGCGCTGGTAAATGCCATACACGTTCTCGACGCTCCCTGTGTCACGCAGCCTCCGCGGGCTGTCCTGCCCTCCAGGAGGGGGAACAAGGCTCATCATGGGGGAGCTCTGCTCTGCAGAGGGCTGGGCATCTTTCTGACGTCTGCCTTTGAATCTGTTGGCTGAAGCCTGCCCTTGACCTCCTGCAGAGGCCAACGTTGGCCACTCAACGAGGGGCCTCAGAGCTCGTGCACTTGGAAATGCCTTCCTCTGTCTGAGTGGGGCTGGTTAATCAATTGATTCTACTGAAGAAAATTCTTCATGTCCATGTTGGATGTTTGTATTGGCCTGTTCTCTGCCAAACCCGCCCATGCAGGGCCATGAGAATGTGCTAGGAAAGCCTTTTTTTGGGTGCTTGAACTTGAGTTATCCAATTTGGCGTCTTTTCCATAGTTCAGCTTTTCAGACTGTAGCAGGAAATTTTCAGTGTGCTTATACAAGGTTCTGTGTTTTAATACATTTCTACCTGAATAGCTTTCTTTTTCTCTCTCGTAAAACATCGCAACAAAACAACTACCTCATGATATTAAGAATTCAGCATATATTTACAACTGGAGTTCTGATTTTTGGCCTGATTTCCTTCTGGAAATGGTGAAATCAGAGAAAGTGAAAGTGTGTGTGGGGTCTTCTCTGGGGAACGCAGCCATGTGAATGCAAACAGTGAACGCCAGTGTTTACAACCTGGTCAGAATGAGTCAACACCTGCTTTGTTTGTTCCCTATAAATGGGAATGACCCTCAGACATCGTGGAATCAGTGGAATGCCGGCTAGGAAATTTCTTGAATATCAAAGCTCAGTCTTTTTTGCTTCTCTAACTTGTGAACATTTTGCTTCAGCTTCTGTGGGTCCACAAACTCTAGCCCAGGGGCCAAATCTGCCTCTACCTACCACAGTTTTTGGATGGCCTGTGAGCTAATTTAAATGACTGAAAAAAATCAAGATTATTTTAAGACATAAGGACATTACCTGACTTCAAGTTTCAGTGCCCACAAATAAGGTTTTACTGGAACGCAGCCATTACTAATTTGTTCATGTGTTGTCTGTGTGCTTGTGCACGGCAAGGGCAGAATTGTGTCTTTACCTAAGATATTTACTATCTGGTTCTCGGAGCTGGATGACCTAGAATTTCCAATTCAGCTGAAAGCTTTGGCTCCTCCAACCTATCCTCATGCGCCAGAGTATTTTTACATATATTGTTTCTAATTAAACAAAATTCTTACTTCCGATTTCTGTCCAGTTTTTTCCTTACCAATTTTATCTTTATGGTGCACCTGACATTTCGTCTCTGCTCCTCACCAGCATGTATGATCTCAAGAGTGTGCTGTGTTCTTGTTCTGTGCTAGAGGCTGAAGTCTCAGCAAGATGACTCTCACATAGTAGTTATGAAACAGCTGTTTGTTTATGAATAAATTACCATATAAATGAATAGAAGACAATTCATCAAAATATTTCTTTCCCTGTTTCTGCTACTCTTTTGGAATTCCTAACGCCATAAGTAGAATTCTCTCAATCCACCCTCCATGTCTCCCATCTGCTGTTCAATTTCTTCCCTGTTACTTTGTGCCTATTTCTGGGTGAACTCCTCTGTACTGCCATCCACTTAACTAAATTTATCTTTGTCTCTATCCCACCTGCAGCTTAGCTCATCTATTGATGTATTTAACTAATTATATGACTATGTTTTAAATTTCCAAGACATACAGTTGCTTTTTTCAGTGTCATCTGCTTTACTTCATTTCTGTTTGTAAAAAGTAATCTCTTGTTCACATTTCAGGATTTAATTTATTTATCTTTTTGAGGCCCCCAAGCAACTTAAAGTCATTTTCAGTACATTTCACAATTTTTAATTTTTGCTTTGGTGAATCCATGTCCCAGTTGTCTTTTCTGGCTTTATGTTTCTCCTTGTAATGAATAAGAAGTTCTTCTTTGTCTCAGTCCCCCTCTCTCTCTTGCTCTCCTCGGAGTTCTTTCTTCACTCCCTGTGCTTATCTTTCCCTCTAATACTCTTGCAGTTCCCCACCTGGACCCGTGGGGCACTGTGGAGAGTTAAGATGTGTCCTTGGACGATGCTGGGGATTTGGGCTTCCTGAGTAGTCAGACCTACCATCTCCCCCCTCCCTAAGCTCCTTGTAAACCATAGATTCTCTTCCAGCATCCTTTTGAAAACTGGGGAGCTGTAACCCAAACCCCTGTTTAAATCAGTGTTCCCAGCAATAGCCTCCTTGTTGACACTGAGCATGCAATGAAATGCTCATCAGGAAGCCAACTTTGGTCTCCAGTGTCTGCTTCAAGGCCACCTGCACAAAGCTGTGCATTTCTCTTCCATTTCTAACCTTAGAGATATTTATCTTGTGCTGGTGACTGGTTATGTGTTGCTGGGGACGTGCTTCATATTTTACCTATGATTTCTACATGTTTAGAGCCAAAAAGGTAGCTCACTGTAAGAACTACTCTATCACCTGGAAGCCCCAGGCCCCCAGGGTTTTCTGGAGTTGGAAGACCCACTGCCTTGTGCCCTCAGACCTGCTTTTGCCTCGCAGATATTTAGGCATGAGGTTCCTGTGAAGGCTTCCCTGTGCTGGAAGCAGCCCCTGTGTTCAGGATGCTTATGGCCTATCCGAGGTCCATCAATGTCTAGAACCAGATGGCCCAGTGGCCCAGCAGGCCATGACTGTGGCACTTATCCCCTGTGGATATTCCTGACTGTTGACTCTTGACTGCCCACAGCTGAGTTCCTCCCCAGTAACTGTCTTCAATGGTAGGAAGCTGCACGTTACACCCATCTGTGGGGACAGCCCACATCTAATTTCTGGTCAGTGATGGGGTGGGTGAGATACAAAGGCTCAGCCCCCTTGCCTCAATCCTAGACAACTGTGAAGGGCCATTCCAACTCCAGGCTCCCCAAGCACCAGCTGAGGCCCCACCGGAGCTGCATCCCAGGCCAGCCCTGCCCCTTCACCCCCCTGTTGGTGTCCTTGCCGAGCACCCTCCCAAGTAACTGTCTGCACAGCAATCTCAACTCAGAGCCTGTTTCCTGGGAACCAACCCAGGACAGCAACTCACATTGTAACATACGTATTCCTAAGTGTCAGATACAGACACTATGCAGTGTGGGAGTCAGAAGGAGGTCCCTGTGGTCAAAGCAGTAAGGAAAGATGCAGAAGAAATACGGCCTGGTCACAAGTGGTAAATTTGGAAGCAGGGGAGGAGTAGACACGTGGTGCGGCAGCATCACTCCCTCCCCTGGCCCCTTAGCCACCATCCCCACACCCTGAGCACCGTTCTTCTCCCTGATTCTATCGGCTTCATTGTGGGGAACATTTTAGAAGCAATTACAACACTTTAAAACTTATTAAGTAATAGTACATAAAGCCAGGGTAGGGCTTCCCTGGTGGTACAGTGGTTAAGAATCCTCCTGCCAATGCAGGGGACACAGGTTTGAGCCCTGGTCCGGGAAGATCCCACATGCCGTGGAGCAACTAAACCCGTGTGCCACAACTACTGAGCCTGTGCTCTGGAGCCTGTGTGCCACAACTACTGAGCCTGTGTGCCACAACTACTGAAGCCTGCATGCCTAGAGCCCGTGCTCTGCAAAAAGAGAAGCCACTGCCATGAGAAGCCCACTCACCACAACGAAGAGTAGCCCCCACTCGCCGCACCTAGAGAAAGCCCACGCACAGCAGTGAAGACCCAACACAGCCAAAAATAAATAAGGAAAATAAATAAATTTTAAAAAGCTAGATTAATAAAAACTAGTTATAATAGTATTGAAAAAAAAAATAGCCAGGGTTATAAATGATAGGTCCAAATGGGAAGGGAGAGGGGAAAAAGTATTTTTTTGGCTTCAGTAATACGCCAGTAACAAAATTGGAAATAGAAAATGGAGCTTTTGCAAGGGAGGATTAAGAGGTGGGGCACAGAGGGAATTCCAAGTCCCACTTGGAGACATGCCATGGAAGCTTCTAGTCTAGTTGGGAAGAACTTTGGGGGAATAATCTTGTCATGTATTCTTCCATTGGCTTTTGTAGTGTTCCCAGAAAGCCTCTCTATGAGTCATTCTTTTTAGCAAAGAAGGGTTTTGGGCAGTGCTGGAATGATGGCCTCAATGAGATTTCAACTAGAACATATAGTAGACGTGTATTTCTTCTCTCCATTTATATTAGTTTCATGCCAATGAAATGGCTATTCTTGTAAGTCAAATGGTGAGTATTAGCAACTTCACATACGCAACCTGAAAGCTTGACTGTTCAGTTTATTTTGCAGTCCCAGCACCGTCTTTCCAGCTAATAGGTGTTTGTATTTAACCTCATTTTGAAGGGAAAACACTCAGTTTTATGTATCAACCTGCTTTTCATTTGTTCTATTGGGAGTCTAAAATTATAGGAAATTCATTAAATATAAATACTTGCTTTCCAAGCTGGTGTTTTTTTTTCTAAATGCCATATATATTGGCTTCATGGTGCTTTTACTAGGCCTTTCTAATTAAATTGTAAATAAATAATAAAAGTATCTTGGGGGAAGACTAAAGGAGACTTTGAAATATATTAAAAAAACTCGTTAAACTCTGTATAGATACAGAGTTTGTATTTGATTCATTAACTTATCTATAAACCCACATCAATGAAATTTTTGCTGTTTCATTTTTACCGCAGAGAATATTACCAAAAGGCTCCGAGCTCTCCTTGGAGAATTGGTAGGATAGGGGAATTCATAGCTTCATGGATCTTGCACGTTAACTGTCACCTTTAAAATCACTTGAAAGCTAGAGTTTGGGAATGTTGACTAAAGCAGCAGCCTCTGAGGGTTCAAGATGGTGGAGTAGAAGGATGTGTGCTCACTACCTCTTGCAAGAGCACCGGAATCACGGCTGACTGCTGAATGATCGTTGACAGGAAGACACTGGAACTCACCAAAAAAGATATCCCACATCCAAAGACAAATGAGAAGCCACGAGGAGATGGTAGGAGGGGCACAATCACAATATAATCAAATCCCATAACCACTGGATGGGTGACTCACAAACTGGAGAACAATTGTACCACAGAGGTCCACCCACTGGAGTGAAGGTTCCAAGCCTCACATCAGGCTTCCCAACCTGGGGGTCCAGCAACAGGAGGAGGAATTGCCAGAGAATCAGACTTTGAAGACTAGCGGGATTTGATTGCAGCACTTCAACAGGGCTGGGGGAAACAGAGACTCCCCTCTTGGAGGACACACACAAAGTACTGTGTGCATCAGGACCCAGGGGGAAGGAGCAGTGACCCCATAGGAGACCAAACCACACCTACCTGCTGGTGTTAGAGGCTCTCCTTCAGAGGCGGGGGGTGACTGTGGCTCACGGTGGGGACAAGGACACTGGCAGCAGAAGTTCTGTGAAGTACTCCATGGCGTGAGCCCTCCCAGAGTCTGCCATTAGCCCCACCAAAGAGCCTGTAGCCTCGAGTGCTGGATCACCTCAGACCAAACAACCATCAGGGAGGGAACTCAGCCCCACTCATCAGCAGACGAGCGGATTAAAGTTTTACTGAGCTCTGCCCACCAGAGCAACACCCAGCTCTACCCACCACCAGTTGCTTCCATCAGGAAACTTGCACAAGCCTCTTGGATAGCCTCATCCACCAGAGGGCAGACAGCAGGAGCACAAAGAACTACAATCCTGCAGCCTGTGGAATGAAAACCACATTCGCAGAAAGATAAACAAAATGAAAAGACAGAGGACTATGTACCAGATAAAGGAACAAGATTCAAACCCAGAAAAACAATTAAATGAAGTAGAGATAGGAAACCTTCCAGAAAAAGAATTCGTAATAATGATAGTGAAGATGATCCAGGACCACGGAAAAAGAATGGAGGCAAAGATCGAGACGATGCAAGAAATGTTTAACAAAGACCTAGAAGAATTAAAGAACAAACAAACAGATGAACAATACAATAACTGAAGTGAAAAATACACTAGAAGGGATCAATAGCAGAATAACTGAGGCAGAGGAACGGATAAGTGACCTGGAAGACAGAATGGTGGAATCCACTGCTGCGTAACAGAATAAAGAAAAAGGAATGAAAAGAAAAGACAGCCTAAGAGACCTCTGGGACAACATTAAATGCACCAACATTCGCATTATGGGGGTCCCAGAAGGAGAAGAGAGAGAGAGAAAGGACCGGAGAAAGTATTTGAAGAGATTATAGTCAAAAACTTCCCTAACACGGGAAAGGAAATAGCCACCCAAGTCCAGGAAGCACAGAGAGTCCCAAGCAGGATAAACCCAAGGAGAAACATGCTGAGACACACAGTAATCAAACTGACAAAAATTAAAGACAAAGAAAAATTATTAAAAGCAACAAGGGAAAAATGACAGATAACATACAAGGGAACTCCCATAAGGTTAACAGCTGATTTCTCAGCAGAAACTCTACAAGCCAGAAGGGAGTGGCATGATATATTCAAAGTCATGAAAGGGAAGAACCTGCAACCAAGATTACTCTATACAGCAAGGATCTTATTCAGATTTGACGGAGAAATCAAAAGCTTTACAGACAAGCAAAAGCTAAGAAAATTCAGCATCACCAAACCAGCTCTACAACAAATGCTAAAGGAACTTCTCTAAGTGGGAAACAAACACAAGAGAAGAAAAGGACATACAAAACCAAACCCAAAACAATTAAGAAAATGGTAATAGGAACATACCTATTGATAATTACCTTACATGTGAATGGATTAAATGCTCCAACCAAAAGACACAGGCTGAATGGATACAAAAACAAGACCCATATATATGCTGTCTACAAGAGGCCCACTTCAGACCTAGGGAAGCGTACAGACTGAAAGTGAGGGGATGGAAAAAGTTATTCCACGCAAATGGAAATCAAAAGAAAGCTGGAGTAGCCATACTCATATCAGATAAAATAGACTTTAAAATAAAGACTGTTACAAGAGACAAGGAGGGACACTACATAATGATCAAGGGATCAATCCAAGAAGTACATATAACAATTATAAATGTATATGAACCCAACATAGGAGCACCTCAATACATAGGCAAATGGTAACAGCTGTAAAAGAGGAAATTGACAGGCACACAATAATAGTGGGGAACTTTAACACCTCACTTACACCAATGGACACATCATTCAGACAGAAAATAAGGAAACACAAGCTTTAAATGACACAATAGACCAGATAGATTTAATTGATATTTATAGGACATTCCATCCGAAAACAGCAGATTACACTTCTCAAGTGCACAAGGAACATTATCCAGGGTAGATCACATATTGGGTCACAAATCAAGCCTCGGTAAATGTAAGAAAATTGAAATCATATCAAACATCTTTTCCGACCACAACGCTATGAGATTAGAATTAAATTACAGGGGAAGAAATGTAGAAAACACAACACATGGAGGCTAAACAATACGCTGCTAAATAACTGAGAGATCACTGAAGAAATCAAAGAGGAAATCAAAAAATACCTAGAAACAAATAACAATGAAAACATGACGATCCAAAATCTATGGGATGCAGCAAAAGCAGTTCTAAGAGGGAAGTTTATAGCAATACGATCCTACGTCAAGAAACAAGAAAAACCTCAAATAAACAATCTAAACTTACACCTGAAGGAACTAGAGAAAGAAGAACAAACAAAACCCAAAGTTAGCAGAAGGAAAGAAATCATAAAGATCAGAGCAGAAGTAAATGAAATAGAAACAAAGAAAACAATAGCAAAGATCAATAAAACTAAAAGCTTTTTCTTTGAGAAGATAAACAAAGTGATAAACCTTTAGCCAGACTCATCAAGAAAAAGAGGGAGAGGACTCAAATCAATAAAATTAGAAATGAAAAAGGAGAAGTTACAATGGACACTGCAGAAACACAAAGCACCATAAGAGACTACTAAAAGCAACTCTATGCCAATAAAATGGACAACCTGGAAGAAATGGACAAATACTTAGAAAGGTACATAACCTTGCAAGACTGAACCAGGAAGAAATAGAAAATATGAACCAACCAATCACAAGTAATGAAATTGAAACTGTGATTAAAAACCTTCCAACAAACAAAAGTCCAAGACCAGATGGCTTCACAGGTGAATTCTATCAAACATTTAGAGAAGAGCTAACACCCATCCTTCTCAAACTCTTCCAAAAAACTGCAGAGGAAGGAACACTCCCAAACTCATTCTATGAGGCCACCATCACCCTGACACCAAAAGCAGACAAAGATACTACAAAAAAAGGAAATTACAGGCCAGTGTCACTGATGAATATAGATGCAAAAATCCTCAACAAAATACTAGCAAACAGAATCCAACAACACATTAAAAGGATCATACACCGTGATCAAGTGAGATTTATTCCAGGGATGCAAGGATTCTTCAATATATGCAAATCAATCAATGTGATACACCATATTAACAAACTGAAGAACAAAAATCATATGATCATCTCAATAGATGCAGGAAAAGCTTTTGATAAAATTCAACACCCATTTATGATAAAAACTCTCCAGAAAATGGGCATAGAGGGAACCTACCTCAACATAATATAGGCGATTTATGACAAACCCACAGAAAACACCATTCTCAATGGTGAGAAACTGAAAGCATTTCCTTTAAGATCAGGAACAAGACAAGGATGTCCACTCGCCACTGTTATTCAACATAGTTTTGGAAGTCCTAGCCACGGCAATCAGAGAAGAAAAAGAAATAAAATGAATACAAATTGGAAAAAAAAGAAGTAAAACTGTCACTGTTTGCAGATGACATGATACTATACATAGAGAATCCTAAAGATGCCACCAGAAAACTACTAGAGCTAATCAATGAATTTGGTAAAGTTGCAGGATACAAAATTAATGCACAGAAATCTCTTGCATCCTATACACTAACAACGAACGATTAGAAAGGGAAATTAAGGAAACAATCCCATTCACCATTGCAACAAAAAGAGTAAAATATCTAGGAATAAACCTACCTAAGGAGGTAAAAGACCTGTACTCAGAAAACTATAAGACACTAATGAAAGAAATCAAAGCTGACACAAGCAGATGGAGAGATATAACGTGTTCTTGGATTGGAAGAATCAATATTGTCAAAATGACTAAACTACCCGAAGCAATCTACAGTTTCAGTGCAATCCCTATCAAATTACCAGTGGCATTTTTTACAGAACTAGAATAAAAAAATCTTAAAATTTGTATGGAGACACAAAAGACCCTGAATAGCCAAAGCAATATGGAGGGAAAAAAACGGAGCTGAAGGAATTAGGCTCCCTGACTTCAGACTATACTACAAAGCTACAGTAACCAAGACAATATGGTACTGGCACAAAAACAGAAACATAGATCAATGGAACAAGATAGAAAGCCCAGCGGTAAACCCATGCACCTATGGTAACTAATCTATGCCAAAGGAGACAAGGATATACAATGGAGAAAAGACAGTCTCTTCAATAAGTGGTGCTGGGAAAACTGGGCAGCTGCATGTAAAAGAATGAAATTAGAACACTCCCTAATACCGTACAAAAAATAAACGCAAAATGGATTAAAGACCTAAACGTAAGACTGGACACTGTAAAACTCTTAGAGGAAAACATGGGAAGAACACTCTTTGACATAAATCACAGCAAGATATTTTTTGACCCACCTCCTAGAGTAATGGAAATAAAAACAAAAATAAACAAATGGGACCTAATGAAACTTAAAAGCTTTCACACAGCAAACGAAACTATAAACAAGATGAAAAGACCACCCTCAGAATGGGAGAAAATATTTGCAAATGAATCAATGGACAGAAGATTAATCTCCAAAATTTATAGACAGCTCATGCAGCTCAATATTAAAAAAACAAACAACCCAATCCAAAAATGGGCAGAAGACCTAAATAGACATTTCTCCAAAGAATACATAAAGATGCCCAAGAAGCACATGAAAAGCTGCTCAACATCACTAATTATTAGAGAAATGCAAATCAAAAGTACAGTGAGGTATCATCTCACACCGGTTAGAATGGGTATCATCAGAAAAATCTACAAACAATAAATGCTGGAGAGGGTGTGGAGAAAAGTGAACCCTCTTGCACTGTCGGTGGGAATGTAAATTGATACAGCCACTGTGGAGAACAGTATGGAGGTTCCTTAAAAACAACTAAAAATGGAATTACCATATGACCCAACAATCCCACTACTGGGCATATACCCAGAGAAAACCATAATTCAAAAAGACACATGCACCGCAGTGTTCATTGCAGCACTATTTACAATAGCCAGGTCATGGAAGCAACCTAAATGCCCATTGACAGTTCGAATGGATAAAGAAGATGTGGTACATATATATAATGGAATATTACTCAGCCATACAAAGGAATGAAATTTGGTTGTTTGTAGAGACGTGGATGGACCTAGAGACTGTCATAAAGAGTGAAGTAAGTCAGAAAGAGAAAAACAAATATCGTATATTAATGCATATATGTGGAATCTAGAAGAATGGTACAGATGAACTAGTTTTCAAGGCAGAAATAGAGACACAGATATAGAGGACAAACGTATGGACGCCAAGTGGTGAAAGCAGGGTAGGGGCATGGTGGTACTGGGATGAATTGGGAGATTGGGATTGACATATATACACCAATATGTATATAATAGATAACTAATAAGAAAATTAGTTGTATAAAACTAATTTTATACAACTGTATAAAAAAATAAAATAAAATTCTGTGTAAAAAATAAAATAAAATTCAAAAAATAGCCTCTGAATACTTTCAAAAGTATTATAAATAAGGAGTTAGATTTATACCTATGTTTAAATCCCAGTTCCTGGATGTAATCTACGGGGTAACAGTAGTATTTTTTTTTTAACTCTATTTGAGGAAATATATTACAGATAAACAAAATCAATGAATAAAACCCAAATTAAAATTGATTGAAAAAACTCTACTTTTTCTCCTTGTTATTTATTCTTTCTGTTAATATTGAATTTCTTCTGCTTAATAACCAGAGAAAAATAGTATATAAGTATGCAGTTTGGTCCCGTGTCATGCTGGCCATAAATTGCCTATTTTGTGAACCTGCTATCTGAGTTACTTTGGGAAATCATCTTGAAGTTAGCATATATATTTTTAAGTCTTTTAAACATATGCCCCATTTTCTTATGTTTCTAATTATGAGTGATTATTTATTACGTGACATATCCTTGGATGATTTGTATTTCTTGTATAAATAAGACTGACTACTCAAAACTCATGGGCAACATAATACGCTCAATTATTTCTGTGCACACAAAATACTTCCAAAACCAGAAAAACAGAGATCATTTTTAGAAATGCCATGAATTCATTGCAGCATGGCTGTAATTAGGGGTGTGTGTACGTGAGTGTGAGTGTGTGTGTGTATGTGTGTATGAAAACAAATATCTTTTTACCCGTTTCTTTCGCTCCTATTCATGACTGAAGTTCCACGTTTTCCTTTAGTATCATTCCCCTTCAGCCTGAACAAGCTATGTTAGCATTTCTTTTAGAGCAGATCTCCCGGTGACAAATACTCTCAGTGTTCCTTAGTCTGAAAATGTCTTCTTTTTGTCTTCATTCCTGAAGGATGTTTTCACAGGATATAGAATCCTGGGTTCATAGTTCTTTCCTTTCATAACTTCAGATGCTTTTCCAGCTATTCTGTTCTTCACTGTTTGTGATGAAAATATATGTGGTAATTCAGAGTTGTCCCCCTGTGTGTAATGTGACATTTTTCTCTCTCTGCTTTTGGAGTTTTTCTTTATGTTAGATTTCCAGCCAGTTGGTTATTCTGAGTCTGTTGTGGTTTCTTCAAGTTCATCCTTTTTACATTTGCTGAGTGTATTGAGTGTGTAAATTATGTCTTCAATAAATTTGGGGAATTTTTAGCTATCATCCAAATTTTTTTCTGGACCACTCTCTCTTTCCTCTCTTTTGGTAAGTCTAATGACATAAATGACACAAACGATGGGCCTTGATCCTTTGATCTCAGACCTGAGAGCAGATGAATTTTTTCAATCTTTAGCCCTCTGATAGTCAAAGTCCATAATTCCTATTAATCTCTCCAGATTACTGACTCATTTCTTTGTCATCTCTATTCCACTATTGAGTCCATCAAGTGAATTTTAAATTTCAGATGTTGTATTTTTTCAATTCTAAAGTTTTTATTTCTTGCTTGCTTTTTTTCTCTTTCTATGCTGACAGCTTCGACCTCTCCATTTCAAGATTATTTACCTTGACCTCGTGGAGTGTGGTTGTAAGGGATGCTTTAAAGTCATTTTCTAATAATTCCAGCATCTGGGTAATTTCAAGGTTGACTTCATTGTCTTTTCTCTTGAGAACTGGTCAGATTTTCCTGGTGTTTCCTATGCCAAGTAATTTGGGATTATATCCTGGTCACTTTGAATATTGTGTTATGAATCATTGGGTCATCTTAAAATCCTCTGGATAATGTTGATTTTTTTCCCCTTTGTTTCTGTGGTTTAGCAGGCAGTCTGGTTGGTTTCAGCTCACAAGCTTTGTCTCACTTTCTGTGGCTGCTGGTTCCAATGTCAGTTCAGTTCTCAAACCTCTGCTTTTCTATTTGGGTCAGCTTTGTGCACGTACCCCTCAGGGGCCGGTCTGGGACCTGTGTGGTTCTTTGTATTGTAGTTCAGTTCCGAAAGCTCTTTTGGGTCTGTTCCACGCATGTGTAGCTTGGGGGGTGAGACCAGGACTTATACTGGTTTATAACAGAATTAGAGGATCCCCCTCTGGGTCTCTTCTCACCAAGATTTCCCGTTTAGTCTTTAGCTCTTGGGACCCCTTCCCCCAGTTCCTCTGGTCAGAGAGATAGAATGGGGTGGAGGAGACTTTAGATGACTTCAGGGCAGCAGCAGCTTTGCAACCAGGACAGTCTTTGGAAGCAAGATCAGGAGGGAAAAAAAGTTTTTGAAAGAGTATATATCTGATGGTATTACACTCCAACTAATTAATTCAGTCTTATTATTAGTTAGCAAGAAGTTATGGGGTTAGAATAGGATAGATACAACAAGGTCCTACTGTATAGCACAGGGAACTATATTCAGTACTATCTTGTAATAACCTGTAATGGAAAGAATCTTAAAAAGAATATATACAATGTAAAAAATGAATCAACTAATTCACTGTTTTCTATGTTTTTAAAAAAGAATCTTATATTAGGCAAATTTATCCTTCAAAAACACAAAAGAAAGAAGTAACAGAGGAAATGAGGGAAAAATATGTATGACATACAGGAAAAAAATAGCAAAATGACAAAAACATATCCTTATCAGTAGTTATTTTAATATGATTGGATTAAACTCGCCAATGAAAGGTAAAAGGAGTAGAATACATAATAAAACATGACCCAATTATATGTTGTCTACAGGAGATTCACTTAAAATCGAAAGACAAAGTTGGTTGAAAGTGAAGGGATGGAAAAAGATATTCTATGCTAATAATAACCAAAAAAGTGCTGCGGTGGCTGCATTAGTATTAGACAAAATGTATTTTAAGTAAAAAAACTGTTACAAAGAAGGACATCATATATTGATAAAAGGTCAATTCAAGAAGATGTAACAATTATAAACATCTACTCAGCAAACAACAGAGCCCCAAAATAAATGAATCAAACATTGGCAGACTTGAAGGGAGAAATAGACAATTCTACAATAATAATTGGATACTTCAGTAGCCCACTTTCAATACTGGAAAGAACATCTAAATAGAAGAATGATAAGGAAAAAGAAGACTTGAACAAAACTATAAACCAACTAGACCTAACAGATAAGTGTGAAATTCTTCACTCAGCAATAGGAGGATACCTATTCTTCTCAAGTTTACATGGAATATGCTCCAGGATAGACCATATGTTAGACCATGGAAAAATTCTCAAGAAATTTGAAAAGATTGAAAGCATATAAAGTATCTTCTCAAAGTACAATAGAAACTAAGACATTAATAACAGAAGGAAAATTGGAAATATGGAAATTAAACAATGCATTCTTAGACACCAGTGGGTCAAAGAGATAATCACAGGGGAAATTAAAGAATACTTAGAGACAAATGGAAGCAAAACATAACATACCAAAACTTATTGGGTGCAGCAAAAGCAGTGATCACAGGGGAATTTATAGCTGTAAACAACTATCAAAAAAGAATGATCTCAAATCAATACCCTAGATTTACACCTTAAGGAGCTAGAAGGAGAAGGGCAAACTAAACTGCAAACTAGCAGAATGAAGGAAGTAATAGAGGTGAGAACAGAGCTAAGTGAAACAGAGAATAGAAAAACAATAGTGAGAATCAACAAAACCAAAAGTTGTTTCTTTGAAAAGATCGACAGAATTGACAAGCCTTGGCTAAACTCATAAATCAAAAGTGAGACAAAATGAGACATTTTAGTTATATTTGTATTTATGTTTATGACATTTTAGACCTTTAAGCTTCATTTTTTAGGGTAATCACCTGTTCTTTTCAGGACTTCCAGCTGATTGAATCAGTTTGCCCAGATTATCAAGAAAAATCTCTTTATTTAGTAAAGTCAGTTCATTACAGACTTTAATCTGATCAGATGTTTGATTAGACTGACACATTGACAAAACCATTTACAATACAGTTTTGGTTGCTAATTTAAGTTGTATCTTGTTTCCTATCTGATTATTGCTAATGCAGAGGAGATATATTTATTTTTGCAAGATGATATTGCATCTGAATCATTTTTGTGTATTTTTTTCTAATAGTTGGTCTGTGGATTCAGTTTGACATTCTATATCGATGATGATGTCATCTGCAAATAATTCCATTTGATATTTGTAAATAATTCTAGTTATTATAACTCTTTCTTTTTCTTATAACACTGGCCGGTACAACCAGTGATATAAGTGGCAAGGGTATCAAGTGTCCTTGATGGTTCTCTGATATTAATACAACTATGTCTAAAATTCCACCATAAACAGGATATTTGCTTTAGTTATGGCATAAATTCTTTATTATCTTTTTCTTTTTCTCTTTTGGCTGCATTGGGTCTTCATCGCTGTGCGCGGACTTTCTTTAGTTGCAGCGAGCAGGGGCTACCCTTCGTTGCGGTGCGCAGGCTTCTCATTGCAGTGGCTTCTCTTTGTTGCAGAACACGGGCTCTAGGTGCGTGGGCTTCAGTAGTTGTGGCGTGTGGGCTCAGTAGTTGTGGTTTGTGGGCTCTAGAGTGCAGGCTCAGTAGTTGTGGTGCATGGGCTTAGCTGCTCTGTGGCATGTGGCATCTTCCTGGACCAGAGATTGAACCTGTGTACCCTGCATTAGCAGGCAGATTCTTAACAACTGCACCACCGGGGAAGTCCCAATTCTTTATTATCTTAAGGATATTTCCTTCTATTCCTAGTTTTCTGAGTGTTGTATTATTTTACTGTAAATAGATTTTGAACTTAATGAGATTCTTATTCCATATCCATTAAGAAAATTATCATATCAGCCTACCAGTATATGACTTATCCTTACAGATTTGTTACTATTAAGCCACATTTCTTTCTCGGCAATAAATACTAGCTTATTGTGATGTATTGCATTTTACCTTGCTATTTCAGTTAGTGAGCAAATATTTTTTTCAAATAATTTGTGTCTATATTCATAAGTAAAATGGGCTTATAAATTCCTTTCTTTTTCTAGTTTTATTTAATTTTGAAATTAAACTTACTCTAAATTGTAAAATGTTTTAAGCAACTTTCCTTCTTTTTCTACTCTCTGGAACTGTTTTTACAAGACAGGGATTATCTGTTTCATCAAAGTTGGCAGAACTCCCTTATAAAACTTTCTGGACCAGAGGCTTTCTAGTGGTTCTGTTTTGTGGTAACATATCCTGTGATAAATAGGAAAGCATCTTTCTTTCATGTCGCATTTTTAATCAGTGTTTATATAATTTTACAAAGGGAATAAGATGCTTTTAGCTTTAGACTAATAATTAAGAGAGTCATTGTTACACTTCATATTCTTTTGAGTCAGTCTACACAATAGGTAATGTAGAAATGCGTTCTACGTGGACTGGTACGAAGGTCAGAATGAGTGAGGTCATCTCAGGATTGCTCATAATCTCTGTGCTTTTCTTCCCAGGACACACAGGACGGTTGTTAAAGTCACTGTGCTTCACCAGCTTTTCCTTCCTGTTGCTGCATATAATTTTCCACATCACGTTGGCAAGTCTGGAGGCACAGCACCGCATTGCACCTGGTTACAACTGTGAGTATGATGGTGGCTTTTTTTTTATATTACGTATGTGAATAACAAAGCTATGTGTCATAATGCTTATAGAAATCTAGGCAATGATGACATTACAAAATTTGTGGCAATTTTTGGCCGTTTGTCAATCTAATACACTATAAATACATTCAAAGAAATTTATATACCTAGACAATGGGGTAATGTGAACAGCTTAATTCATGCATCTTCAACATATATTAGATATTAGACTGTGATCTGTATGTAAGACATTATGCTTGGGTGTGGTCTAAAAAAAAAATCAAGATTTATGTACAGACCCTGGTGCTGCCACTATGGCTGGTGAGATGAGACATGTACAATATCTAATAAGATAAATACGAGTACAAACGTCAAATAAATACGACAGTGACTTCAGGCTTATTGTAAAGAATAATGTAAGATTTCGTGCATCTTTATGGGAAAAATGTGAATGACACGATAGTTTCTTTTTCAAACTGGGAGATTTTTTTGCTATTCATAAGGAAATGAATAAGGAAATATACCTTATACACATTATATTTTGAGGTTTTGATCTGAAAACGTCGACACGTATATGCTTTATCTAGGTAGGATCATCTTTCCAGAATTAACCTACCATTGGATAAATTCTACTTCCATTTTTGTAGGCTGTGTGGTTGTCGTTTGAAAGAAACAGAAGCATTTCAAGTAGATGGAATACAATCCACATGTTTTAAGTGAATATTTGAAATAGACTAAAATAATAGTTTTCAAATGGTCAGTTTTTCGCTGAGGAACCCATTTGTAGGTTTGAAATTTCCTGATCTTTCATAAGTGCTAGCACAAGTGAAGTGAAGCCAACCAACCATTCCCTGTAAAATAAAAGCCAGATCAAAATTCTTCATGGATCAAATAGTATTAACATAAATGTAGTGAGAGATTCTTTAGTAAAATCTGTAGTCATAAATTTTTCACTCTCCCTCACCGTGTAACTTTTAGAGAGCTAAACTTTACAGAACTAAAGTGAGCATTCATTCTGGCCATTTTATTGAGTGCTGAGTTCCTTGGATAATAGTGCCTATCAAAATGATTCTTGATTTAAGATCTGATGATTTAAGATATGGTTATTATTTTTTTAATTGAGATAGAATTCATATACCATAAAGTTCCCCCATTTAAGGAACACAGTTCAGTGGTTTTTGGGTTGTGCAACCATCACCACTATCTAATTCCAAAATCCTTTCATCACCCCAGAAAGAAACCCTGCACCCATGAAGTTATTCTTCTTTCCCTCTCCATGCATCCCTAGGCAACCACTAATTTACTTTCTGCCTCTAGTAGTTATACCTGCTCTGGACATTTCATCCAAACAGAATTAAGTGATACGTGACCTTTTGTATCCAGCTTCTTTCACTCAGTATAATGTTTGCAAGTTTCATCCATGTTGTATCCTGAGTTAGGACTTCATTCCTTTTCATGGCTGAATAATATCCCATTGTTAAGATGTGGTTTTAATGCTTGATGAAAGTCATATCATTATTAAAAACTCGATAAAATAAAATGTTTAAATAATGGTACTTTAGTTATATTATTATAATGATAAAAAGGATTTATTACATTTGGCCAGATTCAAGTCTCTTTGGACTTAGTAGAAATGTTAGCAATGATAGTTTGTATTGCTTCTTAATCAAAAATCCTTTGGGTAGTTCTTAATCAGGCATTCCTAGGGCCAGAAGGAAGAATTTTTAACCGTAAGTGTTGTCTGATAGCTTGCCACCTTCCCAAAAATGAAAGCTGAATTTGAAGAAAAATAAATAGGTATGTATACCAGATGAGACTCCATAACCAACTATATAACGTTATATATATAATAATGTTTTGATGTCAAAATTTTCTTTACTTTCTCTTGAGTAAGAATTCATACTACTGCAATGTAGAAAATAAAATATTGTCTTTTGTTTTAAAAAAAGGCTATTTCATGAATAATGAGCTCTCTTTATCACTGAAAGTATTTCATCACAGGATATATTACAACTCATCAGATTTTTCAAATTTGAGCTTATAAACTACAGCTTGCCTGTGTCTGCAGATACTTTTAGGTGCTGAGTGATGCTGTGGAAAGGACTGTGCTGGAGGGAGCTTAAATTAGGGTGTGAGCATATCGTTTCTTCCAATCCACAGTCTATGTCTTTCTATTTTTATTCAAAATAACATTTTCAATAATTCTATAAAGGTGAAAGTAAGAAATGTAATGTGAAATGTTAAGTCCATTTTCCGCATTTACAAACGAATGTACTGTGGAGTCTCTCCTATAAGGCATAGGCAGAGACGGACAGAAAGACATACAAACTTAAAGTACACACACACACACACACACACACACACACACACGCACACACACACCACATATGCAAACACCACACACATACCACACACCCCACATATGCACACACCACACACATGCAGACACACACCACACACACACACACAAATCACACCACATATGCACACACACAGAAGCTCATTCTTGAGTTATCTGCTCCTTCCCAGGCAAGAATCCAAATTACTTAGACCCTTTGGATGGAAGATGAAGTCTGTCTTTCTTGGTGGTGAAGGATAGAGACCAGTCAGATCTGGCCTCTTGACATGCCTCTTCCTGGGCATTTCTTGCAACCCAGTCTTGGAGAGCTAGGCCCGCCTTTCCTAACCTCCCAGCCAAATATGTGGGCTTCCAGACACCGTGCTTCCCTAGATCATTTTATTCATGCACAGCTGACCTCCACTGCCCCCTTCACGGCGATGTGTCTTGAACACGTACAAGTCTATTGTACTGCCTTCCTTCCTTTTTTTTTTTTTCGGTACGCGGGCCTCTCACTGTTGTGGTATCTCCCGTTGCGGAGCACAGGCTCCAGACGCGCAGGCTCAGCGGCCATGGCTCACGGGCCCAACCGCTCCGCGGCATGTGGGATCTTCCCGGACCGGGGCACAAACCCGTGTCCCCTGCATCGGCAGGCGGACTCTCAACCACTGCGCCACCAGGGAAGCCCCCTTCCTTCCTTTTTGACGTCCCCATATAAAAGCTCTATTCTGTTCCACCCGAGCCAACATAATGAAAATCACAACAGTAAACTTTATTCCTAAGAAGTTAAATTCCAATTTGAAATTTATTTCCACAAAAGTGAACATTCCAATGTGAAGTTCCAATATCTTTGAAGTCACCGCAGAGAAGAGAGACACAAAAGAATGAGTTAGAAAAGGGATTTGAGTGCCATAGTCACCTTGAAGGTGAGTCTACATAGAGAAAGCAGCAGTTTCTTCTAAAAAACGGGTGATGCTGCAACACCATTGGCTCACAAGGTCTACATACTTTTTTGGTTCAGCTTCATGTGCAGTGTTTCAAAGCAATACATTCTTGAGAAGGGATAAAAAAGCAGAGCAAACAAACTTGAGTTTTGCAAACTAGTTTAGTCCAAGATTGACACAAACCAGGTTTTCAGCCTGGAGCATTTTTTAACGATCAAGTTATATAAACTCTTGAAAAACCCTGTCTGCGTGGTAATGGAAACACTGACTTTTCATTTCTGGCTGACTTCACCTCACTCGTGTTATTGTTTCTCCAGCATTTGGAGTTTCGATTACACCATCCGAGTTGTAAACACAAACTCCTCTATTTTGATATCCCACATTTGAAGTTTAGCCTTTTTTTTTTTTTTTTGCAGCTGTAGAGGTAAAGTAGCAAAACTTCAAATAAAAAGACACAAAGTGCCTGGCCGGCTGTGTTGTGCCTTCTGAATGCTTTCTCTGTCTGTGAGACTTTGTCAAATTAAAATGAAGGAATCCAGACAGGTCCGGGTTCCCCATCTTACTCAAGTGGTCTTCAGACTCCGAACCACCAAGCGCTCATTTATATGAGTTTAATTTGGTTTCCCTAACGACTCCTCTCCCCGTTTAAAACTCATATACCCTCACCCGAGTTCTGGCAAAAGCTCCCAGCATCCCTCAGTAATCTGAGACGTGTGTTTGGGGGACAGCAGTAGCATTTATAAACATTGAGCCATTGAAAGTTCTTTCCCCCCAGAGCCCTGTAAATAGTCACTGGCAATAGTGAACGCTGTTTCACACCAGCCCAGTTAGTGTTTGACCAGCTGGCGCGTTTGTTAAAGATGCTGTTGTGCAGAAGGGGGCCCTACCACCCCTCCCCCTTCACTTCCAAAACGGTGCTTTCACAGGTAAGTGAGGTAATCCATGGGGCAGGGGCACCTCTGTGAATTTTCCTCAAACATGTGTTGTGCCGCTTACTAAAATATTTTCATTCTGTCAAAACTATACTGTTTCAATCAATGTAAACCCGGCTTCAATTATGTCACTGCAGAGCCCATAGAAGTAGTCTGTTAGCCTCAGTGGCGGACCTGTGGCACTCTTGGTGGAATTGCAGGGCCAATCTGGACGCTGGGGCTGTGCTGAAGCAGGCTGTTGATTGAAAGAAACTTTTGAGCTCAAAACTATGAAGGGAAGATTTGCGGTGATGGTAGCTACTATGTATAGAGCACCTAGTATCTGTAGGGTCACTGTATCCCTTTTCCGATTAATGACTCCTTTTTTCTTGTTACAAATTGGCTCCAATATCCTTTGAGGAGGGCACTCCATACACACCAGCCCATTCCACTTAGGGTGGGTCGGGCTATGCAGGCAGGGCCTGAGATGAGTGGCCACCCTCTTCCAGGCTGGATCCGGCTGGAGACCGGGACTCATCTTATTCCTCCACGTAGGGCTGTGCCTTCTTACGGTCTCTCTTCTCCAGGGAGTTGCCTTTCTTTTGTATAAATGCAGTGCCCAGTCTGCACTTGGGGTTGAGGCGGGGATGAGGCTGAGGCTGGAGGAGGTGGGGGGAGGGTGGCATTGAGGACAGGGATGAAAAGGTGGGCTCAGAGGGTGAGTGAGTGGCCCGGAGCCACCGCTGGTCTGAGCTGGGATCTTTCCTGCTCTTTCCTCCTCTCTGTGAAACCCCTTATTTATCATCTGTTTAGGATTATTTTCTCCACCGCACTTCCTAGGACTTTGGAGTAGTGCAGTTTCAAAGGGTTTAAATGAGTTTCTGGTATTCAGTCCATGGTTTTCTATTGTTTGGAGATTTGTCCTTATAAAGAATTGTGTCTTTTCTTTGCTTCATTCAATTGCTGGACTCATCATTAGATCTGTTTCTCCCTGAGGGTCAGACCCCTCAAATCAGCAGTTTTCTCCCCCCTGTAGGGGGAGGGGCACCTAGAGTTCCAACTTTTCTCATCCTGAGAGCACAGGAGACTCGGCCCAGGAGCCACTGACCAAGAGGTTATTCTAGGCCTTGATGGTACTTTATTCTACTGCCTTTCTGTCCTCAAAACACTAGGGTTCCAATGTCCAGACCCAGCGTCTGAAACCTCAGCAGGTGACAAGAAGACTCAGGGCCAGGCGTGGGCCTGGCGGGTCGGCACCCCACCCCGATGATGGTGGGGTGGGCGCGCAGTGAGCCCCTCCCTAGATGCTCTGCTTTCCAGAGCCCAGGCCTGGGTGGAGAGCACGGCTGAAAGGGAACTCTGGTAACCTGATGCTGATGAGTCAATGTTCCTGGAATGATGAATACAATTAGTTTTTACTGCCCAGGGCAAGGGGGCGAATTGGGATGGGAGCACCATGGGGAAGAGAAACCCCATCAGGGTGAAAGTCTCGTAGGCCAGGGCTGGTTGGTATCTTGATTCACTTGGAGTGATAGTCGTAGAGTGACATATACTTTATCATCATTTTTCCAAGAGTCTCTCATTTTATGGTAGAAACATTTTTCATGAGAATTTTTATACTATCCAATATATGAGTGAATTTAGGATCTCAGGTGACTGTAGGTAAGTTACTCATCTCTGTGCCTGAGTTTCTTTGACTGTAAAATGAAGGTGATGGTGGTCACTGTCTCACAGCGCTGCTGTGAGGGTTGAGTTAATACAGGCCATGCACTTGGCACAGTGCCTGCCCCATAGCAAGTGCTCCATGACTATAAACTATTATTACTGTTGTTGTTAATGTTTCTACTATTATTAGAGGAGTCATATTTCTTGCCTAAAATCACACAAAATCACAGCGACAAGGGGGCAGAAATAACCCAGACCAAGTTATACACAGTCATGTGGGTTAAACTTGGAAATTATGAAATGTGCAAAACTTACATGACACCAAATAATTCTCTGTGACCCCTTTATCTCAGTTTCTTACTAATTCTGTTATTGGGGGGTTGTTCTGTGCTGTGTGGTTGAGATCCGGGGCAATGGTGAGACGGCTCTAGCTGCAAGGTGGTGTCAGTGACAGGGTCGTAGTGACACTCGCCCTCTGCCAGTACTTTTTTCTCTCAGTAGCTTCCCTACCAGGAACTCACCCCTTCTCCGGGGCTGGGAATCCCATTTCCTCTTCTCCCTGAAAGCTTGTCCTCCACGCCCTGCCCCTCAGCACAGAGGAATATATAATCACTATATTCTTCACTATTTATCACGCTTTCTATATTATAGAATTTTAGAGGCAAGAGACAAAGGATGAAAAGGTAAGGAAAAGAAGAAACTAACATTTGTTGTTGTAAAGTCAACCAGCACTTTGCTCACACGATCTCACTTTAATCCTGACTGGCTCTCACCACCACCCTCCTGATCGGGGGTGAGGACCTGAGGCAGAAAGTGTCTTCCCTTAGGTCACTCAACTAGCAGCAGGATTTCAAATCGAGGTGTCCTTGCTCCACGGGCATCATGCAGCCTCCTAAGGTTACTGGGGAAAACTTTATGGCGAAATCGGGCTTTGGTTGATTAGATTGTGAGGACTAGGTAAGAATAGGATACACAAATTTGGAAGCTGTGCTGGGTGAGCTCCAGGTGAAGTATTCGTGGTTGGCAGTGACTTAGTAACTTCACTTGGTGAGGATATTGGCCTCCCAGAATATCTTTCCCCGTAAGAGTGAGCAGTGCGGACATGGCAGGGTCACGTGTGCTGTGGGGAATACCTGGGTCAGGGCCTTCCAGCTCTCCAGACTCTAAGCATCGGGCATGGAACTTTTCATGCTGAGCTATAATCCCTGATTCTGTCTGTTCTCCCATTAGCCTATGATCAGATTGAGCGGAGGGTTTGTCGTGTGTTATTTTTGTGACCTGAGCATCTACTACAGTGGTCCATGGATAGAATCCTGCCCCCAAATTGTTGGAAGAGTGAATAAGTGAATTAGTAGCGGCAGAAAAGGAAATGAAAGGGTGAAATCAGATGACTCCCTTGTTTGAGGACCGCTTTTCCATGGATCCTCACCTTCCAGTCCGTGAGAGCAGCTCCAGGGCAGGGACGTCCGTCCTCTCTCTGCTGAGCCCGACCCCCCTGCTCTGGGTGGACTCTGAACGTCTTACTCTATGGTTGTTACCATTTCCCTTCTTTTCAATTCATGAGGAATTAGGAGAAAGACACGTCCACCTGAAGGCTTTTATTTCTCTTTAAAAATGATATATCAGGTAAAGTTACCTGGTGTTGATTTCCTTTGCAAAAGGAAACTTGGATTTCCATTTGGATTTGGGGATGTCAGGAGTGAAAATATGAAAGACAAAGCTGGCCTTAGAAGTAGCGAGGAGGGGAGAGGAGGAAACAGCTGGGAGCGGGGTGGGCCTCATTAATAGCTAGTTTCAGAGGAGAGATGCCTCCAGTGAATAGCCTTGGGCCCCTCTGCTCCACACCCCATGTCCACCGAGCCTGCTGTAAGATCCAGGAAATATCAGATGATTTGGGATCGACTGTGTTTGCTTAAATAACAATTTCCCTACCCTCAATTTCATGATGCAGCATTTCTAGTGTAAATTATTTACCATAAAAACTCTAAGGCAAATCTCTGTGGTGCGGGAGTAATCTTAACCTCAAAAGGCTAGGCGGACAACATAAAGCTCTAACTGTGTGTTGTCAAAGGCCCGGTATGATGCAAGGACCATTCAAGGGCATTGTGGAGGTAGCACAGCTGGGCCGGGAATAGTCCTGCCATTCCCGAAAGTATTAACTTAATGACACGGTTGAGTTATTCTTCAGACTTACAGAACTGGTGTATATTTAGGGATTAGGTATGTGGATTCATACATAAAACACATTTCTTTCCGTAAACAGAAATTTGGATTTAGAACAATCCTCTTGATTTCATGCATTAAAAATATATTTCAGGGATGTAGAAGGTTGGCAAAGAAGTTGCTGGTATAATTTCTCTCTTACATTCATGTTTAGGGACATTTAAACATTTTCTAAGATCCCCATTGCAGGATCTGAGTATATAGATAATATTAAAGATATTACTATAAAATGTTATATTTGTAGACAAATGTTTTAAATATTGCATGTTGATAAATATGGTTTCAAAAGCTTTTCTTTCATTACCTTGCATTGTTACTTCGTTTACAATCTCTAATTTTTAAATGGGTGATCATTCTTGAAGACCCCAAAACAACGTTAAGAAGCAGCACAGTGGTGTACGGGTTGATGGGTAGTTTCCGAAAGGGTGATAATAAAAACCAAAGCACCCTTGACATATAAACCACAGGAATCAGGAGACGGCACACAGATTTCCTTCTTTTTAGTTTTGCAGAATCAGGAGGATATTTTCATTGCAATCTCATGTTTATTTTTATATGTACTCTTCCAAAAATATTATTCTGTGTTTATTTCCTTAACTGAGAAATTTGAATGTCATATTTAAATCGTAACAATGATAATTATGATATCTTGCATTGTTAATTTTGAAAATGTTTCTCCATAGAGTAGATTCTACAACAGCCACAAAGAAAATTAGTTTCAAGTAATTCAGGTTATTTACAATCCCACAGTCCTGTCACATATGAATTTATGCAATAACTATTTATTAAACGCCTGCTGTGTGCCTGCCCTCACAGGCCTTGCAGTCCACTGGTGGAAGGTGGAGGCGGACGGAGGAGTGAACACCACTAGCAGAGCTGGTATTGAGGATGTAAAAAGATCAGTGGAAATATGCATAATAGGTTCTAGTCTGGCCTGGGATGGGAGACTTCCTGGAGGAAGGGATGTTGAGGCAGAAACCCAAAGGATGAAACTATGTAGCTATCCACAGTAACAACTATGAAAGTGCTGATCTATCATGAAATGCATACACCTCTATCATCTTATGAACTCTAAGATTAGAATTGACTCTGGGGATATAAACATACTCAGGCAAGTTCCTCTTATGAAATTTAAATGGAAATATCCTTGGAAAGAGTCAGTTTACTGTGAGATATTGAACAGCTCTTAAGATTGTAGCATTTACTCTGTGGGCTAAAAGCAACATTTCTGCATCGTTGCCTAGAGTCTATCAGAGAATTTCACCAAATACATATCAAATTTAAAGTCAAGATCTTGCCTTGATGTATAACATCCAGAAAAAGTTAAAGATGGTTTTCCTCATTAATTGGTTATAGTAGAGGACAATAAGAAAAACATTCCATTTATTTCTACATTTCTCTTCTGTTCCCCCCAAATAGATGGCAGTACTTCTTGATACTGTCATAATTCATGGAAGAATGACAGATAAAAACACCTACAAATTAAGGGTAAGCTGAGTTCCAAAATATATGGTATAATACTACCTTTACCAGAAGCTATTTGTCAGTTTTATGGCTTGGTGTTGAGACATACACTTAGTCTATGTCTTACTCTGAAATGAAGGTGACTGAACGTTATCGATAGATGGCAATTCAGGCTGTTAGCATCTGCATTTTGAAGTCCTCCAAAACCTACATTATCTACTTGCATTTTGGTTTTTCAGACTTATTCAGAATCTTCTCCAAAAAGAACCTTAATTTTCACAACAAAAGAAACAAAAACAAAAACGGACACACACCTGATGCATAAAAAACTAATCAAGCAAAATCAGCCATAAAGTTAGGCAGTTTTTTTGTGTGTGGCCACACCAGTGTAACTGCTGCTACTCTATTGCTTCTTCATGTCCCTAAGGTATTCTAATAGGCTGTGTCTGTAGATGACTTTTTTTAGGACTGGAAATGCTACCCTTCATGTTTCTAATTAGTTTTTAGAGTTAGAATAGAGAGAAACAATAGTATAAAAACAATAGCTTTGGGGCTAGAGAATTCCTACTTCTGTTGTAGAGTCTGGCTGTGTTTCTGAAAAAGATGTTAGAAATTGGACATATAAGAAGTTTTGCTCCTTGCTATCATACAGCTAAATCATTTGAGTTCTCGAGCATTTGGTTGAATAAAACCAATGTTAAATTTAAAGTACATACTATATTGCCTTTTTCTTCAGGTGTACAGCAAAGTGATTCAGTTGTCCATATACATATATCCTTTCTTTTACAGATTCTTTTCCCATACAGGTTATTACAGAATACTGAGTAGAGTTCCCTGTGCTGTACAGTAGGTCCTTACTGATTATCTATATATAGTATTGTGTATATGTTAATCCCAAACTCCTAATTTATCCCTCTCCCCACCTCTTTGCCCTTTGGTAACCATAAGTTTGTTTTCGAAGGCTGTGAGTCTGTTTCTGTTTTGTAAATGAGTTCATTTGTATCGTTTCTTTAGATCCCACATATAAGTGATATCATATGATATTTGTCTTTGGCTTACTTCACTTAGTGTGATCATCTCTAGGTCCATCCATGTTGCTGCAAATGGCATTATTTCATTCTTTTTAAAGTCTGAGTAATATTCCATTGTATATATGTACCTCATCTTCTTTATCCATTGATGATGGACATATAGGTTCCTTCCATGTCTTGGCTATAGTGAATAGTGCTGCAGTGAACATTGGGGTGCATGTATCTTTTCAAATTATGGCTTTCTCCAGATATATGCCCTGGATTGGGATTGCTGGGTCATATGGTCGCTCTATTTTTAGTTTCATAAGGAACCTCCGTAGTGTTCTCCATAGTGGCTGCGCCATTTACATTCCCACCAACAGTGTAGGAGGGTTCCCTTTTCTCCACACCCTCTCCAGCATTTATTATTTGCAGACTTGTTGATGATGGCCATTCTGACCAGTGTGAAGTGATACCTCACTGTAGTTTTGATTTGCATTTCTCTAATAATTAGCAATGTTGAGCATCTTTTCATGTGCTTTACTATGTTGTTTTGACATTTTTAAGATTTTCTAATTTCAACAAAAAGATGAAAATAGCAACTGCATTTCTTTAAGGTCAAGCTTGGAGCCTCAGGATGTCAAACATTTCAAGGCTGATAAAAAGCTTGATTTAGTTCAATTCGGTAATTTTGGGACTTTTTCAAACATTAAAAAGCATCTGTATATAAAATATACTTGAGATTCTCCAAAGCTAGAAATATGGCAGCTTTAACAGTTATTCAGGGAGCAATTAATGCTTGGGAAATGTTACCATCTCTTTATTTCTTTATTATTTCTAAGTACCTTGGATACAATGAAGACTTATTAATGTAAAATACTTTGTGATGAGATTAAAGTTTATGTCATTTGTTTGAGTTTATTGAAGGTATACTAAATGAATATTTTACTTAAAAGAAAGGCAGATGCTTGCTGTATTAGAGCTGTCATTGAATCAGAGGCTCTTGTCTAAGTCTGAAAATCTTCTGACTTTCTGCCCTGGATGAGTCGCTGTTTCTCAGTGGACTTGTGATTTCATGAAATAAAAGAGTGGCCGTGGGAGCAGATGAGCTGGACGTCTCACGGGGGGTGTTGGTAAGCACAGGTGGCATCGAGAAGTTGACAGAGTGAGATGCAGAGTCTTCATAATCAATTTGAAGACTTAATTCTTTATATCTGCGTGGAGGTGTCACATACATGACATGTCAGTCATACCTGCCGTGTGTTATCTCCATGTGATCTTCTGACATGTTGGCAATGAACTTGGGAATGTGACATTTCCCTCTATCCAAACAATTAAGTCATGCAAAACTTATATTGTTATTTAAGAACTCTCCTTTAGATAACTGTAAGCTTAAAATCCAGCCAGGATGGGAAGCCTCTGATGATGTCTCTATAAGATCATTTACCCTTTCTATTCACTTGGATGCAGGTGAGCTCACCATTTCACCATGAAGACTCTGAAAACAAAGCAAACCAAAACACGTGTCCATTTAAAACGGCCAAGTCACTAGTTTATACTTAAAATTTTGAATCTGTAGGCTAGTGAAATGCAACAACAGGCATCTCATAAAACTGAATAATCAACGTACCTTTTTTGTCAACAAAATACAATGTATTCAGTGTTTTCTCTCTGTGCTTCAGTTATAGATAGACCTTCTTGTTAACAGTAACTGGCATTTATTTTACTCTTGGAAATATTATTTTTTCTTGGCTTTGAGTCAAAGCAGTAAACATTCTCCATAATGATGTAATTTTCAAATTTATTATGTTTTAGTAACTACACCAGTAAACTTTATACTCGATAATATACAATTCTCATAGAACTGGTATTTTTATTTATGTTTTAAAGTCAGAGGGACTAAATTTATTTCCTAGATTACGTCTACTTTTTTACGGCCTTAACACTTAATTTATCTATTATTTAAAAAAAAATTTTAAATTGAAGTCTGGTTGATATACAATGTTGCTTAACACTTATTTTAAAATGATAGGCTGCCTGAAGTCCATGAATGTGCTTCTGGGAAAAGTAGGCTTTTTGTTTCTACTCGGATGAAACTAAGGGGTATTATTATAAGGATGTTGTGATTGGTTGGGAATCATGGAACAGGATCATGATAAGACTCCTCAGTCGGAAACTTACTCTAGGTAGCTGAGTCATCCAAGGCCTCATACACAAATTCCATGAAATCACGACGGACACTTTATTTCAATCCACAGAGGGAGGAGACATCCCCTTCCCCACCCCCAAGGATGTCAGAGTCACGGAAAGACAGCTCAAGTCCTTTCATGCATCCAACAAACAAACATTTCTTAGTCACCCATGTGTGTTAGACATTGTTCTAGATTCTTGGGATACAGTAGCTTAAAAACAGCACCAACTTAAATCCTAACCCTTGAGGAGCTGATATCCTGTAATATGGGAGACATATAAATAAGCTTTACAATATTCCAGTGGTAATAATCACTAAGAAGAAAATTAACCCAGGAAGGTAGAAATGAAATATCGAGGTGAGCATGCTTGACATTTCAGGCAGGGAGGCCATGGAGAAACAAAGTGGACACATGGAAGAATGCAGCCACCATCTCCTCCTGCTCACGCCTCTGCTTTAGGGCTCATTTGCTTCCAAGGCACACACTCTGTACAGTTGTTTACGGAGCTGAAATGTTAAGTAGATTGAAGAATTATTCAAACAAGCCCATCGCATCCTCCTGTGATCAGCAGGGGGTACCCTACCCTCTTGATGTTACAGAGCCTGCCTCCCTACAGCCGTGCTCAGTTTTTGACCTCCTGTGGCCCCGCAGGGCATGCAGCATCCTCATTCCCAGGGTCAGGAGTATTTGTGACTAAGAATCTCTGCCAGTCTGATCTGCTTAGTGTTGTATGTCATGTGTTCAGCCATCTCGTTCTGTTGAGGGCAGGGGATCCCTCTCTCACCAACAGGTGAATAGGAGGTGGTCAAAACAGTATAAAGCCACTGTAATCAAGCCAGTTTGCTACTGGTGAAAAGAGAGACATATACATTAGTGGGGGAGAATAAGAGAGTCCAGAACTAGATCCACACATACATGGTCAGTTAATTTTCAACAGAGATGCAAAAGCAACTTTGTGGAGACGTAAATAATTGGGTTCCATATTTAAAATCTGTATTTAAATCAATTTTAAAATTCATTCCATCTTAAAATTCATATTAAAAATAAGGACGTCAATCCTTACCTTGTACCATATAGAAAAATTAACTCAAAATGGGTCATAGACCTAAATGTAAAGGTTAAAACCATAAAACTCTTTTAAAAAATAGGATCTTTGTGGCCTTGAGTTGGACAAAGGAAAAGATTTCTTAAATATGACACCAAAAGCATGATTCATAAGGAAAGAAAATTGATTAATTGGACTTCATCAAAATTAAGAACTTCTCAAAATCCAGTAAGACAGTAAAAAGTGAAGCCACAAATTGGAAGACAATATTTGCAAATCACATATCTGAGAAAGGACTTGTATCCAGAATATATGACGAACTCTCAAAACTCAATATTAAGAAAACGTACATCTCAGTTTTTAAAATGGGCAACAACTTTGAGCAGACACTTCACCAAAGAAGATATACAGATGGCAAATAAACACATGAAAATATACTGTACTTGGTCTTGTTAGTCATTAGGAAAATGAAAATTTAAAACATGAGATTACCAGTATACATCTCTTAGAATGGCGAAAAGGAAGGAAGGAAGGAGGGAAGGAAAGAAGGAAGGAGGGAAGGAAAGAAGGAAGGAAGGAGGTAGGGAAGGAAGGAAGGAGGGAAGGAACTTCTTATTCAACCCAGAATTACTTATTCAACCCAGAATTCTTACTATTGGATATTTACTCAAGTGAAATGAAAACTTATATTCACACAAAAATCTCTAAGCAAATGTTCATAGTACCTTTATTTGTAATTGCCCCAAACTGGGAAGAAAACCCAAATGTCTTTCAGCTGGTGAATAGATCAATAAACTGCAGCCCCTGGTTGGAATATTAGTCAGCAATGAAAAGTACACTGTACTGATCCACACAGTAACATGCCAACTCTCACATGTATGATGCTGAGTGACAGAAGCCAGACTCAGATGCTCCAGCCTATATGATGACATGGATGATATTCTGGGAAGGATCAAACTCTAAAGACAGAAAATAGGTCAGTGGTCACCAGTGGCTGGGGGACTACAAAAGCCATGGGACTGATGGAGCTGCTCTATATCTTGGCAGACGTGGTGGTTACATGACCAGATGCATCTGTCAGAACTTGAAAAATTATACACAAAAACTAGTGAGTTTTAGGTTATGTAAATTATGCCTTAATAAGAAAAATGTTTTTCTTAAAAAAGCCACTGACCATTGTTGGAACAAATTGGAGTTTCCCCTCGTTATTTGCTTTGGGACTTTTGTGAAGAGTAGGACGTCAGAGCAGTAGATTCTTGTTCAACCAGAGATCCTCAAAATTATGATAACTTGTCTCAAGAGCTGTTGTGAAGACCAAATCAGAGGATGGTTTTGAAACAGTTTCCTACCTTATATGTTTCTCATTCATTTATTCAACAAATCTTGATTGAATATATGGGGATTCTGTGTCCCAAGGAGTGTGCCAGACCCAGGGAACCACAGGTAAGTAAGCTATAGCCCCCTTGCTCTGGAGAGTTCCTCACCTAAGATAAGAGGCAGGCACATAAACAGATCCCTGCAGTAACATACGGTGAAGCCGTCATAGAGATAATTATGAAGTAAAGTCATCCCCCAAAGGATTGAAGAACTCGTCCAGCTGCAGGGCATGGAAAGTGATCCAGGTATTTGTAAGGTTTTGGAGGTCACTTACAGGAATTTAGAATTTAGCCTGTAGGTGGCAAGAGCCACTGAGGGTTTTAAACAGTGGTGGAAACAGGAATAAATGATGCTCTAGAAAGATCATTCTGGCCACCGTGTACATCTTTGCGTGGGTGTGTGTATGTGACTGATGACAGATTGGGGTGATAGAGGCAGAAGGACCAGTCAGGAGACTGTTGGGTGAAAAGCGATGAGAACCTGTACTAAGGAGATTGCAGAGGAATTTTAGACGAGATGCTTCAAGAAAGATGATTTATCGTCTAATTCAGTGCGGAGGAAACAGAAAGACGCTGATTGGGTGGATGGAGGTACCAGTTCAACAGTGTAAGGACCGCACAGGAAAGCTCAGATTTGACGTAGTGGGGGGAGAGGGGGGAGGGGAAGGGAGGATGGGTGTCAGTTTCGTGTTTGAAATCCAGATCCATGCGTCTGTGGGGCTGTAAGTGGAAACGTCTGATAGGTTATTGTGTAAATGGATCTATGGTTCAGAAAAGACATCTTGGCAACACAGATGTGGGTGCTATCAGGTTGCATTTCCAGTTGCATTTCCAGCAACACAGATGTGGGTGTTATCAGGTTGCATTTCCAGTTGCATTTCCAGCATTTCCAGATAAAGTTGCATTTCCAGTAACTTACATGCCCTGCTCCCTAGTTGAAAAAAACTGTTGAAGATGTATACAATATTTGGTTGGCGACCTGAGATCTTAGCTGAAATGACAAAATGTCATGAGTTAGTTTTCACAGTGTATTTTCCATTCTTTGTTCAAGCACGTTTATGTTTTTTACACTTGCCCCTTCCGTTAGGTTGTGATCTTCAGAGAGCTCACTTCTCTCTTACCTTCAGCTTCAGAAGGTGTCTGGCACACAGTTGACGAGTTTTTTAAGTGACAAAATGACAGGTATACTATTATTAACCTTTCTCATTATAATATAAAGCACATTAATTTGCAACAGAATAAAAGTGGGTTCATCGGTGCTAAGCTGGAGTTCAACTGTAACTCATCATTTAATTTCAATATCAACCCTCATTAAAATATATAGGGTGAAAACAACATTTCTAGAAACTCTTAACAATATAAATCTAGTTCAGTCCCTGGTTCCTCAATTAAAATGATTTGTTTTCTTTTGTTTTCATAAGATGTAATAAAAACCAATACAGCTGACTTAACTTGATTTATCCAATAAATTTTCCATGAAATCTTTGAAAATCCACATTTGTCCTTCAAGGACACGATTGGAAAGCATTTGGGTCCAGAGGAAGCTACCTCCTTCTGCTTCTTGGTTCTGTTATCAAGGAATTTGGAGGCCATCAGCTGAGGGACAGAAGAGACAACTCTTGACCACATGGGTCCCTCCGTCACCTGAATGGGTTTTCCTACCTGTTTTGAAGTCTGTGACGATGCCTTGTTTGAGTCCTGGGAAGAAAAGCCCCTTCTTGGCTACCTCTCAGATGCACTGTGCAAGCTGGCCTTGTTAACGGTATGAAGGTGGTAATTTTCCTGCCACTTGTGGCTGGTTGTCCCGGTGACACCCAACCCTCTTCTGAGACCTTCCGTTTCCAGATGGAGCAGGAGGGTTGAGTGCAGGTTCGCTGCTGGACCCCGGGCTGGAAGGCTCCGTGTTCTCTCTGGAGCCTCCCTGCGCTCGTGGACGAAGGGATGGGAATTGGGTTCTGGAGACTTCTTGGCTGACCTCTAAGAAGAGTGTTGGAGAAGGGACATGTTTAGCCCCAGCCTCCTTTCTTTAAACATTTTTTCAGCATATTCACGTTGGTATTGATGGCATTAGTTTGGTTTTACTTGTTCTTGTAGGATTGCTGATGTGAAGGGCAAAGGTACATGGACTCTCACCCATATCCTGCATTAGTATTGATTCAGGCGGCTACAAAGTGGTAGGAAACGAGAGAAAAAAAAAGTTTCCTATTTCTCAGTCATTAGCCAGTGAAAAAAAATTAAAACTTAGGTTACTGCTTCCTGGGAAATTTTATCTCAAAATAGATCTCACTACCATTTCTGCCAACCAATAAATGATTATCTCTGGGTTAACACTTAAGAGCGCTGTTACACAGCCTTCTTTAAGGACTGTTGGCCTTGCATTGAGATGGACACGTTCCGTCTATTTTCTGGAGCAGGTGGTAGGTGCTGGAATAAAATCAACATGGTTCTAAGAGGCTACCTTTTACAAACAGCCTGCAGTGCCCTCACATATCATGAGAGTGAGTGTGTGCATCTACGTGCATTGATGCAAATCACACTACTTTATTTATTTCATACTTTGTATTTCTGTAACACACACATGAACACACTCATGTGCACACACACACGTTATAAAAGAAAATCTAAGATCAGATTCTCCATAAGTGAAAGTTTTCAGAGAGGATCATATTTTTGTGAATTATTATTGGGAAATGATATGACAATTTGGTTAAAGATTCGACCAGTCTTCTTTTTTTTTTAAGATTTTTTTTGATGTGGACCATTTTTAAAGTCTTTATTGAATTTGTTACAATATGCTTCTGTTTTGGGTTTTTGGGCCACAAGGCATGTGGGATCTTAGCTCCCCATCCAAGGATCGAACCCGCACCCTCTGCATTGGAAGGGGAGTCCTAACCACTGGACCGCCAGGAAAGTCCCTTGACTAGTCTTTTATAGCTGAATCAGGTATTTCCCCTCTTTGGAGTAGTAAATCTTCACACAGTCCCCCCTGCTCTGTGTATTTTCTCGTCTGTACCAAACTGACTCCTTCCATTTCTCACCCTCTCCAACGAACACTCTCTCAGAACCCATTCCAGCCAAGAAGCCAACAAATGTATCAATCTTAGAACATCATCAGTGCCACAATTTGAGGACCAGGTCAGCTTTTATTAGGATTATTTGACATTTGCAGATATTCACAGTTTGCATTTATCAAAAACTATGCATCATAGGATTTCTTGAGAACACAGCTCTTACAGAAAAGTCTTCTAATTTAACAAAATTAATCATAACTCATCAAGAATCTGTGATAAATAAAGAGCTATTGGTCAGAATATCAGAATAGCTCATTTGTGTATGCGGGAGTATTGTTACAGTAATTCTTGGTATGAGATTCTATAAACACTCTATATTTTATTATATATTGAAGTCACGTTTAAGATACAAAGATTAACAATACAAGTAATACACTGCCTGTATCTTAGAAGTCTCAAGTGCGCCCCTCCGCAGTCTTGAGATCATTTACATTCAGTGTGATAATTAGTAGCTTTGAGCTTGTATCTGTCATCCACTATTTTTTTCTATTTATACTATCTTTTCTTCTCCTTTTTATATTTTTCTATCTTACTTTGGATTGAATATTTTTAAATTAAAGTTATCCCAGTTTTTAATTTATTAGCTCCAACTAATAAATTTGTTTTGCTCTTTTAATGCTTTTCTTTTTTCCAGTTTTATTGTGATCTAATTTATATAGAACATTACATTAGTTTTAGGTGTACAACATAATGATTCTATGTTTGTATATATTGCAAAATGGTCGCAATAAGTCTAGTTAACATCCATCACCTCACAGAGTTACATTTTTTTCTTTATATACCTGGTGATTTTTAATTGGATGCCCACCTGGTGAATTTTACCTTGCTGGGTGCTGGATATTTTTTTATTCCTGTAAGTATTCTTAAGCTGTGTTCTGGAATCAAGTTAGGTTATTTGGAACGTTTTGATCTTTTTGGATCTTGTTTGGACGTTTGTTAGGCAGGCCTGGAGCAGCGTTCTGTCTATGGCCAGTTCTTCCGCCACTGAGGCAAGACCGTTTTTTTAAATAGTGATACTTAAATTTTTTTTTGATTAATTAATTTTAAAAATTAAAGTATAGTTGATTTACAATGTTGTGTTTGTTTCATGTGTACAGCACAGTGATATATCTACCTATCTATCTATCTATCTAGATAGATAGATAGACAGATATTCTTTTTCAGATTCTTTTCCCAATAGGTTATTACAAAACATTGTATATAGTTCCCTGTGCTGTACAGTAGGTCCTTGCTGTTTACCTATTTTATATACAGGAGGCAAGCTCCTAGAGTTGTTTCCTCATACGCATGTGCTGACCAGGACCTGGCAGAACCCTCAAGCAGAACAGGGTCCTTCTGCTGTCCTGTTCCCCACCCTCAGGGGCCCTTCCCTGGGCAAGGGGCATCCCTGGTCTCCCTGAACTCTCAGCTACATCTTCTTGCTCAGGGGTCCCTGGGCTCTGCCTACTTCCTCCCCTTCCCTGTGCTGCATGCAGACACCCTCTCCTGGCAGAAATCTGGGAGCAGTTGTTGGCTTTGCTGAGTTTTCTTCTGCTCAAGGATCACTGTCTGACGTTGCTTGAGACTGAATGTCTTGAAAACTGTTGTTTCATACACTTGTCTTTGGTATATTGTTTTGTTTTGGGCTGTCTGAGGTGGGAGAGTAAATCTGGTTCCTGTCACTCCATCTTGGCTGGAAGCAGAACCTCTCTCATAATTTGAAGATATTATTCTACTCACTGTTGCCTCTAACACTATGCTCAGGCTTATTGCTCCTCCTTCGTAGGAAATCTGCTTTTGCTCTCAGGCTGATTTTAAGATAAAGTCTTTGGTGATCTGTTCTTTAACTAAGATATTTATCTGAATAATTTCTTTTTATTTATTCTTGTTTGTGTTTCATTAGATTGTCATAATTCAAGAATTCATATCTTTCATCAGATCTGGAAATCTGTACACATTATCTCTTTGGATGTTATTTCTTTCTTGTTCTTTTAATTCTTTCCTTTTGGAACTCTGATTAGGGGAACCTCTGTCCTTCATGTTGTATTTTGGGTATTTTTAAAAACTTTTTATTCTCTGATCCCCTTGTGCCAAAACTGATGGGTGATAACCTCATCCATTGAGTATTTGTTTTCAGTATTTATGTTTTCATTTCCTTTCTGTTTTTTTTTTAGTTCTTTTTAAAATCCTCTTGTCACTTTAGTCTTTTCTTCCCTACTCACAATTTTAATCTTCACTTTTGTTTATTTAAATGTGTTAAACCAACTCATTTTATATCCCGTATCTTGTAATTCCAACATCTCAACTCTTGACTGTTACTTTTGGCTTTCAAGTCACGATGCTTTGGATTCTTGAGTCTTTTATTCATTTTATTTTCATCTCTTATTCCTGGGAAATTTGTCTTAGAGGAATACTTAGAAGCTTAGTATGAAAATGTATCCCTTTCCAAGAGAATTTGCTTCTGCCAGGCATGTAGGGTGCCCCACCTGCCTGGTATCATCTTAAAATAAATTCACAGGTAGAAGTTTTTCAGACCACATAGGTCTTGTGAATCCAGGCAGCACACCTGTGTGTAGACCAGTTTGTAGGTGTGAATTCTCAGGGGAAATGTTTTTTCCCTCTACCTGATAGATACAGGCAAGCTACCTTGCCATTTCCTCCTGAGTTGGGATTATGTCCAGTTAAAATTCACACTGAGGGTGACCCCATTTAGGGTCCCAGTTTATTCAGATGTCTCTTTTGGGCTCCCTACTCTGGGTGGGGCCTGGGGTGGGTCACCACTTCACAGTGCTGTGTGTGATTAGCCAGTATTACAAGGGAAGGGCGGACACTTCTAGACTGTAAGCCTACTTTTCACTTATTCTTTTGGCTTCCAAGGATTCCTAACTGTCTTTTGGGTTAGTGATGCATTTAAATGTCTTCTAAGATGTTGAACTTACCATTTCTTTTTCAGTTGGGAGGATCGTTTAGGGTATCTAGCTGGCCACACTGCCAAGGATGGAGGTCCCTTATGTTTAGATATTTAAATGTCGAGACAGTTGATATTTTCAAATCAACATGTCAGTGTTGAGAATGGACCCAGGTAAGTTGGTCATGCACAACTCTTACATTATGTTTAGTAAACAGCAACAGACCTTGGTATTTAGAGAACATTTTGGGCCATGTGTCTTCTTGTATAAACTTGCTTCTGGGTGATGAGGACCCAGACGGGATCTTTTAGTATCTCAGACTGAATTCTTTTAGAGACATTTAGTCAACATTCGTTATCAGCAGGCACAAAAACAGTGATATGTCCTGTCCTCTACTCTACACCAAGTCCCAGTGCCAAATCCTATAAGGGTCTGGAGGACACCTTGCATGAAATGTTCGCTAGAGGAGAACACTGTGATGGTCCCTGGCATTATCTGGATACTGTACTTGCTATTGGCATCGGTGCAGCACTAACCCCGTCAGATCAGGAGCTGGACCCCTCAGGATCGCAGAATCAGCTCTCCCAGCTGAATATGCGCCAGCCCCTGGGGGCGAGGGGGAGGAACTCACTGGGTTCATTTTACTGTTCATTCCAGGGCTCTGCCGTGCGCTTGCCAAGCCACATAGCCCGAGCAATGCCGACTTCACCAAGGACAATTCACCTTAACATTTATTTTAATAAGTAACAAATCCCTGGGTGAATCAGAGATGAAGGTGGCCACAGCACTAATAGCCTCCTCTAGGGGTTGGCTTTCTGTTGGAGATGCTGGCTAACAACCCCTGGAGGCTGTGTCTCTGAAGAGGGCAACTGAGGGCCCTGGGGTCTAGATGGGAATCAGGTGACACACACGCATCTCCCACGGCCTGTGCAGAAGCATCTTTAGCATCAGCTACAGAGCCCTTCCCAAGGACACCCTTCCTGTTACATGGCTGTCACTTTTGTGGTATGTGATGTACATTCTTCTTGGTGTTCACTGTCAGTCTCATCTCTTCTACGGGTGTAATGCACACGCATCCATGGGAATTAAAGTTTCGCTACAACCTATAATATAATCCTCGCTAAACCTCTTGCATTTTAAAGAGTCTCCTCTTGAAACTATGTTAAGAATGTAAGTCAGACAGAGAAAGACAAATATATGATATCACTTATATATGGAATCTAAAAAAAGGTTAAAACGAACTTACTTACAAAACAGAAATAGACCCACAGACATAGAAAACAAACTTATGGTTTACCAAAGGGGATAGTGGAGGTAGGAGGGGGGAGATAAAATAGGAGTTTGGGATTAGCAGACGCGCAGTACTGTGTATAAAATAATCAGCAAGGTTCTGCCGTATAGCACAAGGAACTATACTCAGTATGTTGTAATAACTTTTAATGGAAAAGAATCTGAAAAAGAATATATATATGTATAACTGAATCACTTTGGTGTACACTTGAAACTAACACAACATTGTAAGTTAACTATACTTCAATTTAAAAAAAACATTTAAAAAAAGAACGTAAACCCACTTTTGAAATGTGAATAACCATTACCCAGCTATCACTTTTGAGTGATGGAAATTTCTTTTTGGAAAATCATCTTCATTTATAAAATGCATTGAATATTCTCCTTTTTCTGGTCAAAAGGAATCTTTCAGTAAGCTTCTTGTTGTCTATTAGAACAATATATTTTATTCATGACACGTGAAGCCTACATAATTGATTTTTAGCATTTTTCTGGAGTTGCTCAATGCTAATTTAACTGGAAGCTAAAAATGTTTAAATCTTTGCTGACTTCCTAAGGAGGCTTCTTAAGGAGACTGTTCGATTTACGGGCCTTTCCTTCCTCTGTCTGGCCCTGGATTTTTGGCACAAGTTAGAGCTTAAAATAGGTGTTCGCCTGTGGTCAGACCTTGCTGCTGTTAATACCTGTTAGGTGCCGAATGTTAACTTTTATTCAGTAATTTGCATTTCTGTAGCACTGAGCTCTTTGCAAAGCATTCTTCCCAGTATTATTTCAATTTAATGCTAAGAACCACATGAAGTAAGTATTATTCACCCCATCTTACAGATGAGAAAGCTGAGGCCGAGAACGAATTTCACATAGGCTATGAGTTGAATTAAGATTTAACTGCAGGTCTTCGGATGCCAGGCTTGCTCTTTATGTTACTCCATAGATGCCCTGCTTCCCATTTTGGTCAGTTATAAGGTGGAATTGAATATAAAATGAATACAAAATATAAAATGAGATCTTTATGTGCCATTTCAGATGGCTGAGTCGTTTGCATATTAAAAGCAAAACATGCTTTGTACATATGAGACTTCTTTGACGTTTACCTACATAATTTCTTACTGAAAGTGTCACATCTCTCTGCTCTGCTTTGCTTCTCTGTAGTCCACTATTTGGGTCCCAACTCATTGAATTAAGGCAGGTTTTGAAAGGAACTCACTCTTATGTGGCTTAATTTGCCCTTTTCCTGGATAACCACAGCCAGGGCAAAGCCTTTGGGAATAGGAAGCAGAATTCAGGAAATGTCGGGGCGGAAGGTGGGGAACAAGACATCTAGAACATTGTAAATTGCTGAGGAGAGACATGGGCGGGGGCGGGGGTGGGTGGTTAGCTACTTGGAAGGAAGCTCCCTGAATTTGGGAGATGGAACACTAGCAAATGAGAGGAATAAAGAAAACACTCAACTTTGTGGAAATCCAGTTTTGACTCCAGTGCAGGGCTATTTTCAGATTGCTTTCATCCATCACCTGGAGCATAAAGACAGCATGATCATGAGCTAGCTTTGTACATAGGGGAGATAACATATAGAAGTTTAAGCAAATCTGCCAGAATTCCCGATAATCTGAGAGCTTGCCTCAGCCTGGGTGCTCGTGAAGCCTCCTTTCTATGACCTTAAGACTTTCTTTTCCTTTCTTTCTCTTTGAAGTGTGTGTTAAAAAGCAATTTCATGAGAACAAACTCCAGCAGACATTCCAAAGCAAGCTCTACCTTTATAAATCCAATGAAGGTTTATGAGCTGTAAAGTTTGCACTACTTAAAAAAAAAAAAAAAAGGAATCGAGACATTGCAATTTCGGAAGTCTGATCCTAAAACCACTCCGACAGAAAGGACGGTGAGGCCCTCATGCTAAAAGAAAGCAAGCATCATTTTTAACTCCTGAAAACTGCTGGAGGGCCAATGCCAGCTCACAGCACCGAGTCACCTGACAGAACCTTGCTTTTCTTGCTCTGAAAGTGACTGGAATCTGATGCCTCTGCAGAGGCTTCCCAGGTGTCTCCAAGGAGACCAACTCGGGCTAATGTGTGGAAGAGGAAGTTTCTAAGGTACCATTTTATTTATTTATTTATTTTAACATCTTTATTGGAGTCTAATTGCTTTACAATGGTGTACCGTTTTAAATGAATCACTTCCCATTAGGACATACTGCCAACTCTGTCCTCAAAAGCGATAGGAAAGTTGCGAGTCCTGGGACTGGAATCTCCTTCCATGTAAATGTGGGTTGAAAGCTTCACGGGCAGTTGACTGTGACTCCATGTGACCCCCCCCCCCCCCCTCCCAATTTAACACAGTCTCTTCCTTTCTTTTACCTCTTAAAACTCGCGGTAATTTTTAATCACTTCTCTGTCTTTGTTGCTTCTCTTCAGCTCTAGATCGTAAACTGCTGACAGGCACAGACACCGGACGCTGTGCTTCCAGGTTTATATTCAGGGCCTGAAATAACACTCAGCTGTAGTAGCTGCCCTGTCCACATTTCCCAAACGCTGAATAAAGTAATGAAGTGCGGTTACTCAGATTCTTTTAAAAAGTTATGGTATGTTGAGTGCTTTGAAATGGTTTTTATAGGCAAAAGTGGTCAACTGTCGTCAATTTCATAAGGTTCAACTTGTGAATTATTGTGATTTTGTAGGACATTTCTAGTTATAAGTCCTGAAAGGCATAAACGTGTCCATCATCTTGCTACTTCTTTATTTAAGGAGCTATCTTAGCGTTTGCAAAGGGGTAGCCACCCACAGCCTAAGCGTCCAATCGGAAGAACTGGCTCATGAATCACCACGCATCCCTGCACTGGAAGACTTGGTGACCACCCAAAATTGTGCTGCTTAAGAGTATACGTTGATAAGACACATTTTACTGCATGAAGTTAAGAAAGGAAGTCTATTACCTAACAATGTGTGTGATTTCCCAGGCCCCGCCACTCAGAACAAAACGAAGTCCCAAAGGATATTTACCAATGGATTAACAGTGGTTAGTTTCTGGATGGTGGGATTACTCATGATTCAGATGAATGTACATTAGTTGTGTAGTAAGGAAAAATCCTTTGCAGGTATTACATTCTAGAACCTATTAAAATTATAGATAGATATATGTTTAATAGTTAAATGACAGAAAAATAGAGAAGAGGGAGAGTAGAACTATAATTCTACGTGTTGAGATCTACACGTCAGACCCTACAAATCACACGCAACTAGTATTTAGTTCTGTTACATCCCAGAGTTCCTAATCTTAAGATTGAAGTCTAGAGTAGTGAATATGAAGTTCTATAATTTAAAATAAGATAGACTTTCTTTATTTTAAACTAAAAGTGTTGAGAAAAATCCAGCGAAACATCCCTGGTGTCCCACTGTGGGGCTTTTGGGCAAACAACAGGAGGGAGATTCCCTATAGGGGTAGCCAACACCTCTTTCTTTGAACTTAAGTGCTCTAAGAGAATTATATAAAAATCTTATCTTTAATCGCTCCCTAGATATTTGTTTTCTAAAAACTATTTTAGAGTTATAACTTTATTGTTGTCCAGGTATAGAGAGAACCCCAAAAAGCAGAGATGATCAGATTATGTGGATCCATCCATAGCAATGTCACGGGCAGACACTCGACCAGCACCACCAGGGCCTCCTTTGCTCCCAGCTAAGAACCCACAGGAACTTGTAAACCCAAGATCTCCTCTTGGCAAACGTATACACTCTTAACGCTCCATCCATTTACCAAATTGTGTCTAATTCCATTAAAATCCAAAGAAGAGCTTTAGAAATCTATGGGCGGTATATAAAATAGATAACCAACAAGGACCTACAGTGTAGCACTGGGAACTATACTCTGTATTTTGTAATAACCTATAAGGGAAAAGAATCTGAAAAAGAATACATATATATGTATGCATATATAACTGAATCACTGTGCTGTACACCTGAAACTAACACGATATTGTAAATCAACTACACTTCAATAAAATAATCTGTGAGTGGGAGCAGCAGCCGTTTCTATTCTGAGGGCTGGTTGCAAACGGGGCCGAGAAAGGGGTAGGGGCCCTCACCTCTCCCAGCCTGCCAAGGACCCTCTTCTTCCCGGACCCTCAAAGGTAAGATGTGATGTGTGGGCCCCATTCCTTGCCTGTGTCTTGTTTGAAATGGTCCCCAAATGTGAAACTTCTGAAATGCAAAATTATGGTTCACAGTGAGCATTTAGGAAGAGCTGTTCCTTCTTTTGTTCAAACTCTCCAGTCTTCCTTGAAGGTACAGGAAACGGTATAGGAATCTGGTCAGAATCACTCAGAATTTCTTTGCATCTGGGGCAATTCTGCACCGTTTGGGAATCACTTCAGTGAAGACAGGATGGGGGGGTGTATCCCCGTCACCCCGACGAGGGCGCCAGCATTACCGGTGAGCGTTCCCGGTCCCTATTGCACCGTTCTGGTTTCTTCTGTGGAGCCCCACATTTCAGTGGGGTGCTCAGGCGAGGTGCTCCAGCTCATCACATAAACAAGAATATTTTCTGCGGCTCTGCCTTACGCTGTAGCTGTGGTTAATGCCGGGAGTGTTTACATAAAGCCCGACGCACGGGTACCTTTTCAGGAGCAGTTGGGAGGCCGCAGTTAGCCAAAGCCTCAGCAAAGTTCTGTAAATCTTTTTGAGTCAGCACAAAGACAAACCAAGACTTTATTTTTCTCTCTTTCCATTAATGCATCCAAATTAAACCATTAAGCAGGGATGAAGGTGAAGTGCTGTTAAGTTTTGCCCAGATAGGAAGGGGCCACGTTTAGCCCTGAGACGTGGGCACCAGACTTGTATCGCCTTGCATCCCAAATGCTTCCCGGCTGTTTCCTCCACTTCGAACTACAACCCAGGAAGAGACGTTCTGGCCTGTGTCATGCAGATGCCCCCATAGGACGGTGGCCCCGAATCTCTTAAGGTCACTAAGAAACAAGGGGATCTCTTGGCTGTTGTCATGCCGGCTCTGTGCACCAGGATGTGATGGCGTTGAGACCATCCATGGACTAAATCACTGACTAAATCACCTGCTCCGTGTTCATCACATTTGTTCATTTACAATACCCCCTTTTCATTGTTTATGTATAGCGTTTGGCCCCAGGCATGGTTTAAGAACTCAGGATTGAAAAACTAGAACTCTGACTCCTTCCCCTCCCAAGGGGAGTGAGGAGGACATGTGAGGCAGAGGAATCAGGACACAGGGGACCAAGTGGGTGTGTCCATCTCATTCCCCGAGACTTCACGGGCAGTGACAGTCCACGCGGCCCCTGCCCAGCAGCCTGGGCCTCTGCTTCTGTTTCTGTAAGGTTGCTGTCTGTGACCTCGTGCTCTGACAACTTGCGTTTGTCACCCTGCACCCCTGAACCAGAACTCAGCATCCTCCTCTGCATTGTAGACTTTGCATTTTACTTCCAAGTCCTCCTCTCCCTTTCTGTCCAATGGAAACACTGATGTTTGTCTCAAAGCCCAAGGCCTGGGGGGATCCTGTTCCCTTTCCTAACCATCTGTGTTAGAGCCCCACTCCCTCCCGAGGGAGGTCACCTCTCAGGGGCTGCTTTAGGGACCGAGCCTCCGAGGGAAGGTAGGGCATTGTGAATAAGGAGGGGCTTCTGAATGTCTGACTCCCCCAGACTAAATATAATACATTAATCCACGTCTAAGTTCTTCAGGGGAATTGGTCGCTTGCCCTTGTCAGAAACATTTTATTCCCCTAACTTGTAGTTTTTATATCTACAATTAGACCTAAAGCAGAGAGAAGACACCATAAAGTGAAAGAAGCCTGTCTGCTAGAGTTATCAGCACCCAGGAAGGCTTCTGTCTGCAACATACAGCGTCCGTCTGGACTCCTGGAAAAGCACAGCGAGAGGGGAATTCTGTCATGTGTCCAAGAAAGCTTTACCCTTCATGTCAGGTGCCAGTAAATACTTCACATTTGAAAATACTCTATACAGAGAGACTTTTTAAGTCTGGTATTTGCTGCATCTTTAAAAGCATATTGATGGCTTTTCAACTGCTTCAAATTTCAAGCTCAGGGATTCTGCTCTGTGCCAGAAGATTAGTCAGATATTCTTGTATGTGCCTGTAATGTTCACAGTATTTATCAGTAAAAAGCATGATTCTGGAGAAAAGGCTTGGCTGTCCCAGAACTGTTACATCAGCCTCTCTCCATGGCCTGGGGGGAGCGAGGGGACCACCCCCTCCCACCGTCTGCGGCCTGGAAACTCCCCCATAAGTCTCCCCGTCTGACCAAATTCAGGATTCTGTTTGGAGAGAAAAGTCCCCCACAGATGCTTTTTGGGGCCAAGAACTCAAGCTTCAAAGAGTCTCGGTCCAAAAAAGTAAAGAAGAGAAAAGAAAATCCTGACTTCTGAGAGGGTTGAAGGTGAATCCGATAACAATACTGGGAAACGTGACCCGGTCCTGGAAGCCAACGGAGGATGCTCAGATGAGATGTCCAGGAAGTGTGCGGCCTGCCTTCTCCACTGTGTGTGACCCGGGGACGGATGCAGGCCTGCGGTCTCTGTGCCCGAGGCTGCACAGCGAACTCAGCAATGACATTTTTATTTGTTCTTCCTCAGAAGCAGGGTGTGGGTGAGGGCTTTGCTGTCAGACTGCACAGGGACTTGTTTGTTTCCAATAAAACCTCAGGAAAAACAAGGCACACACCTCTGGCGATGGGAATTTGTAGTTAGTGTAAAGGAAGCCACAGCCCGGGTAAGGAACCGCAATGCCATGATAGATGCCCGAGGGAGCACCAAAGTGAAACCCTCATCCCAGGAGACAGGGCCTCCTCCACCGAAATACTGGCCCAAGTGCTAGAGATAATGGCCAGTGAGAAAACCAAATCGGTTTTCTTCCTCCTTCTCTCAAAAGAATGTAACTACATTTTTCTTGGAGAAAAGATGGTTGTTTGTTAAGACATCTTGTTGGCCAACCTTGAGTTTCACCGTTGCTGCCCTCCCTTTGTGTGTGTGTGTGTGTGTGTGTGTGTGTGTGTGTGTGTGTGCGCGCGTCCTCTGCGTGAGGACGCTGCTCTTTCAGCTTCTGCAGAAATGACAGGGTCCCCGACGTGCGATTCACGTTCTCGTGTGTATTTTTAAGGGACAACCTCATAAACTGCAATCTGAATACTTTTATAAGCTTGTGAAGCTCTTTCTGAAGGACTTAGTTTAAATGAAATTAGTTATGGGCTTAACCTAAATATGCATCTATGCCCTTCCCCTAAGATAATTTTAGGAGGGTTTTGGCAAATATACACTAAACGGAAAAACGTATAATGCAACATGGATTAACTGAAACAAAGCACAAGATATAATGATGCTCCAAATTAAAAAGAGAAAAGATGCTAAAGTTTATTCCTGGACCTTGTAGTGTGTGCACGTGTCTGAGTGTGTGAGTGTGAGTGTGTAGGGACGAGGGATGGAGAGGGGAAATCGGCTGTGGTATCCTGCACAGTTGATGCTCTCAGCTCCTAGGTGCAGCCTTGTTCATGTAAAGCACTGGTTGAGAAGCTGGTTGGGGGCCTAATATCAGTAGCGGCTACCAGTACATACCACCTAGTTTGTGCCGGACACTGTGCAGATGCTCTGAATACACGTCCTCGTTGTATTTGTGTGAAGACGGCTTCAATCCTCATTTCAGAGATGCCTCAACTAAGCTGCAGACCTGGAGCTGGCATCGTGACATCACACATCATGACATCATAGCTGGGCATGACAAGTCTTGGGGTTGTCATGGGTCAGGGCCAAAGTTAATTTTGCTGCAAAAGCTGAGTTCTTGCCATCTGTCCTGCTGAAATTTGGGGTGCTTCATTTTTGGTTTTCAGAGAAAACTGACACCCTGAAATAGAGGAAAATTAGCACCAGTGGTGTCATCTAGTCGAAGTATGTGAAATCACAAGCTAGCTTAAGAAAGGATAAAAGTTGTGTATCATCGACTCTGAAATGTAAAATTTTATATTTGAGGCCTAGAAAATAAGAACACGTGCGTTACACATTAGCTTATGAAGAAGTGGTGACATAACACCCTCATCAGGGACAGCCTCTGACTTGGTCTCCTGCTAAAATCAGGCCCCCATCTAAGGGGCCATTTGTGAGCTGTCAGACGCTGTGCCCACCTGTATCCCCAAAGCTGAGCACCGCCCTAGGTGGACTGCAGACTGCCGATTTTAACACTTTCTGGTGATTTCCCAGTTATTCCGTGATTTTCCTATAGGTCTTTACCTCATTAAATTTCTATATCCAACCATATCATGAAGATCATATAAGAATGAGCAGGATGGCATCTCAGCTCATTTCTTTTTATAAAAAATTTAATTTTAGTGTCACATACTATTCCACTGTGTATAAACAGTGTATATAAACATTTTCTATTTATTGTGTATTTAGTCCACTTCTAACACTCAGGATGGGTAGTTGCCAGGGATTTTCAGACCCCAACTATTCCTATAATTTTTCCTATAACTGATGAGGACTATGAGTCCCCAAAAGACAGTGGACCATGGAGGGGTGGTTCCCTTCTTCCCTGCCCATCACTCTCCACACACCCATCCCACCCCACACACGTCCAAACACAAACACAAATATATGCATGCTTAGGCAAACATAAATACACACACAAACTCTTGGACTGGGGGTGGAAAGGTGTTGAAGGCAAGAGGGCAGGGGAAGGTGGGGATGATGATGATGGTGATGATGATGATGATGATGGTGATGGTGATGATGATGGTGATGATAGTGATGGTGATGGTGATGATAGTGATGGTGATAATGATGATGGTGATGGTGATGATGATGATGGTGTTAGTGATAATGGTGGTGATGGTGATGATGATGGTGATGGTGATGGTGGTGATGATGGTGGTGATGATGATGATGATATTGACGATGATGGTGATGATGTTGGGAGCAAAAGAAAGAGGCATCCTTGGCAGAGAAGGTGCAGTTGCCCACTTTCTGGTTTGTATGGACTTTGTGTTTCTGAACTGGGGCTAATACACTGGGGAAAGAACAAAACATACTTTTATCTCCTTTAAGGCTGCTTTGGTTTCCATGGGAGACATACGCATAGAACCTTACAAGTTGAGTTTCACTATTCAGTTCAGTTAACTAACCTACGTGTGAAAGTTTCTCTGAGATTCTGGAAAATAGATTTATTCTGCGTGTGTGTGTTTCTCTCTTCCAGTGTGTCCGTAGCTATTATAGTGGGAAGTTGGTGGGAGAAGCATCACTGACTGCCAATCAGATCTAATCTTCAACCAGAGATGTTACAGCCAATAATTATGTTTAGAAATCCATTATTTGATGAGGGGGTTAATTATTTAGGATTTACATTTCATTTTAGAGTAATTTGAAAGTAAGTTTTCAAAGTCTTTTAGGATGTTGTTGCATCCTCCACTCATAGAAGAGAGTGTTGCATAGTTGTGAACAGGCTTGAAGATTTGTGGAGAGGCTTGTCCTAGTCTCTACAAAGAGTGAATACTGGTCGTGGGTATTTTTCAGACTGACTAGTCAACTCAGATAATAGCACAAAATATGCACTATGCTCATCTGAGACCTCCTAGAGTTCAGATATATGGATATTAAAGGATTCATGAAGATCAAAGAAACAATTTAATATTTGTTCTCACCTATTGGGAAGACAAATATGTAAATTAAAAAACTGAAAAGCTAAAATGATAGAAATCAATTAATAATGTAAACATTCATCAGTTCTCTTCAGGGAAATACATGATTAATTTTTGAAATTTAATTATGAAATTTTTAATGAAAAGGGCAAATGTATTTGCTGCAGATATGCCACATTTGAGATTATTAGCCCTAATATATAAAGTGTTCTAACAAATCAATAGGACAAAGACAAACATCTAACAGACAAATGGGCAATGAACATGAACAGACAATTCAGAAAAGAAAATACTAAAATTGCATACAAACCTAAGAACATTTATTTAATTTCATTCTTAATTATGAAAATATAAGTTCAAATAAAATGTCTTATAAAAGATAAAAAGATTCATAAAATTGAATTCAATCACGTATATGTATTTGAATAAAATTTGAGGGTAAAAATTTTTATAGTATTAATCAAAATTTTGCATGTGATGTACCACAATACAATAGTTCTACTTTGAGGAATTTATCTTAAAGTAATAACTAAATAAGTGTTCAAAGATATATGTAAAAGGTGTTCAAAATATTGCTATATGTAATAGCAAAAATGTAGATATAATTTGTATAGCACCGGCAATTGATAAGGAACTTGCATTTTATTAAATTATGTAATACTCTATGTGCATTAAAATGATTAGAGGTCCATATTTATTGGCACAGAAAGAGTTACATTATATATTATTACGTGATTAAAGCCATGTCATCTGGATACTGATGATCAGAGCCGGGGATGATGGACATTACAAAACAAGAGTATTAGGTAGAGGCGAAAATGATGCTTTAAAAAATATACCTGTCTAGGTCTTTTAATATAAAAAGTATTAATTAAGGGATGGTAAAGATTTTTTTCCTTATCCTTATCTTTTACAGTTACTTTTAACTCACTAATGATAAATATCACCTGGGAATTAGGACTCAGAGAATTTTGCAGGTCTCACCATTTCACCCAAAATGCTGAAATTGCTCCTTGTCTGGGAAAACTGCATTGCTTGGATACACATCACCCATTAGAGCAGCCATTCCTGGGGTTTGATGGAGTTCAGGTGCAATTCAACACAAGAGCATCTTAACATTTGCAAAGTAAAATATCACTAGTAGTCAATTGAGAAGAATCTATTTTCCTATTAGAATTTCACATTCCGTCCAACATTCAATGTGTGGTAAAATCTTGACTCTTTGATTGGGTAGGAAAATCTTTTCCTTTAAACAGTTAAAAATAATGTCAATGAAGCTTCTACCAGAAAGCTCCTAAGTGGTAACATTTTCTGGTATTTGACTGTTTCATCACCAATTTCTGTGCCAGGTCCCATGTTCAGCTGCCTGGAAGCCCCGATGATATATGAAAATGCTGCCACTTTTATAGGAATATGCTGGCAAAAATCTGCCACTCCCATGTATTATTAGTCCTTTTCCGCTAATTATTTTGGAAAAAGCAGAGGTGCAGGTCCAAGTTCAACTGACGGTCAATGTCTGGGACACACTTGGTGTAAACCTGTTCAATTAGGAGAAAAATCTGTGCCTCATTTGACCACCAGTTTTCCAACTGCATTATGAAACTTGTAGTTGCATTTTTGTATTAGAAATTGAGCAATAAGTTGATTTTAAAATTATTGATAAAAGTAATCAATGAAGAAACATAACAAAGTGAGTAACCAATTGACAACATCAAGATAGAGATTTTTGCATGTTCACTAACATTTATGAAAAAATGAAATTACAAACTGAATGGGAGCTGTGGAAAACCCCTTGGTGTTATAAAGACCCCAGAGTAATTTGTGTAAAAAAATACAGACGACCAGAGCCGGGCTGAGAGAACCCAGTTGGCTGGTTTCAAGTAACAGTCAAAGCCCTGTGGTTTTAAACCGTGACTACAGAAAAATTAGATGAAATAAAAAATAATCAGCCCTACTCCATCATGTACCAGGTACATATCTACGTGTATTTGTACAGACTGAACTCCTGCTGGGCGTACTGAGTGTTTCACAAAATTACCGCGGTAGAAGCTCGCGGGTTCCAGAGGAGGGGTTTGATGACACAGCACGTCTGCTCTAGGCACTTCGTGCTTCTTAAGTTAATAACCAGACGCACAAAACTTTGTGGAGCTAAAAATGAAATATTTTGAATCTATATTGTAACCAGATCGGGGCAAGAGACAAATGATAGGAAGGAGGAAAAGGAAGAAGGAAGGAGAGACAAGGACAGGACCCCCATGCAGGACAGGGCAGTGAGTGAGGGAGTTAAAGCGCTGGGTCTGCAGTCCCAAATCCCCCACCCCTCAGCTTATCACCCGAAAGAGGGATAATAATAGCACTGACCTCATGGATTAAATTAGCTGATATGTATAAGTGGGCACCTGGTAAGGGGGTGAGTGTAACCCGGTTTGTTTAATTGAATTATAGTTGATTTACAATGTTGTGTTAGTTTCAGGTGCACAGCAAAGTGATTCGGTTATACATACATATATATATGTATGCATTCTTTTTCAGATTCTTTGCCATTATAGGTTATTACAAGATATTGAATATAGTTCCCTGTGCTATACAGCAGAACATTGCTTATTATCTATTCTATATATAGTAGTGCATATATGTCAATCCCAGTCTCCCAATTTATCCCTTGCCTTCCCCTCTTCCCCCCGGTAACCATAAGTTTGTTTTCTGTGTCTTTGGATCTATTTGTTGTGTAAATAAATTCATTTGTATCATTTTTTTCAATTCCACATATAAGTGATATATTGTATTTGTCTTTTCTTTCTGATTTACTTCACTTAGTATGATAATCTCTAGGTCCATCCATGTTGCTGCAAATGGCATTATTTTGTTTTTTTTATGGCCGAGTAATATTACATTGTATATATATACACATATATATTACATTGTGTATCTATCTATCTACCTATCTGTCTATCTATCTCACATGTTCTTTATCCATTCACCTGTGGATGGACACTTAGGTTCCTTCCTTGTCTTGGCTTACATGTTTCTATTGCTATGTTAATTTGGGGGAGAATGTCCATTCTCTTAATTGAAAATATGGTTTTAAAAGACTGGAATTTCTTAAAAATATTTTAATTCCCACCTAAAATTTTGATGCTCAAGGTGTTGTTAAAATCTTATTTTTCTTGTTCATATGTGGTGCTCTTTGAGATACAAATGTCAGACTTGAAACTAGACTTAGCACTGGAGGAAACAACACAGATTTTCCTCTCTTGTAACAGGAGTGGCAGGAAGGTGGGGACACCAAGAACTGCTGGGAACAGACCCTGGGATGCCATCAGCAGCCCCCTCTCCTCTTTCCTGGCTTCCCTCTGCTCAGGACCCCTTTTTTCCTCTTACACATCGTTCTCCCTGTGGCCATCATATTGGGAACATTGTCAGGGCTGGGCTGACATGACCTTGGTTCTCCAACAGGTGAGGAAAAGAGCTTCTTACCTGCCTGGAGAAGGTTCCACTTTGGCCTGACCTAGCCCATCACATGCACATATGGTCACCTGTGACCAGGAGACAGGTGCTGCGAGGATGCCCAGATCCCCTGCCCCCATGGCCAGGGTGGGAGGTAGGATGCCTTGGGGCCCGCAGAAGCAGCTTACTGGCCGGGGCAAAGTAGTTTCCAAAGAAAGGAGGTCTCCAAAACTGCTTTCTGTTGCGGAAAGACAGGAACTTGGAAGCTGCTGAGGCCAGCAGGAACATGGGATGGAAGAGGGAGGAGAGGGAGGATGGATGCACAGAGCCTGGTTCACCTTGTAAAGGAGTAGCTGTCAATGGATTCGATTCATTCCAGGAGTAGATGCCCTACTTCTGGGCACGGCACTTCCCACTTGGAGTGTTGGTGCTGAAGGATGTTAAGGGATATTTTGTCACCTGAGACACACATGGATGAGACACTGGAACTTGCCCTGCAGACTGAGTGACATTTAGCCCAGGTTTTGTTTCCAGCTTTTGGACTCGGTTACCCTCCCTCTGCTCCAGATGTCAGCTCTGTCATTGAGATGCCAATGCTATCAAGGGAAATTCTTCTTTAATTTAATTATTTTAGATTTAAATTTATTTTATATTGGAGTATAGTTGATTTACAATGTTGTGTTAGTCTCAGGTGTACAGCAAAGTGATTCAGTTATACATATACATATATCCATTCTTTTTCAGATTCTTTTCCCATATAGGTTATTACAGAATACTGAGTAGAGTTCCTGGTGCTCTACAGTAGGACCTTGTTGATTATCTATTGTATATATAGTAGTGTGTATATGTTAATCCCAAACTTCTAATTTATCCCTCCCCTCACCTTCCCCCTTTGGTAACTAACTTTTAAAAGTGAAGAATGCAATGCATTATTTCTAACTACTTCATCTAACATTGGAAAGGAACAACCCCTCTAGTGAATTATATCCATTTCTCTATGCTATACATTTCCCTTCTTTTCATTGTTGCTGTCCTTTGCTTTCACCTGCAGACTGTAACATGTTCTAGACTTCATATTATAAATCTCATTTAAAAAGTGTTGAATCAAGGAAGTCTGCCAGCAACTTTGTTTTCTCTGCTTTTCTCTCTGTGTTGGACTGCTCTGGCACGGGAGAATCATATTACTTTACCATGTAAAACATGGTGAATGGCTGTAAAAGAATTCCCCAGCAACTGAATAATGGGCTGTCAAAAATATCCTTGGTGCCAAAGGATCTGGATATGTCTGTTCCATTTATTGTGTTTCTCCTTTCCCCATGACTAAGTGCTCACAAAAGACACAAAAACCCAAACCTCTAGAGTATGTGGTATTCGAGGACAGAAACCATATTTTAATATATTCAGTCTCATACCTAATGTATTAAGATGTTTAGTAGAGGATCACCAGCAAACAATGATGAGCACCTATGGTACGTAAGATGCTCAAATTACTAATTAAATTGACTTCTAGTGACAGGAAGGAAGTTATGTTCCCCCATCTCCACTGTGCTTGGTTGAATGGGTTAATAATATCTATTTTAAGGTGTCCTGGAAGTCTTGACCCCAAAACTTTTACCTTGTTCTGCCCTTTTGGAATAAGTTTATTTTTCTCAGAAATATGAAAATGGAACCTATTTCTTAATTAAAGTTCCGTGTTTTAAGAGCCTGAATGTGCAGTCTAGCAAAATCATTTATTTTTATTTTACCTTGATAATAAATGGAGTCTATTTTAAAAATCAATTTTAGAATGCGCTGAGAAGATCTGGGGAAAAAATGGAAATGTGGAAAAAGTTAAAAGGTGCTTTGTTTCTCAATGAAAGCAAGAGAAGTCAAGAGAAGTAGCATCTAAATGCCTCCCTACCCCAACCCTCCCCACTGGGTCCGAGCACAGACTGTCTGCTTCTCACTTGGCGTGAGGCTCTTAATCTCTCCCACCTCTGACTTTGGACCAGACTGTTGCCAGCGGTCCCGGAGTTCAGCGTGGTTTCTGATTCAGGTTATATATTCTTGGGCAGTGTCTTAATTGCTAGTATTCAGGGGCAGGATAACTGTCGTTTAAGAATTCCTGAGATGGGGATTCTCCATTGTTTTGCATGTGACTCACAGGACAGACGACATTCATATGGGGCCCACTCCCCTGGTTCAGGGGCCATCGGAAATTCCTGGGCTGCTTAACTAAAATTCCAGGTCTTTTCCTCCTACTTAGCAAAGCCTATTGGAATTCAACTGGGCAATATTTAGTCCTGCATTATTTATAGCAATTATTTAAAACGCTCCATCATAACCGAGTAGTATGAACCCAAGTCCCTTAGTGAAATCACCACATTCATGCTCCCTTGGGACTAGCTTAGTCCTCAGAGAGGGCCCAGGAAACTACTTGGTATAATCTCCTGTCTTTCCAGAAAGTCTGTCTAATGCCTAGGAGGCACTGATTGTCCGCCCGAGAATAAAGCACTGGAGGCAGAGTTCTCAAGAAAGAAACATAAGTGCCATCCTGGCTTTCTGTGACTTGAGGAACAGAAGCAGGGTGGCTTTTAACTGCCTCTGGAGACCCAGTGCTGAATTCACCACTTCCTGTTTGCAAGACTAAACTGTACAGAAAGGTAGTGATTATCTGCTGTGTTATTAACGCAACTAGTACATAACACAGCTCATGGATTTAGGGCTGGGGGTGTGGGGTGGGCGGGCAGTGATGTCTACTTGAACAGTTACTGAAATCAAGATATTGTTGCCACTGACTGAGCATCGGGAAAATGTCAAAGTGTGGGTTAGCAGAACCCTTACCTCTCACGAATGCAGGCTTCTTATTGACATGGTCTTTGATAAAAATGAGCACTTTTCTTTACATTAAGTACTCAGAAAATTGTTATGCTTATAATGTGGGGAAGAATTATTTCGTGAAAAAATTGTAGAAAATCATTTTTATATCTAGCTATTCTTCTGTGGACTTGGATACACTATTTGTCAAATTGTGTCACTGGAAACAGCGTTTTCACACTCAGGAGACTTCCAATTAAAATGTTCAGCTTAAAAAATACATGTAAATCCTGTGCTTCAGCATTGAGGAGGTAAAGCCATGGTGTCTAGTGGACTGGAATGTCAAAGTGCCCTCTAGCTTTCCAAATGCCACGTGAAGTTAAAAGTTGAATTTTGGAGAGTGCAGCTTACAATGTGCTACTATTTCATTACTTTTAACAGGAGAGTATTACACATTTTTCTGCTTGGGACACATGTAGACTTTTAGAGAATGATTTATTGGTCTGCTCTGTTACTGGGGGCGGGGGTGGTGGTGGCATGCACTCACCTGGGCTGGTCTCTGAAAGGCCATTTGGGGAGGCAGGGAGGGATGCCTTTGAGGAAAGACAGTCATTCTGCTTAGATGTACAAGCAAATCTCTACCAGGCTGTGCAAAATCAGGGCAAAACTGAATCCTTGTTGTGCATTTAATAACATCCCTTCCTTCTGTTACAGGCTCAACCTGGGAAAAGACATTCCGACAGATCGGCTTTGAAAGGTAAGCAGGGCTTGGTGACTCATGGCCTATTTTATTCCAAGCAGTTCATGGACTATAAATTGGTGGTCTTGCCACCATTACTTCAGTGACTGTGCCCTTGAGTAAGTCATCGTTTTTGAGCCTCAATTTCCTTGTAAAGTAGACCTTTGCTTTATGACATTTTTGCCTGCACACAGAGTGAAAATGTAGATTGAATGGAGCAATTTATGTGAAAATGCTTCTTCAACTGTGAAATAGTGTGAAAGGTAAATTGTAGAATTAGAGCATCACAGAAAAGAGAGTAAACTCTTTCTGACGTCATATGTTATATTTAGTTCTACAGGTTTAGTACAGAGAAATTTATATTTATATTGATATCTTTGCAATAATTAAAATTGTCCAATCTTATTAGCTCAAAGTGGAAGGCTGAGATCGTGTCACTCTTCGCTAAAAGCATTTCTACACCAGAAGAGAAAAAGCATACTCATTATAACATCAGAAAATGTGGAGGTAGGGTCAATATAGGCCTAATGGCAGCATAAAGGGCATTTAGCATCTCATAGTGAACTTGCAATGTCGATACAGCTATTGAAAGAGAGAAAAGTGATTTTTTTTTTTTTTTTTACTCTAAAGGTAGCTTTTGACTAGTTCTTTTCATCGTATTGAAAATGTGTTTTTATGTGTATTGATCAAGCTGACAGAGTGCTTAGAGCATATAAAAGGGATAATAAAATACCTTAGAATGCATTATTTCTCCAGTAGCGAGTGAGTACAGCTAGCTCATCACCAGGCTGACTGTGATAGCATTTCTGGTACCATTTTTAATTGACTCAAAGGTTTATTTATTTCTCTCCATACACTTACATCCTGTCAGCACTGTCACTGTTGATCTCCCAGTGAGTTCCCACAGGTAGTCCTTGAGGTTATTGGAGGAGGTTGGCTTGGGATGGGCAGATCTCATGGAACAACTTAAAAGCTGGAATATCATGTGCGGCCTCACCGTGTGTGAAACCTTTCCCCAAAGCATCTTTCTCTTGATTCTTCTTTTGTGTTCCGAAAAATGTCAACGATAACCAAAGAGGAGAGAAGAGCAAATTGAACATCAGTTATCTGTTGCCCAGCTTCAAGGACACTTTGCCATACTTGCTTTGTCCATTTTTAGCGGGGAGGGGGCTAAAATATTGTAAAGAAAATCTCAGGTATCATGTCAGTTCATCCCTACTTAAGTCAGTATACGTCTCTGAAAAAATGGATGTTTTCTTTCAGAATCATGATGCCGCAGTGGTACCAAATACAAATACCAGTAAGTCCTTAGCACCATTTAATACCCAGTCAATGTTTACATTTCCTGATCATCTCAAAAATGTCATCTTACAGATATTGGTTTGAATCAGCATGCTTCTAAAGCCCACACATTCCATTTTAATTTTTTAGTTTTAAAAAGTTAAAAAAATTTTTTTTGACTGAGTTATAATTAACAGACAATATATTAGTTTCAGGTGTACAACATAATGATTTGATATTTTTATACATCACGAAATGGTCACCACCATAAGGCCAGTTACCATGGTCACCACACATTCTGTTGTGTTGTCACATCTCAAGCCTCTGTGTTGGGATCGCGTCCCCCGGTTCCCTGCCATCTTCGTTGGGTTTCTCTTCACTTTCCTGGCTTCCGAGGAAACCAGCTCAGCTGTCTTGTAGAACCGCTCTCTTGTCTGGATGTGTCTGTTTGTGGCATTGTTTACCTTGTCATTCTACCCTCTGTTTCATGTAAACTCAAATCACTCCCTTTCTGCCACTGGGGGCAACTTCGTGGTGACTTCTTGTCCTTTGATGCAGGCCACCTGGTCCTTTATCGTTTCCGTCCTTCTAGCATAGCTGGAGTTATCAAGCCCACCCAGTATTCTGGACCTGGAGTCAGCCATTTATCCCAAGGGTGGACACGGAGGCGGCTCCCAGCCTTTGGCTCTTACCAGAATACCTTGAAATGAATAACCTTGTGCACACTTGTAGTTTTGCCAGATATCCGAGGGATAGGTTGCCAAGTACAATCAAAGAATAAGTTTTTATGGAATTTTGCTAAACATTGCCAAATTTCTCTCCTTAAAATTTCGGCAGTTTGCACCCCCCGCCAGCAGTGGATGAGAGCAGTTGTTTCCCCAGAGCCTCGCCAACAGAACATGCTGTCAAACTTGAGATTTTTTTGCCAATCTGTTAGGTGAGAAATGGTATCTCAGTGTCTTTTTTTTTTTGCGGTACGCGGGCCTCTCACTGTTGTGGCCTCTCCCGTTGCGGAGCACAGGCTCCGGACGCACAGGCCCAGCAGCCATGGCCCACGGGCCCAGCCGCTCCACGGCATGTGGGATCCTCCCGGACCGGGGCACGAACCCGCGTCCCCTGCATCGGCAGGCGGACCCTCAACCACTGCGCCACCAGGGAAGCCCTCAGTGTCCTTTTAATCTGCATTTATCCTGAGTCATTTTTCTGTAGAGCAAAGTGCAGGCTGAGATTCTTTGCTGTCTCCTGAGTGAAGCACTCAGGGCAAGAGCTTCTTCCAAGATGGTTAAGGATTCATCGATCTGCAGAATTTGGCAATTGGAACATATTCTTCCTAGTTTGCATGATCTTAACCTTTTGCTTACTTGAATAACGATTTAATGAAAACAACTGCCGTGCGCCAATCATTTCCAGTCCATACAACAATCCCACAGACGAGGGATTGGCAAACTTTTACTCTGCAGGGTGGATAGGCCACATTTCAGGTCTTCTGTTGTAGCAGAAGGCAACCACAGACAATGAGCATGGCTGTGTTCCGATAAAACTTTATTTACAAATACAGGAAGCTGGCCGGATTGGCTACTAGCCGTCCTTTGTGACCCACACTGTAGACTGTGGGCCCCATCTGACAGGGAAGGAAACCGGAAGAAAATCAAGTAGCTACCCAGAGAGTCATAGCCACGTGGGCGTATTGACCTGCATTTAAGCGAAGGTCTGCCTGGCTTTCTACACCCAACCACACTGAATGCTTGAATTATAGCCTTCTTTGGCTTTGTGTTGTTTTATTTTTCTTATCCCCGTAGCTCTGGGGACGTAATCTTTAGTCTCAAGTCTTATCGGCTGTTCTCACTTAATGAACATTTTGAAGAAAGCCAGACAGTAAAATTTCCATATTATAATGCCTCTCTAAAATGGGTATGCTTCCAAATAGATGTACAAATAAAAATATTCTTAAGGATATGCTGTAGTTTTGAACTGCAGTCCTAGTTTAGAGATCATCCCTGGTTTTAGATGTTATCTTAAAATGTCATCCTGTGTTTTCCCATGTTGTCCAGTGTTGCCTCATTAACGGGCAGGGGAACCGTCTCTGCATTGCATCGAGTGTCTTAAAATACACAGCAGATATTGATCTATGGGGTTGTTGTGCATTTACAGTTGCAAAGACCATGTCAAGCCGTGCCGTTAAATATGGCCTTGCTTGATTTCTTCTCAAGTTTATCCTCGTCTTTCTCTTAAAGGGAATTCCAATTATATCCTAAATGAAGCTATCTGCTTCTTTAGAGCCATTGTAAGAGATATTGATCCTTTCAGCACTATGTCCTTTGAAGTTTGCCCATCAGTCTGTTGGCTAGCTGAATATTTTAAAGTGGTCACATGTAAAAACAAAGTGACTGAGTCAGCTAAACCTCAAAGCTTTCTCCAAGAAAAAGAAAGCAAAGGTGTCCTCTGCTGTACATTTTGTAATCCAAGGGAAGATCTAGGGATTGAGCCTGCCTGTAACACGATGAGACAGTGTGCAGCCCTTTCCTTCCCAGAAGCCATGCCATTATATACACTGTCTCAGAATAAATACACATTGTCACAGTTTATATGGCTGAATTCATGATAATGTGTTGTGTTCACCTTGCAAACAATTGCTCTCTGTGGGCGGTATCAGGAGTTTATTTTTCGATTTCATCAGAGGAGTGCTCGTGACATAGGAAGGATATAGGCTCCTGTAACTTTGGTTAGGGTTAGGGTTAGGGTTAGGGCTCGGGTTAGGGTATAAGATATAGGTTCCTACAACTTTGGTGCCACTCCCAAGACCCCTTTCCGCTCCTGGTCGTAGATATTGCTATCTGCATAACAAAAGGAGACTCAGTTGTTTTGTTTTTGTTCTCATTATGGAGAAAAATATCTGTGCCTAACATTTTTTATTTCATTCAGAAAGCTTACCTTTCCCTGCAGATTCTCTAAACTTTTGATTATAAATATTTCCAAAGCATAAGTCACTCACTCATCGAGGTAATGGTGATGCAGGTAGGCCTGTCCCTGTCCCTGCACTGATACTCTGCAAGTTCTGAGCAAGTGTATCAGCCAGGGAGTGTCCCAGGTTCCCTGTGGCTTCTTACAACAAATGCTTCTTTCTCGTTTGTGCAAAATCTGATGAGGAGGCAGACAACTTCGTGGGGAGGTTGCCTGTGCAAGGTGTGTCACTGTTTGGCTTCAGTCTGTAACACCTCTGTCTTGACATGATGTTTCTGAGTTTGCTTAAGCATGGAAGCAGAATTTGGGGAATTGCGCACTGGATTTTAAGTGTTTCCACCTGGAAGTTGCATCTGTCACCACAAGTCACAGTTCATGGCCCAAAGCAAGTCACTGTGCTGATTTAGGGGCCAGGAGCATATCCCTCTGCTGTGTGTGCAGGAGGGGACAGGAAGTGGAGCCACCAGAAAGTGCTAGTGTCCTCACAGGAAGCTGTGAGCGAGGTCTGCACTGGGTCTTCTCTTTCTTAAGCTGCACTTTTCACTGGAGAAAAAATATTTCAGCGAGTTAGTGGGCTTGTGCACAGTAACCCGCCAACAGAAATAAGGTTCCTGCTCTCAGGGAAATCCTATCGATGCCTCTTTCAAAGTAACCATCTTCTACTGCTTTCTCACCCCTATTTACTTAAAAAGCAAGGTAGTTATTCTTAATAAATCTCTATAATCAGCACAGCACCTCAGATTACATTAGTATTCACCCTACTGTACATTATTTTATTTGATGCTCTGCTTGGATTGTGGAATGAAATATCTTGCCCCTTCAAAGACTATTTTAAAATATAGATCTCAAAAATAAATTAAATAAATAAAATAAAATAAAATCTCCCTGAAGGCAGCCTGCTCTTATGAAACACAGTTATCCCTAGGATTTTTTCCCTGGTGTAGAGATGGTTCAAGAGGCATGACTGTGTCTTGGTGGTGCTAGGAGGGCAGCCTCCCACTGCCTGTCTGTTGTTGGCTCTCCTACCCCACTGTGTATTCCATGGGGAGCTCCCCGCCTCCATCAAGTTTTAGACGTCATTGCTTTTGTGAAACCTTGCCTGATGGCTTCCTCTCACCTCTTCTTGTAACACTTTTCACGTGCCTCCTTGATGGTACTGGGTAAATTATGACTGCAGCTGTTCCCCTGTGTTTCTCCCACTCTGGGGCAGGAAGGATGGGTCTGTCTTGATATGCCTGACACATACTGACTGATCAGACGTTTGGTGAAGAGTTGACAGAGTCCTTGATGGGGAAGCATGTGGGCAGAAGGCAGGAAACCAGGGCCCCAGCATCTTCTTATCAGTACATCGCAGCTTGTAGGAGGACGGGGCAGCCTGCAGGTCGAGCTGGCTCAGGCCTCAGAGCAGAGGGGCTTTGAGTGTGTGTCCCTGTGAAGTTACTTAATTCCCTGACCTTCCGAGTCTCTATCCTCTGACTGCTGAGTCTCCTGCCCTGAGTTGGACACCATGATGGGATCCCAGTACTAGGGTCAAGGGCTCCATGCAATCAGGGCCGTATCCGTCTTGTTCACTGAGGCATCTTGCACCTGACCCACCCAGGTGAGCAAAGTGAAAGGTCGGATAAAGGGAGACACACTTGAGGACCTGATTCTGTGGCAGCAGAAGCAGGGAGGCTTAGCAGGTGTCTCTGCACCGGTTTCGTTGGTTTTTCCCCCTTTTGTGTCTGTGGTCCCTTCAGGACACAGCAGCTACCGGTACTCTACCTCCACCTCCTCCCGGACCTTCCCCACCGGCTCAGCCACCGCCCTCAGGCTCCCTCCCTGTCTCCTGTCACCTCCTGTAACGAAGCCACCAGGTGTGTTCATGATCTTGTGTGTCTTATATGTCTTATTCTAGACCCTTGCTTCTGAGGGCAGGATGTGTGTCTTACTATTTTATAACCTCTAGTGCCAGCCCAGGGATTGTCAAATAATAGGCATTTAATAAATGTTTGATAAACAAATAGCCTTTTAAATAAATATTAGTGTGTCATTTCTCTGTTGGCCTCACCCCTACTTTCAGGGATTCTGCCCTTCTTGATGCATTTTAATTTCTATTGGCCTTTTCTTTTGGAGTATGAATTAATTACTTGAGAAATTTAAGGCCAATTTTTAAATTCGTTTTTATCCTCCAGCTTTATGTATAATTCATTCACTGTGTAATTGAAATTAATGCTGTTTCTTTAGGTAATATTATGTGAAATATTGAGGAATAATGGAAAGGTAGACTCCAAGGAAGGTTTTATGATATGCTTTTCTATTTGAAAACTCTCATCCGTGAAATGAGATTAAGTGAAATCAAATGAGGTTAAGTGAAATCAATTGTGATAGAAACAAAGATATTAATTTCTATAGTTTCTGCTATATTTTTCTGATTTTTTTTTTTTTTTCGGTATGCGGACCTCTCACTGTTGTGGCCTCTCCCGTTGCAGAGCGCTGGCTCAGCGGCCATGGCTCACGGGCCCAGCCGCTCCGCGGCATGTGGGATCTTCCCGGACCGGGGCACGAACCCGTGTCCCCTGCATCGGCAGGCGGACTCTCAACCACTGAGCCACCAGGGAAGCCCTATTTTTCTGAAATTTTTAAGTTCCTAAGTCTGTATGATAAAGTGGATAATATGAATACCTATTAATTTAAAGCAAGACAAGCATTTCTATATATTACTTCTCTGAGAAGCACATAGAAAGGAAAAAACATTAAATTCAAATCATACCATTACTATAATCTTGTGGTCTACCGAGTTAAACCAGGGAGGTCCTGGTTGGGTTGTAGTTGTGTGTTGTCATACTTGTAGCTTTTAAAATAGCAGCGCTTTTGCATATAAATGCACACAATGCATGTCTTGTGATTAAAAGATTTACCCTGTTGTTGTGCTAGCTTCCCACAAGATGAACTTCTAAATTATTTAATTTTTTCAGACTGTATATAAATATTTCTAGAAACTTTAGCAGGCTATTTGGAAATTATGTTACAAAATTTTTGTCAAAATAATCTATATTCAGAAAATGACGGGAAGTAAAGGATACTTCCGTGCTTTGGTGTTTAAAATTAAGCCCAACTTATTTATTTATTCATTTACTTGAACATTTTCAAACCTCTGCTTTGTGCCCACTCCTGGGCTAGATGCACACGTGATGGGAAGGCACTTAGATTTGTTCAAATCTCTCATACGCTGGCCTCGCTCTCTGTTAAGTGCTCGTTTGGTTTATGGAATTCTCACAGCATTTCTAGAGTTGGATTCTGCTGGCTTATTCTGGCTAACAGCCTTGTATCTCAGTGACTTAGGAGGCCAGAGGTTTATTTCTTGCTCATATTGAACATCAGCTGCAAAAGCTGGATCGACTGTGGATCTTCTCCAAGCGCCTTCTTCTTTCTGGGATCCAGGCTGAACCAGGGCCTTCATTAGGTGGATGCCTTGCTTGCGACCGGGGAGAAACTGCTACAGCCACCATGGCTTTTAGAGCCTGTGCCCAGGTGGGACACAGGCCACTTCTGCTACTTTCAAGTGCCTGAGAAGGTCACGTGGCCAACTCCAAGGTCATGGCCAGAGAAGCAGGTTCTTCCTACAGGGGTGCCCTGCAGTCACACGGGAATGGCCAGGATATACAGTCTTGTTACAGGAAAGGAGAGGGTCTAGTTGGAAGAAGTCATATAATATATGTGTGTACCGTCCCCATTTTACAAATGAGTGAAGGAAAACCAGAGTGGTTAAGTATTTTATTCAAGATCACACAGCTAGTGAGTGTCAGAGGCTTGATGAGAACTTAGGTTTATGTGACTCTGCTTCCCATTCATCTACAACCCGCCATGCCAGCACTGATGATGCTTTGGGTCCACACATGTTTGCTGCGCCTGCATTATTATAACTATGCTGGGGGCTGGGGGCAGGGGAATGGGGAGACATGGTCTTGGTCTGATAGAAAATACCAACATGTAAACGTTAAAGATGATATGGTGAGTTCATGCTTCCATTTAGTGCAATCATTTGAGGGTGTTTTTTGAGCATCTACTATGTACCAGATACCATATAATGATAGATGCACAGAAGTGGAGGAGAGCAAGGGTGGGTCATTGTGTATGTGGGGGGTAGGACTGAGATGAAGCCTGGCTACCTAGTTGGGGGAGGGGGGAGCTGTTTGTGGAAGCTTGACCTCAGGGGCTGCCAGGCAGGGTTTTGGAGGATGGCTTCGTTGGAGTACGTCTGTCAGAGGTGGAGCATGAGGCACAAATGAGCGTGGAAATTAAACTGAGGACAGTGAAAACGCATCGAGAAGCACTTTGCGGACAAGACCAGAAGTGTAGCTCTTACCTGGTAGTGCTGGGGAGCCTTTGAAGGATGTAACGCCTGGGGAAGATGTTGGATGTGCTTCTAGAAACGTCCTGTGGGCAGCGACACAGACCAGAGGATGAGCCAGAAGACCCTGTAGAAAGCAATGGCAGGAGTTCAGAGGGCGATTACGAGTGTCTGAATGCGACAGTGACATTGAATATGAGAGGGGTGTGAACCAAGTGTGTTTCAGGAAATACAGTCTGAAATCACAGCTTGGTGAATACTTGGTGTGTGGGAGAAGATGGATTATGAAACGGGTCTCGTCCAGGTGGCTGAGCCCACCCCACAGCTGCTGTCTCCCCAGCTAGTGCCTGCAGCTCTCTGCTTCTCACCCGGCGGCTTCCTCCTGCCCCTTAGAAATTCGCTCCAGCACAGGCAGTGCTGGAGGGGCCTGAGGTGAAAGGCCCAGAAGTGTCAGTGAGTAGTCACGGGCAAGGGCTGCCGCCTCCCTGCTCAGTCTTGGGGACAACCCAAGGGCATTGCATAGGCTTCTGCAAAAGCTTCCAGGAACCCCTTATGGCAGTGACCTGTAGACAGGACACCTGTCTGGGTGTCTCTCTTCTCCATCCCTCACTGGTCACAACCTCTTATACTTACCAGAAGGGCTTCCCAAATAAACCTCCACCCTGGGTTTGCCTTCTGAACTAAGAAGCCAGTACTAAACCATCTTAACTGATACTAAACTAAAAAGCTTGGATTCCGATTTTCTCTTTGGCATTGATTTATTCTATGAAAGCCCAAAATAGCACTATTATTATTCATAATATTATTACTTTAATCAACAATTATGATTCTTTAGAAATCCTTGGCTGACAATTTTTTGGGGGGGAGAAGGGTTAGTGTCATGTCTCAGATCCTTAGAAAGTCTGATGAAAGTAATAGACTAGCTTTCCAGAAAAATGCACATACGCACATGAAGAAAAAAGCTTTACATTGCAGGTTCAGGGGATTCAAAAGTACAACACAGTCCCTGAACCCCACTTTAAAAGCCTTGTTTAGTTGAAGACATCGTTGTGTTTCTTTCTCAGATTGTAAAATCGGCAAATAAATGTTCATTCCCATCCCTCAATTACCCAGAAGCAGGTGGGCAGCAAGAGTTAAACTTAGGTCCCAGAATCACACATTCGTGTCTGGGTCATGGAGCTTCTGAGACCCAGAGATACCCTCTCCCTCCTTTTGCGCATGGTTATGTGAGACACAGAGAGGTTAAGCAGAAGAACTGGAAATGGGAATTTTAAACTGGAATTTGTCAACATCCAGGTCTGAATGTACACAGTGAGATGGGAATTTATTACTACTGAATTTGTTTTGCCGCCATTTGGTGAGAATTATTATATCAATAATGACAGGAAGAATATTCAAAAAAGCTCAGTAGACAGTGTTGTGTAGGCATCACCTCTGTTAAACTTTCCAACGCTCTGAAGTGGTTATCAGCTCCGTACCAACGAGTGGAACTGGAAACCAAGGCTTGGTACCCTGCCACCCATGGATCATCTTCACGTCCGCAGCCTAGTCTAGTGGGATGTGACTATTCGGGATCAAAATTTGCAGGGACGTGGTGACTAGGTGTCCCCTTAGGCACCAGTAGAGAAAGCTGCTGTGTTATGAGTAAGACCAACTGCATGGTTTTATCTTTAGTCCAAATAAAGTTCTGGCTGCCAGCACACACCTGTAGGATGACCAGGATTCTGACTTAGATTCTATTTAAACCTGTTGTCAGGAGATGGCCATATTTCATTATAGGACAGTAGATGGAGGTCTCATTCATTCTTGCTAAAAATGTATTAAATACTGTCTTAGTCCTTTCAAGCTGCAATAACAGCACACCACATGCTGGGGGGCTAAACAACAAACATTTATTCCTCATAGTTCTGGAGACTGGGAGTCCAAGATCAAGGCTCTGGCAGATTCAGTGTCTGGTGAGGGATTGCTTCCTGGTTCACAGACACCATCTGGTCACTGTGTCCTCATCTGGCAGAAAGAATGCAGGAGAGCTCTGTGGGGTCCCTTTTATAAGGGCACTAATCCCATTCATGGGGGCTCCACCCTCATGACCTAATCACCTCCCAAAGGCCCTCATCTTTTAATACTGTCACAGCATTAGGATCTGGGGTATTAGGATTAGGGGGGTTAGGATTTCAGGAGCTGAATTTTGAGAGGACACAAACATTCAGTCCATAACAAGTGTCTATAACTCCCACACAATCGAAAGAAAAGTTAGATCTTACATCTGAGGCTTTTACATCCATGTGATATCATATAATCGGTTTCATTAAACTTTACTCATGCAGTTGATCAAATTTGCTGTTTTCTTTGATCTGCCAATATATCTTGGGTATACTCGAAACTCAGAGTAAAAGCTATAGATTAATATATGCATACATGTGTGTATGGTCTATGTGTATGTGTGTGTATGAGAGTATATGTGTGTGTATTGTGTGTGTGTATAATAAAAGTAGGTGATTTCCATTTCTTAGTCTGTTGAGAGTTTTACCTAGGACTTTGACTTCCAACTTGGAAAGGAAACTCTTTTTATTTAAGCACAATGACATCATTTAATAAGTATTTGGTGAACAGATCTATTTTTCTTCTAGAAAAAAAAGATGTAATCCTTCATCCTTTTTCCTTCAAAATATTTCTGGAAGAAAAGATTTTCTGACTTGTAATCTCCATCTTCACTAAGTCAGGTCCCTAGGACTTAATATAAACAGCCTTTGACTGAATGAGTGGTAAAGATCAGGTCCTACAGAGAATTTATGAACTGAAACCCGGAATTCCCAGGTGGTAACCTTGGCACCTTGTTCTATACAAAATGCAAGGTACCGGCCGGAACGTTTTAGATTTCATTAATGACACGAGCAAATGAACTGTGTAATAGATCACTGAAAGCTTTCAAGTCTTGGTGCAGACAGCACGATGAATAATAGGAAATTCACACTGTTTGATAGGGAGATAAAATTTGGATGTTGAGTCTACGGAATGGAATGTTTTGGAGAATCGTGCTAACAGATACTCTCAACCCTTGGTTCAGATTTCTCATTTGCTCTGCATCGCGAGAGTCTGAAATTAGCTCTTAATGTAGCTTTAGCTGCTGTAAAATGTCTTTCCCGCAGCCCAGCCAGTCAAACACCTTAGCTAGGGACTGAGCCATCCTTGCTTGGATAAAGCAACAGTTTGTATGAGGCATATTTCATAGGAACTGTTTGGGTTTCCCATCAGAATCCTTGGAAACCTGTCATCCACAATGAACAAAGTGGAAACAGTTCCTTCTGGCTCTCCTTTTTTTTTTTTTTTTGTGCGGTATGCGGGCCTCTCACTGTTGTGGCCTCTCCCGTTGCGGAGCACAGGCTCCGGATGCGCAGGCTCAGTGGCCATGGCTTACGGGCCCAGCCGCTCCACGGCATGTGGGATCTTCCCGGACCGGGGCACGAACCCGTGTCCCCTGCATCGGCAGGCGGACTCTCAACCACTGCGCCATCAGGGAAGCCCCCTCCTGGCTCTTCTTATGCCCTGATCTATTTCTACAAGCTCACAGCCACACAAACCTCTCTAAACATATACAAAATACTGGAAGTAGCTAACAGTGAACATTCAGAGGGTTAAGTGACTTCTTTACACAGGACTAAATGACAGTTAAGTCTTCCTGATTGTAGAGCCTGTGCCTCTTCTTGTTGCTAACCTCTGCGGACGTTGTGAAGGTCTGATTACATACCAGGGGCAATCCTGTTGCCTCAGTTTATCCCATCCCTCAGTGCTGGGGGAGCTTGGGAAGCTGTGGTCAGGCAGGACCCCCCCACACACACCAGACTCTCCTATACCCACTGACTTACCCAGACAGAGACTCCTTCTTACCTCTGAGAGGTTCTGATGTCTGTTCCCTCCTTCCACACCCTCCCTGTGGTCACTACTGAGGTTTAGGTCCATCTCACTCTTCCTGGGGATTGTGAGATGGCCTGGTGGCCTGTCATCCACAGAGCAAATGGAAATGCTGGTCAATGAACAAGACAGCAGCCCGGGGACCATAAACACCAGATAAGAAAAGGCGGAGCAGCCTAGGGGACCCTCACTCGGCTGTCGCTGACCCGCCTGCCGCAAAGAGAGGGAAGGTTGTTTCACTTGGTCCTCTCGGGAAATGGGTGTGTTTGAAATCTCTGCTCTCGGCTCTGACCGGCGAAATATATTGACTTAGGAATCCAGGCAGATCACTGGCTTCCATCCTGGAGTGAGTGTTGTTTCGGTGAATGTGCTGGTGTCTTGTGTTGGGATGCTGATGGACATACACTGTGTTCTGGGGGGTGCAGGACCCTGTCCTTAGAAATCTGAGCGGAGCGCTGGCTTTGCCCCAAGTGCGGGTGGACACCAGCACGTTCCAGAAAACAGGTGTGTAAGTTCTGAAGGAAAATGATGCTGAGATAGGGATGCTGTTCCGTTTGACTCTTCTCTGTCTCTGGATTCCTGGGCTGAGTGGCTAAGTGGTTAGCGTTTGTCCCCTCACTTCCCCCTGTACCCCAGGAAGGCTGTGTATCCTTATCCACAAATTGCCTGAGTGACTTTTAGGGAAAAGAATAAAACCAAAACAGACAAAAGCAAAGCTTCCTCCATTTTTTGCCGGGCACGGGCTCAGAGGGAGTGCTGTCCCTGCCGTGGGGACCTCCTAGGTCAGGCCCCATGGTCCCCAGCCCCACTCAGGCCTGGATGCTGCACATTGTTTGACCAACAGCACCACCCCGGCCTGATTCCGTGGCGGCTCCAGAAGGGGTGGAACTGACCCACAAGGTCATGGGCTCTCTCTGCCAGACAAGCCGGGGGAGCCCCAGGCTGCTGGACACATGTTCTCTCTGGACAAACAACAGTCGGCGGAGCCCTGGGCTGGGGAGGAGGAATCAGGTAGAAGCTTGGGCCAGACTCCTTCCTCTTTTAGGGAATTTCCTGTTTATAAGGAGGGGCTGGGATTGTGGAATCCACAGACACAGGACATTAAAACGCCCGTGTACCAGGAGGAAGCTCCAGGGCCCTGGACGTAGTAGGCATTTCATTGAAAGGCTTGTTCGTTCAACTGCCTGGGAGGATGACACCGTCATTCCAGCCTAAACATTAGCCCTTATGGAACATTCAGTCCCACCAAATTTATCAGCTATAAAAAATGATGATTTCTTATACAAGTCAATAAAGGGGTATTTATTACATGAAGACCTGGTGCCTAGCATTGAGGGAGACATGAAGAGGGTGGAAAGGAAGTGTAAGAAACAGCCCCATCCTGAATTGCTGACCCACTCTCAGCAGACAACCGAAAGCTCAGGGTCAACAGGGACAGCCTTTGTGTCCATCATTATCAGGGAACCAGACTATAGGGACCCAGTGTGGGCAGTTGGCTTTGTGGTGGTGAATCAAAGGAGGTCAGTATTTGCACAGGGAGTGGGGAGAGTTTGTGAGGGGTCGTGACAGGGACACGGAAGATGGTGAGCACGAACTTTGTGACCATCCTTGAGAAATCCAGCCCGTCCAGAGCAGGAGACTCGCCTCCCAAGAACAGGGCAGAAACACGCGCTGCCCAGATTTGCAGGCATACAAACCTCAGTGGCCACGACTCACTCTAGGAGTGTTTATTTTGTTTGTTTATTTATAAAAATAACGAATCTATCTTTAGAGGAAAAGCCTCCCAATAACCTAGCTCTAAACCCATAAATCAGTGATTTTGTAATAGGTCTTGAACTGCTCAAACATAATTTCCTAGAATTTCAAGCAAAGGGATTTGCAAAAGAAACCGTTTCCTCTCCATCCCACATTGTTAATTTTATCCCTGCTGTAAATTTTTCTCCTAGGGAAATCCCCTGGGGGAGGCAGCTTCATGGAAATACTGTAGTGAGATGTTCAAGGACCTTTGGGACCACCTTCCTTTTCGGATGTTGATATGTCCCAGGACAATCTCTGCCATTCAGTACATTTTCAACAGTTAACATATCTACAGATGCAGCTGGTTTAAAACATGACATTTGTATCAAGTGATTGGTAGGTTTGCTTGCCGCTGTTTCTCCTGTTTACATTGTCTCAGATTTGGGGTTTCCCCTCTATTGCCCCTGACACTTCATACTGCTGTTACTCCAGTGCCTCCCCCCATCGCATTTACTAAGGTGTAATTTACAGCCAGTGAAATTCTCCCCTTTTTAGGTGTGTCGTTCTATGAGTTTGACACACATATGCAGTCATGTGATCACCACCATTTCAAGATTTATAATATTTTCGTCATCCTAGAAAGCCTCCTTCTGCCCCTTTGTCCTCAGTCCCCTACCTTTGGACTCATGGACTCACAGTCTGTGGCCTTTTGTGTCTGGCTTCTTTCACTTAACATAATGCTTTTTAGGTTCATCCACTGAGTTGAAAGTATCCTTACTTTCATTGTTAATCATATTACATTGTATGGATCACCACAATTATCCAGGGTCCAGTTGGTAGACGTTTGGGTTGTTTTCAGCTATTGGTGATTCTGAATCAAGCTGCTCTAAACCTTTGCCTACAGGTCTCTGTGTGGACATATATTTTGATATGTCTATTGATTATGTCCTCTGCTTTTAGTCTGCCTTCAGTCAGTGAATCCTAAATTACTTGAAATGCTTTCTGAAAAAACTTTGAAAACGAAATCACATTTTAACTGCACGGGAAGCTATTTAGAGAGATGCTTTGGCAATTCTATTTGCAGTGTGGGCCAACACGCCATAATTCATGCCTTACAAATTTATATTTTCATTTCTTGGATTTACGGAACATAGGGTGCATCTTTTGACAGGTAAAAATTCAGAGATTTTTTTCACTCCTTTGATTAATATTTTAGTCCTGGAACAATTTTGATTTGTTTTACAGCTTAATATTTCTAGTTTGTTATGATGTGCTTGAGTAAAGAACCTTATCCCTCGTCTGCAATCTCAAAATCGAAAATGCTCTGAAAACTTGATGTTTTAGCCTCATTTCTTGTTGGCAAAACCTGACCTGAACTGACCTGGGAGCCAAGGGGAGACCATTGCATTGAGTGTGAAGGGTCACAGGTGTGTGTGCTTGGGGCGGGATGGGGCGGGAGGGGGGCACTGCCCTCGTGCCTGCTGCCACCATTACATCATCTTGTAAGAGGCGCCTTCCTGACATCTGGAAAAGTATGAATTTTGCAACACATTTGGCTCCAAGAGATTTGAGGAAAGGATTTATGTTATCTTCATCTGTCCTCAGCACAACTGCTACCTGTTTGATAGAACAGAGCTGTGCTGGAGAGTGATTTTGAAGCTTTTTTTTTTTTTTACTGTGACTACACCAGTACACTTTTATGTCATGATCCAATACAACACAGATACCTACAGTTTCAAAAAACAATAGCTGCTCTTACTGCATGCAGTGTGCTCCTGTTTTATTCTACTATGTTTCATGAAAAAGAAAATGCTGGTTTGTGCCACTGCCTTTATTTGATAATAAACTAGTAAGTCGTGGCCTGAAGCTGGGAGAACCCTGAGCTGCACGGTGACGCTCAGCACGATGGCAGCAAGCGGGGCTGGGGTGGGTGGGGGAGACTGGAAGTTGATTCCAGCCTCACTGGGAGTGGATCCCGCAGTGATGACAAATGCTTACATCACATGGCCTTTGCAGACGTCACGGTGACATGTGAGGGCTGCTTTGCAGCAGAAACGTGTGCAGATTAGATTCATAATCCTCACACTTCAGATCCCGCAGAGGAGACCCCGAGACCGTGTGTCTTCCAATTATCTGGAGTGAATCACCCAGCTCCAGAGTGAGGGCTGCAGTTTACACAGGTTAGATCTTACTCACTTCCCATGTTGCTATCATCCGCAAGGCCTGTGCAGGCTAATTAGAGGATCACCGTGGGGGTGGGTCAGTCAGGGTTTGTGGGGAGCTGGTGTGAGGCAAAGAATGTATTTCAGGAGCTAGACTGTGCACCGTTGTGGGCACTACTGGGGAAGTGAAGGCCCTGGAGGAAAGAAGAGCTGAACCAGTCCATCTAGGAGTTGAAGTAGGACCCTGATGGGAGCTCGGGGAGAGGCCCTGGGGCAGCCCTGTCCCTGTGCAGCTCCGCTTCTGTGGAGCCGTGGTCGAGCATCAGTGCCTGGGCTCCAGAGGTCACCAGAAAACCAAGTATAACCATCTCAGCAGTTCATATTCATTTAAATAATGCTCATTTGACATTTTAATTATTTTATTGGAATTCAATTGACGTTGACCTTCCTACCAACTCTGAACCAAAGGACTCGCTTCCCAAAAGGAATGGCATAAATGAGGTTGTTCTTTTCTAGCTTCTGAAGGTGACGGCGGTTGTGTTTATTCCTGAGTCTGCTTCTTGGCCGTACCTGAAACTCCAATGCTTTTCTTTCTTTGCTCCATCTTCCTTTCCCTGCCTCCTTATTTTGAATTTTCTGAGTCAGAATGAAACTTGACAGTTGGGACGACCCCAAGAAGTCATTTTGTTGGTGAGAAACTTACAAAAGCAAAGTGGTTTGCCCATGAATATCCACACCTGCCTCACTGCATCCCTGGACTTGGATAGGAGGATGGTAATTGAATTTGATTAATGAGTCGATCAGACCAAATATAATCATGGCCATGACTGCATCAGTTGGTCATTATCATTCCCAGGCAGATAATTGACTTTGTGTTTTCAAGATGTGTTCTACACGAAGAATTCTAGGCAGTGTGTCTCTTCTGACTTTTAAAAATGATATGAAATATTAAAGATATCCTTTTGTATGTACCAACCAGCTTTCAAGGATCTTAAGAACCTGGGCACCACCAACACAGGTGATTGAGTCCCTGTCTCGTGACTTTCATGGAGCTCTTTATGGGTGAATCTCTAACTGGTCTATATTCTGTACATTTGCTAGTTCTTTTGTTTTTTGCTTAATATTATGTTTGTGAGATGCATCCATATTTATTGATGGAGATGGTCACACGCACATTTGCACTGATTTATTGATTCATAGTATTTTATGGCTCTATTCTCTTTCCTCTTGATGGACATGCAGGTTTTTCCCAATTTCCAGCTTCCTTGACCCCCTTTCAAGAGGGATAATCTCTCTGAACAAATAGGATCAATGTGACTAACCAGATTGGAAAGGAAATGTCTGCCTGTTGAAGAGAACATGATGTTTTAAGTAGTTTAGCATGTGCTTTTCTATATGGAAAATGTAATTGAGCTGAGCCTGGAAAGTCGAGCTATGTAGGATAACATTTTATGGGGAAATGTATTCATCGATCTCGTTAATTTATTAGCATAGGGCTTCTACCCATAACCTGGTCAGCCTGGTTTCAAATGCAGAATTTATTTGAAATAAAATTTAATTTGTTGTTAAATGCGTAATGCACACCGACGATCCGTTTATGGAGGCTTCCACAAATATTTACTCTGTGCTGTGCGTGGTCCCTGGACCATCTAATTTACACTGTTGACTTTAGCCAACATATATGAGAAGAAAACTCTCACCTCCACCCTGTCAGTCAAGACTTCCCTCTCAGGCACAAACCCCACGTGGCTTCCAGGGTGACCTGCCACCTCCACACAACACCTCACGCTCATGGAAACACCGCCTCTGGGCACCACTTCTCGAGACCAGTGCACAATTTCCTCTGCAGTCTCAGTTCCGTGATGACAGTAGGGCCTCATTTGCTCTGAACCCTTCAGCCGTTCTGGTTATGTGGATGCTTTGCCAGAAATCCGAGTCCAGTAGGGAGGACCTGGCCATAACCCCTCTTCCTGACTTATCTCTGTGTTTAAGACACTTTCATAACCAACACTCAGTGCCCAGGGACAGTGCCTGGCACGTGCTAGAGGCTCAATAAATATCTTTGGAGTGAATACATAAAAAATCCCACCAAATCAAGCCATTGTTCGTTAGCTACAGCACATATTTCTTTTTCTTGAAATGTTTTCTCCAATATATGCATTTAATAAAACTGCATATGTATTCTGAATGGCTTATAATTTCCAGTTTTGAAAATTAAATTGTGTCCAAATAATTAAGATGTTACTCATCAACCCCTCGATCTTCAGCTGTTCCCCAGACCACAGTGACGTGTCCTGCCCTTTGTACTTTACCTTCCCCGAGCTAAAGTACGGGGCTCTTTGTGGCAGACAGCAGATCTAATTCTTCAACAGTACTTTGCACAAACTATTGTCATAGGAAGGAAAGAGTAAATATTTGGAGATAACATTAATTCTGCCAGCCTGTACTCAGAGCACACACTGTACCACACACACACACACACACACACACACACACACACACACACACACACGTAATATGTAAACATATATATATATAGTCCTCCTGGATACAGAGGTTCACAAACAAGTTAGCGACATAAAGTATTAAGTGTACATAGGCAGTTAGGCATCTAAAGGTGGCAGGTGGTGGACAGGCTTCAAGGTGGAGGTGTGGGAGGTGAGTCTTGACTGATGAGGGCACCCTGGAAGCGTGTGTGAGAAGGGCGTCGTGGTCCAAGGGGGAAGATCGCACACTGACTCGGAGGGACAAACACCTGCCTGTCCTGGTGTATGCGGTCAGCGTGGGTGGAATTTGAGGTCCCAGGAAGTCATAGCAAGAGACAAGGCAGACGGGCCTGCAACACCGAGGGCCTCGCGGGTGTGCTTGGGACTATGGACCTTTCTCGTCAGCAGGGCGGTGGGTGTGCCCAACCTGTGCTTCTAAAAGTTAAGCTTGGGTGCTAATGCGGAGGAGGCCTGCTTAGCAGAGGGGACACCCTGAGGCAAAGTGACAAGGATGCCGTTCAATAATCCAGAAGCCAAAATAGAGGAGGGTGGGGAAGAGAAACACAGGCATGGAGACAGAATCTCCAGTTTCCTGTGACCGATGGCAGGGCCCAGGTTCTGTCCTGGTTGCTACACTGGTGACAGCGCCATCTTTCAAGGTGAGGAATAAGGGAGGAAGAGCAGATTTTGGGATAGAGATAGCATTTAGTTGTAAGAAGCTGTCGAATACTGAGTGGAGATGTCTAGTAGGAAAATGGGTCTTGGGGACATGCTTGGACTGGGTGTGCAGGTTTGTAAGTCGTCGTGCAGATGCTGAGTGGAGCCTCGGTGGTGAGTGTGTCATTCAGATCTGCCATGTGGAGTTAGAAAAAATAAGTGAGGACTAGACCTTGCCAACTCATCAACATTTACGCGGGAGGCAGAGAAGAGGAGCCTGGTGGGCACAGCCCAGCCCCGCACTCCCTTGGGGGATCTCCCAGCAAGGTGAGCCTTTGGGGGTGTCCAGAGGGAGGTGGAGAAGTAGACAGGAGAGGGAAGGAAAGCAGGGAGAGTGGATGTGGGAGCAGATTTGTCCAGCGCAGCACAGAGGCAGCATGGGATGGGGTTGGAATGGGCCATCGGGCCTTGCGGTGGGAGCAGTGATTGGGGGGAAGCTGAGGCACCAGGTAAAAGCGGGGGCAAGTGCAGTGAGTGGCAGCTCCCAACAAGGGCTCTGCTGCCAGCTGTGCATTTGGTCCAGGCTTCAGCCTACCCTGCGTTGGTTTCTTCTTTGCAAGATGAGGAAATGGACTAGATCTTTTCTGGTTTCTTCCAGCTCCATGGCTGCAGTGACTTCCTGAGTGAGTGGGTGGATAGACGGGAGGAGGGCTGAGGGAGAGGAATGAGGTATCACTGACTGCAATTATTAGGGGCTTATTCAAAACCAAATGTATAAAGATTAGCTACACGTTAGTATAGTTTCCAAATTGTCCATTCACTGTGATCAAACCTATAGACCAGTGAGGAGACACTGAGTCAGCATTTTCTAAAGCTTGCGCCGTGAGCACTAGCTCGGCAGAATGTAATAGGTGTTAGATAAAACTAAGAAATGGTTTGTGGTCAAATAAATTTGGGAGATGGAGGCTTAAGTAAGCTCAGAGTTACTGTTTTACGACAGAACTTCTCAAGTTCTTTACTATAATGATATTCGTGTGATTTTCTAACACTTATTTGACCAGCAACTGTTGTTTTCTCCTTTCGTCTCGTCTTGTTCTGCTTTAATTTGCAGCGCTTCTGAGGACTAGCGCTCTGATTAATGTAACTCAGCCCACACTGGTCTAGACAGTGAAGAAGGAGACTTTAGTGATAAGATGGTCCCCACGGGACATATCGGTTGGACTTTGTCTATTGTCCACGGCCCGTGTTATCGTCTTCTGAAGGCTCGTTGTGTCTGCTAGGCAGTGCCGTGAATGTGCTGCTGTGTTAGCTCGGGACCCGAGAGCCGCAGTGGATAGGTTGGCACCTCTGTGGCTGAAGGATTCCATTCTGAGTCGGATTGCAGCCCAGTCCTGGATCCAGGAGCTACATTCTGTCACAGCAGGTGGAGGATTGCTTTTGCAAGCTGCGTTCATTTACTCCCTTAGTGTATGTGGGCTATCGAGTGTCTGTTTGGGGACCAGGAAGCACAAAGCTGGGGCTGTAGCCTCAAAGCCACTGTTTGCAAATGGGGATGCGCCTGCAGAGAACAGGTGGGAGGAGCCCGGTGCTGCTGGCTTTCTGTAAGAACTCTTTCTCCTCCAGTCTGCTTGGTTGGTGCTTTTCATAAAATGCCATGGTCAAGTCATTTTCCACAAAGGAGCCACAATAATTTATCCCCCCAAATCCACCCGGGAAGGACCCACCAGCTCCCCTGGCAGCCCCACACAGGAAACACCCCTACCCCGCCCCAGCCTGGCCTTCGTTTTCTGGCCTCTCTCCGAGTTCTCATTCTGGTGATATTAATTCTCCTTTGCTCTGTCTGATCATGTTAGATGTACTTTAAAAGTAGGCAGCAAACCTCTACATTTTTATTATGATGAAATCAATCATCAGGTTTCACCGTTACGATTCTGGATTATAAGTTTCATAAGTAATTATAAAGTTTGATGAAGTTTTCATAATTGACTTACTCTTAACCCATATGAAAGGAACTTGCCATCTTTAGAAACCTTTCACACAACCACGTGTGTTTTATTTATGGAAGTAAAGGGATGTCTCATCACTTTCATGTTTCTCTATTCAGAAGAGTTTAAAGTCATGTGGAAAATCGAAGCTTCTACAGGGGATGCCCTCTTCCAGTCCATTTTTATAAAAAGCCAGTTAGACTGGTCTAAGGAATTCTTCCTAGAAGATCTTGGATTAGAAGACTCTTTACTTAATGAAGATTTAACTTTTATTTATATTATAGTAACAAATGGATGGAAATATTCTAAATGTACAACAGTAGTGGACTAGTTAAGTAAATCCTGTCTGACTGTGAGTGTGGTGAGGCTTAAAACTCTTCAGTGAGTTGTGAAAATGTGAGTGATGTATTAAATGAACAAATTGTCGAAATCCGTAGGTAAAGTATGAGCCTAGTCTTGTTAACTCTAAGAACGCATGTCCATGCACAGAAGGAAGACTGGAAGGGAAGGCCGTGGGGATACGTACGGAGGATGCAGTGGTTGACAGCATAAACTTTGCACTTATAGGGAGCTCGAGGATAATTCTGTTCTCTCTCTGACTCTCTGTGTGACTTTAGGGAAGTAAGTTTACCTTTTGGAGCCTTACTTTTTTCATATGTAAAAGGAGGATAAGTAATAATGCCTAACTCCTTAAGGTGATTGGTTGGACTAAATAATATGTACGAAGCTCTGAGCACAAAGCAATTGCTCAGTAAGTGGTAGATATTATTACTAATTTTTAAAAATTTTATTGAAATATAGTCGATTTACAATGTTGTGTTAGTTTCAGGTATACAGCAAAGTGATTCAGTTATATATACATATATATATGTATACATATATATTCTTTTTTAGATTCTTTTCCATTATAGGTTATTACAAAATATTGAGTACAGTTCCCTGTGCTAAACAGTAGGTCCTTGTTGCTTATCTATTTTATGTACCGTAGTGTGTGTATGTTAATCCCAAATTCCTAATCTATCCCTTCCCCGTCTTTCCCCTTTGGTAACCACAAGTTTGTTTTCAATGTCTGTGAGTCTATTTCTGGTTTGTAAATAAGTTTATTTGTATCATGTTTTTAGAGTCCACATATAAGCGATATCATATGATGTTTTAGTTTACTAAAATGTTAACATGGTTATTTCTAGGTGATGGAGTCTTGCTATTATTATGTTTTTACCAATACATCACATATCCAATGTAAATGACTACAGTATGTATTTCATCACATGAAGTGTATATGGAAAACTATGTATCTTTACATGCATAATTTCCTATCTTCTGCTTCCTGTCCCTAAACAAGTTTTATCTCTGATACACATTGGGTCACTTTCATCTGAGTCCAGTGAGATAAAGAAGACAAACAGTGTTATCTCTTTGGGGCAGAGGAAGGACGCAGGATGTGGGGAAGGCCTCCAGTGAAAGGCAGCTGTCAGGTCCTACTGACACTGGAACCGAATCTTCTGACTTCTCTGTTAACGATCTTTCTTGGAACAGGATGGAAAACAAAATCAAATCAGTATTGAAAATCATGAAGAGCTCCTATTCAAGGATTGCTTTAACATCTTCTCCGTTTTTCCTTCTAACTTTGATTTACTTCCAAGGCCCAATATCTCGTAGCTGCTTGTGTACATCTAGTATTTAACTGCTCCAGCTAGATTGCAAACACCTGTCTCTGTACTGGACACGTGGTTTATTTAATAACAAGTTAGTTCATTAGCACGTTTTAGGAGTGAGAATTGGTTTAGGGTTCTTTATACTATTTCTAAAGCTCCCTGGAAGTTTCCTGAATCTTAGTAGATTACATAAGACTGGGGTTGGTGAAAAGCTTTCTGGTACCTTCTGGGCAGAAACTGAGCATTCTTTATTTTAAATCATTAAGAAGATTTAAGCATACTTTATGATGGTTTAACCATAGCAACATAAAAACAACTAAATTTCCTCTCCACCCCCCGCCCCCTGCTTTTTTCCCCTCCATAGCTTAAAGGGAGCTGATGCTGGCAACGGGATCCGAGTGTTTGTGCCTGACGTCGGCATGTTCATAGCCAGTCTGACCATCTGGCTGGTCTGTAGGAACATCGTTCAGAAACCAGTGACTGAAGAAGCAGCGCAGTATAACCTGGAGTTTGAGAATGAAGAATCGGTAAATGTGACTTTGTGCCTCTTCCTTCTTTGATTTCTGGGGCCTTGACCTTGGTAGGTTGTGACAGTGTAATAGTGAGATATGCACAGTGCTTCATGCCCTCCCGTGCTGGGCGGTTACTTGGCACACCCTCGTGTGGGCATTCTCACCCATGCCTGGGCCACGAGGAGACAAGTTCGGAGACCATGAGGGCTGCCCTGCGAGAGGCATCATCCCCTAAGGGTCTGGGCTTGACCCTGTGTCTCTTCACTGTCATCTGCCCTTAATTCAGATGGGGAACCTTTCAAATTTGTATCATAGCCTATGGTCTAGATACCTTCATTACTGCAATGCTCTTAGAAAAGTAACTCCTGGTAGTTGTAAGAGAAAAAAATTAATTCTACCTTGAAGGAGGCTTCCAGTCTGTGCACCTTGCTGTCCCGAGTCAGTGTGTTAACTCCACATGCTTCCATCGAGGTATTTTTAAAGCCCTCCAGAGAAAAAGTATATGCATTTGGAAGAGTGTAAGAATGAGTAAAATGTACGTGCATTTTTAGCCAAGTTTTTAGCTGGACCAGGGGACACGTCAGATTTCACTCCGTGGTGAATGGGAGCATTCTGGCGTGAGACAGCTGTCACTCTGTCCCTGACCTGTTTGTTCTAATAACTGCACTTTGTTATGTGAGTCTAGGTGACATTGACTTAAAAAGTAATTGATCTGGTAATTGAAAGATGAAATTTACAGTGAAAAAATTTCCTTAAAAGAGTACATTGGGACATTTGACATAAGACACAAGTACCAAATGTTTCATTCATAAGCTTTGGCAAGAAATTAAACCTATAAAACTGAAGTTACCTGAAATTACTTGTATTGAGAATGATAACCATGAAGCCATCAAAGGAAGAAAATTCTCAATTACAGCAGATGATGTACATGCTTCACAAATAAGCAGCAATTTACCTTGTATACTTATCAGAAATACAACAATGAAGAAAGAGTGAATATGATTCAGTTAACCTCTGCAGACTAGAAATGATGTTATCGCCTAAAATCCTTATGGGTAAAAGATATACAATCACATTGCATATCCACATTCTACTGTTTTTAAGACAAATGTTCAAAAAGGTACATGGTGTAAAAATTAATTATAGCAAGGTAATAACTACCCATCTCTTGTATTCAAGTTTGCAAACTACACAACACTTTTTGGTGTCCTGAAAATAGATAAAACTATGAAGGTGCTTTTTCTTCTGGTTGGCTTTATAATTATATGACAATTTAAATTTTTAAGATCCATTTTTACATTTGAAATTTATTTTATAATATTTACAGTTTTGAAAATCAGCTGGCTTAAATAATTACCCCAAATTTTCCAGGTTCAGTGAAAATAAATCCATTAACTCAAGCTCTCCAGACTTAGGGTTTTTCATTATTCTTATTTATAAAGTGAGGTTGATTTTCAGTTATCCTCATATTATAGATGGCGTGTAAAGGATATTTACTGGGAATTGAGTGGACTGTAAAGTCGGACTTGGAAGCCACCTAAGGTGGCTGTGTGATGTTGGGAAAATTGTTTATTCTCTTTTTCTGCAAAGCAGAGATTGTTGTGAGGACTTAATAATAAAGGGCACCCGCTCTCCCTGCTCTCTCCAGTTTGAGAGGCAGTAGAACAATCTCAAAAATTTCAAATTCAGAGTCTTGTAGAATGAAAGAAAGCTAAGTTGGAGGGTGTGTTTGAGGCCATCCCACTTGGTAAAAGAATCCCCTCTGTGCCTTTAGTAACAGACAACCATGACTGAATTATAAAGCTTCCTATAAAAAGGACTTCTGTCTCCAAATTCAAACTCTCTTTTGCCATAAAACTAGGAAAACCTACACTGACCTATGGAAGATAAGGGATGTTAGGTTAAGGTGAAGATCACACATCTGGTGAAGAAGAGACACGATATCATTGACTAATTCTAAAATCATGTTTCCTTCCTGATTCCCCTCGGTTCTCCAAGACAGGCTTATGGTACCTCTCTCCCATTTGAAAGTTGTTTAAATATCTGTGCCCTATATATTATTGATGACATTATTTAACAATAAGGAAAAGAGGGGTAGCTACTCTAAACATTATTTATTGGGGCTTTGAAAATACTAAATACCATTATTATGAGGTTGATTTCCCTCTCGGTTAAATTTGTTTGGGTCTAATTTAGATATTAAGTTCCATTGTCTTAGTACATTCCAGCCCCCAGATGGCCCAGGGGAGCAGGCTAGAGTCAATCTTCTGAGATGAATCCAGGAGGAAATCTTACTGGGGAACCATCTAGCTAGAGTCTGAAAAGAATAGAAATACGTGGCCAGGAGAAATAAGCAAGACAAGTTGTTTTATTTTGAAGTCCCTAGCATACTTCCTGCTACTTGTAAATCTTGGCGTTTGTGTTCTAGATTGCTTGGTATTTGAGGATCCTTTGAATTTCTTTTTTTTTAATTCCTGGCCTCTTTTTTTTTTTTTTTTTTTTTGGCTGCGTTGGGTCTTTGTTGCTGTGCACGGGCTTTCTCTAGTTGCGGCCAATGGGGACTACTCTTTGTTGTGGTGCGCCGGCTTCTCATTGCATTGGCTTCTTGTTGTAGAGCAAGGGCTCTAGGGCACGTGGGTTTCAGTAGTTGTGGCACATGGGCTCAGTAGTTGTGGCTTGTGGGCTCTAGAGTGCAGGCTCAGTAGTTGCGGCACATGGGCTTAGTTGCTCTGCGGCATGTGGGATCTTCCCAGACCAGGGATCAAACCCGTGTCCCCTGCATTAGCAGGCGGATTCTTCACTGCGCCACCAGGGAGGTCCCAAGGATCCTTTGAAAGGATAGTGTTTGCTGGCGTTCCTTCTTCCTTCATTTATCTCAGTGGAGAAATGGCAGATTAATCAATCCTCTGGTGCCTGGGAGAATTCCTTTTCAAATCTAGCATGGTTTCAAAGTAGCAACTAATCCCTGGAGAAGGCTCAGGAGTCTTCCCTGATCTTCATGGACTTGTTAATGAGGCTCAAGTTTGCTGTTTTAAAGGGCATCACAAACCCAAGAATTCCCCCTAAAAATCCCCAGGGGGCATGGGTGGGAGGCTTTGCCCCTGTTCTTGAATTTTACAGAGAGCAGACCTCAGTCAAGAACCAACTCCCCAAGTGCCATAAAACGTTCTTTTCCAGCTGACGAATCTGTGGTCTTGTTTATTCATTCATTTTAATTTGGAAGCAGATCGACAAATCATAACTGGGAAAAAGATTTTGTTCTTAAGCCTTTAAAAAAATGAATTGTGTTATGAAAATTAAATTGTGTGGAAAGGTTATCTGTGCAATAAAACACCAATTACATCAGTAATTTTACCAAGCTGATAGCATCTGTGTGTTTATATACTTCTAGGTCTTTCTAGCTATTTAACGAGATTTCAGGCCTTATTTTTTTTGAAACAGATAATAGTTTAATATACTATTGAACTAAATTTATGATAAATTAAATCTTTATTCAAGTAGGAATTTTAGTCTCAACTTAGTCTGCTTCAAGAGGCATCTTCTAAATAGTCTGACAAATCAAACATGAAGGCTATCAAGAATATTCCAGTATAAATCATTGCCCATCCATTAAAAATTCAGTGATGTAACATTTAGGTCCTGATAATGTTATTTGGAAATTCCTTTGGAACCTCAAATCTGCACCCTCCTTTCTAATACCTAACGTTCATTAGTCTACTGTAACATCTGGCCCAGAAGATGACCAGCTGGGCTGCACGTCAAGCTTCAACTTTGAAGCTCAAGTTACTCTTTTTTTAAGAGCAAGAAACAAAGAATGGAAGAAATCAGTCTCTTTATTGTCACCTTTTAATTAGGCATCTGCTCAGTTCCCACCTGAGATCTAGTCCAGAGTCACCTGCTTTACGTTTTCTAGATCCTGGCTTTCAAGCACAAAGACACGGTCATCCGTCTCTGTTTGTCTTTGGTTACAGAGATTATTACTGACCCTGAACCACCCGTTTTCTTTTATGAGAACTAGCTAAATTTAGCTCTTCTGACTGCTGTGCTCCCTGTAGAAATGAAGAATTCAGGGAGTGATGACAAAAGCCACAGTTCTAAGGGTGCACAGACCCTTCCTGTTGCCTAAAAGTGTCCTGAAAGTTTCAGGACCCAAATAATTACTTGTGATGAACTAAGATGCAAAGAAAATGCATGTCTTTATTATTAAAATGTCAAAAGGTTGAGCAGTGCTGTACCTACCCTGGAACCCACCACTTTCCTTTCCCATCCTCCCATCCATCTGTCTGTTCCTAACTCCAATCAGAACTTTTTTCCGGAGCCTGATCTCTGCTTGGAGCACTGTGCCAAGTATAGGGTGGGATGAGACTTTAACTCATTTTGAATTTATTTTTTACATATTGTGTGAGAGTAGTTTCATTCTTTTGCATGTAACTGTCCAGTTTTCTCAATACCACTTATTGAAGGGACTGTCTTTTCTCCATTGTATATTCTTGCCTCCCTTGTCATAGATTAATTGACCATAAATGGGTGGGTTTGTTTCTGGGCTCTCTATTGTGTTCCATTGATCTATGTGTATGTTTTTGTGCCAGTACCATACTGTTTTGATTTCTCTAGCTTTATAATATAGTTTGAAATCAGGGAGCATGATACCTCTGGCTTTGTTCTTTCTCAAGATTATTTTGGCTATTTGGGGTCTTTTGTGGTTCCATAAAAGTTTTAGGATTCTTTGTTCTAGTTCTGTAAAAAATGCCATTGCTACTTGGTAGGGATTGCATTGAATCTGTATATTGCTCTGGGCAGTATGGACATTTTAACAATACTAATTCTTCCAACCCTTGAGCACAGTGTATCTTTCCATTTATTTGTGTCATCTTCAGTTTCTTTCATCAATGTCTTATAGTTTTCAGAGTACAAGTCTTTAACCTCCTTGGTTAAATTTTATTCCTAGGTATTTTATTCTTTTTGATGCAGTTGTAAATGGGATTGCTTTCTTAATTTCTCTTTCTGATAGTTTGTTATTAGTGTATAGAAATGCAACCAATTTCTGTATATTAATTTTCTATACTGAAACTTTGCTTAATTTATTAGTACTGATAGTTTTTTGGTGGAGTCTTTAGGGTTTTCTATATATAGTATCATGCCATGGGCAAATAGTGCCAGTTTTACTTCTTTTTAATTTGGATGTCTTTTTTTTTTCCTTGCCTAATTGCTGTGGCTAGGACTTTCAACACTGTAAAAAAAAAGTGATGAGAGTGGGCATCCTTATCCTGTTCCTGATCTTAGAGGAAAAGCTTTCAGCTTTTCACTGTTGAGTATGATGCTAGCTGTGGGTTTGTCATATGTGGCTTTTGTTATGTTGAGGTATGTCCCCTCTATACCCACTTTGTTGAGAGTTTTCACTGTAAACAGACGTTGAGTTGTGTTGAGTGCTTTTTCTGTATCTATTGAGATGATCATATGATTTTTATTCTTTGTTGATTGATCTGTGGATGTTGAACCATCCTTGCATTTCTGGAATAAAACTTACTTGATCATGGTGTGTAATCCTTTTACTGTATTGTTGGATTTGGTTTGCTAATATTTTATTGAATATTTTTGCATCTATGTTCATTGGAGATATTGGCCTCTAATTTTTTTCTTGCGGCCTCTTTGTCTGGTTTTGGCATCAGGGTAATGCTGGCCTTGTAAAATGAGTTTGGAAGCATTCACTCCTCATCAATGTTTTGGAATAGTTTGAGAAACATAAGTATTAACTCTTCTTCAAATGTTTGATAGATTTCCTCTGTGAAGCTCTTTGGTCCTGGACTTTTGTTTGTTGGAAGATTTTTAATTACTAATTCAGTTTTGTTACTATTATTTGGTCTTTTTATATTGTCTGTTTCTTCATGGTTCAGTTTTGGAAGGTTATGTGTTTCTAAGAATTTATCCATTTCTTCTAAGTTGTCCAATTTGTTGGCATATAATTGTTCATAGTAGTCCCTTATGATCCTTTGTATTTCTGTGGTGACATCTCCTCTTTCATTTATGATTTTATTTATTTAGGCCCGCTCTCTTTTTTTCTTGGTGAGACTGGCTAAAGATTTAGCACTTGTCTTTATCTTGTCAAAGAACCAGCTCTTGGTTTCACTGATCGTTTCTATTGTTTTTTAGTTTCTATTTCGTTTATTTCCATTCTGATCTTTATTATTTTCTTCATTCTACTAACTTTGGGTTTTGTTTGTTCTTCTCTTTTTAGTTTCTTCAGGTGTGAGGTTAGTTTGTTTAATTGAGATTTTTCTTGTTTACCAGGGTAGTCCTGTGAACTATGAACTTCCCTTTTAGAACGGCTTTTGTTGTGTCCCACAGATTTTGGAAAATTGTTTCCATTTTCATTTGTCTCAGGTATTTTTTTAATCTCCTCTTCATTTCTTCATTGACCCAGTGATTGCTTAGTAATATTTTTGTTTAGTCTCCATACGTTTGTGTTTTTTCCAGTTTTCTTCTCATAATTGACTTCCAGTTTCTTACCTTTGTGGTTGGAAAAGATGCTTGATATGATTTCAGTCTTCTTAAATCTATTGAGACTTGTTTTTTGATCTAGCATGTGATCTATCGTGGGGAAAGTTCCATGTGCCCTTGAAAAGAATATGTTTTCTGCAGTTTTGGATATCTATTTTCCATCTGGCATAATGTGTCATTGATTTTCTGTCTGGATGATCTATCCATTGAGGCAAATGGGGTATTAAAGTCCCCTACTATTACTGTATTACTGTTAATTTCTTCCTTAATGTCAGTTAATATTTGCTTTATAAATTTACATGAGCCTTTGTTGGGTGCATGTTTACAAATGTTATATCCTCTTGTTGTATTGATCCCTTTGTCATTATGTAATGCCCTTCTTCGTCTTTTTTACAGTCTCTGTTTTAAAGTGTATTTTATCTAAATATTGCTACTCCAGCTTTTTAAAAAATTTCCATTTGCATGAAATATCTTTTTCTATCCCTTCACTTTCCGCCAATGCATGTCTTTAGATCTGAAGTGAGTCTTTTGTTTTTTTATCCATTCAGCCACCCTGTGTCTTTTGATTGGAGAATTTAGACATTTAAAGTAATGTAAAGTAATTATCGATAGGTATGTTCTGCCATTTTGTTCGTTGTTTTCTCATATTTTTTTTTTTCCCTTTGGTAAACTTTCTCTGTTCCTTTCTTCTCTTGTTCTCTTCCCTTGTGGTTTTATGATTTTCTTTAGTGTTATGTTTGGATTCCTTTCCCTTTATTTTTTGTCTATTTATTTAAAGGTTTTGGGTTTTGGTTTCCATGAGGCTCACATATAACAATCTGTATAAAACAATCTATTTTAAGTGGATAGTCACTTAGGTTTGAATACATTCTGACAGCACTACATTTTTACTCCCCTCTCCACATTTTATGCTTTTTATGTTATATTTTACATCTTTTTATTTTGTGTATTCCTTAAATACTCGTTGTAGTTACAGTTGATTTTACTACTTTTGCCTTTTAACCTTCATAATAGCTTTAGAAGTGTTTCATCCACTAACTTTACTATATGTTTGCCTTTACCAGAGAGACTTTTCTCTTTCACATGTTTTCTTATTTCTCGTTAAGGCCTTTACTTTTCAGGTTGAAAATCACCCCTTAACATACCTTGTAAGGTTGGTTTAGTGATGAACTCCTTTCGTTTTTGCTTGTCTGAGAAACCCTTTATGTCTCCTTCACTTCTGAGTGATAACCTTGCTGGATAGAGTAATCTTGGTTGTGGTTTTTATTATCAGCACTTTGAATGTATTGTGCTGCTCCCTTCTGGTCTGCAAAGTTTCTGCTGAAATATCCACCAGTAGTCTTATGGGGGTTCCTTTATATGTAACCAATTGTTTTTCTCTTACTGCTTTTAAAATTCTCTCTTTATCTTTAATTTTGACATTTTGATTATAATGTGTCTTAGTGTGGATCTTGTTGGGTTCATCTTGTTTGGGACTGTGCACTTTCTAGAACTGGGTGTCTGTTTCCTTTCCCAGGTTTGGGAAGTTTTCAGCCATTATTTCTTCAGATAAGTTCTCTGCCCCTTTTTCTCTCTCCTCTCCTTCTGGGACCCCTATAATGTAAATGTTAGTGCACTTGATGTTGTCCCAGATGTCCCTTAAACTATCCTCATTAAAAATTTTTTTTTCTTTTCTTCTGATTGGATGATTTCCACTACCCTGTCTTCCAGATTGCCAATCTGTTCTTCTCTGTCATCGAATCTGCTTTTGATTCCTTCTCATGTATTTTTCATTTCAGTTATTGTATTCTTCAGCACAGATTGGTTCTTTTTTTTATATATTCAGCTCTTTGTTGAAGTTCTCATTGTATTCATCCATTCTTCTCCTGAGGTCAGAGAGCATCTTTATGACCATTACTTTCAGTTCTTTCTCAGGTAGATTACTTATCTCCATATCATTTTGCTGACTGTTTCTATGTAGTAGGCAAAACTGCTGCCTCTCAGTCTTGAAGGTGTGGCCTTGCGTAGGGATGATCCTTCTTGTTCAACCCTGCCTTAGCTCTTGGTGGTCTCTCGAATCTTTGTAATTCTTGATATGGCCCTGTTGTTGAGGGTGTGTCAGGACCTGTCAGTGTTCTGAGGGGAGGACTCTCATTTAGCACTTAGTCTGATTGGAAGCCAGTCTCTCAGGCAATAGCTTCTAAAGTATGCAGATATATACAGTCCTGTGGGGCCACAATTGTAATCCCTGCTGTTTTCCAGAGGTGGAGATCTGGATGTGTCCTCTGGGCGACAGTTGCAAAAATCGGGACTCTTGAGGAGAGCACAAGCTCCTTCCTAGGAAGTCTCACTGAGCTGTGGTGAGGCCAAGGGGGTATGAGGCTGTTGTCATTCTGCTTACTTCCCTGGGAACCCTTCCTTAGCCTCTAGGCGCGAAAGAAACCTGAGGCTCCAGGTTCCATGAATGGGCCTTTTTCAAAGGAAGCCAGGGGTTGTGTTTGCCTGCTGTATGTGCAGTGCCCTGGGGGTGGTGGCCTGACAAGAGCTCTCTTTCCGATTGCTCCAGTGCCATGGAGCTCAGGGTCTCCAGCCCCATTGGCCACCAGGGCCAGGCAATCAAGTTGTGTCTCTATCTGGACTGTATGCTCCTGCTGGCTTCAGCTGGAGAGTGTGGGGACCAGGCTTGGTCCTTTGCTTTGGGAAGGCAGTGGGAAAATGACTTGACTGTGTGCCCACAGCTTCAGCAATGCAGAGGAGAGTGCCCTGTCTGTGTGCGTGTGTCAGCTTAAGGGCAGGAGCGGGAGGATGCCAAGACCACTCGTGCCCAGCCACCTCAGCCACTGGAGCTCTCCGGCTTCAGCAGGTCGGCAGGGTAGTGCTACAATCGCTCAACCCTGTGTCCGAGCTCACCTGCCTGCTCCGGCAGGTTAGGTGGGGAGCGCAATGGCACCTCTGGCTCTGGGGAGTGTTTCCACCATCCCCCACCCCTCCAGCTGATGCCTTTGGATTTATGAATGACTCTCCTTTACATACAGTCTCAGTACGTGTCACACTGCTGTCATTTCACTGGCTTTAGGGTGAGTGAGACCACATGCCTCCCCTGCCTGTCTGGGTGTGGCCCTTTCTATCCTCTGTTGGGGACCAGGTGTTCAGCTAGTTCTCAGGTTCTTTTCAGGGGAAATTGATCCATGTGTAGCTGCATATTTGTCGTGTCCACGGGAGGAGGTGAGTTCAGGCTCCTCCTTCGCCACCACCTTGAACTGCCTTTGACCTGGGAATGTGTAAAGGTCCAGGTGCAGGGCCCATCCCAGACCCATTCAGTCAGAATCTCTGGGAGGCAGGCAAACATACAGTGGTACCAGACCTGATTTTATTAAAGCTCCCCAGGCCTGCAGTCCTGGCTCACCCAGCGGGTCACTGCCTGCTAATTCAGTGTGTCTTTGCTTGTCCCTTATTAAACTTTTATTGCTCTGTAGGAGGTGGTTGAAAGCATACACCTCTATACTCACTTTTCCACATGGAACAGGGAGCGATTTAACTGCTCTTATACGTTTGGAAAAATAATCTTCCTAAAACAAGCGCAGAAACAGAATAAACTTTTGGCTTTGTCTGTGCAACGCGGTCACGTTAGGCTTACATAATGCACGTGACCCCACGCCAGCACGGCTCCCGGGCTCTATCTGGCTGCTTGTGTCCACGAGGATGCTATGGGTGAGACTTGCTCCTCTTCTGTGATGACTCACATCATGGCCTGTTCCTTCCCTGGGCTCTTCTGTTGAGATGAACCCACTCTGTGAGATAAACTGTTAACTGAACGACTCTGACATCTTAGAAAAATGTTCCCTTTGCCTCCAGGATCTTGTGGCTCAATATCTGTGACTCTGATACCCTCCCATCAAAATGTTTTTAAGATCTTGGTTTTACCCAAGAGGAAGAGGAAAATGGCTTCCATGGCATGAGAATTTCTGGTCTAACATCTAAAGGTTGGCTGAAATCAGAAAGAGATTCCACAGAAAAATTATTTCAATCTATTTTCCAATTAAGGGAGTCTGCCTAGCATACGACTCAAACACAGTATTTTCAGGTAGGATGAGTTGGTCCAAGGTTGCAGATGTCAGCAAGGGCATGGATTCCAGGCTGGTTGCTTCCAAATCACCTTGTGCAGCTCTTTAATCAGACAGATTCCTGGGATTCACTCCCAGAATTTCTGATGTAGGAAGTTTGAGGTGGAGCTTGGTAATCTGTCCTCTTAAAGATTCCCAGGTGATTCTTGGAATTTAGTCCAACCCAGGCTGAATTGTTTAGTGCTTGGAGATAAGGAAACATGATGTTTGGGTTCTACTGAAAGTAATCGATGGTGTCTTCCTGGTCCAGAATTGAGTGGGAATAACAGCTAATGCTGTGACTGCTGGGGCAGGGCTGCAGGGTGGGACGCAGTGGTGGGGTGAGACTAGGAGGCCCTGTCCAGGCTCAGGGAACCATGGCCTCTCACACAGTTGACTCTGTAGCACTGGGAGCACCCTCACGTGAAATGAGATGCTACCTTAGTACATTTGGTGTGTTTCGAAGTCAGGGGCTTTTGAAGAAGATGCATTAAAGCACTTACAATGCTTCAGATAAGTTGTAGGCTTTGAGCTGGGCCACACTGACGTGTAATATTTTATTTGGCTTTTTAAACTTTATAAAGGGCCTCTTTGTCTTTCATTACTACGAGAGCTCAGGAACCAGGGGGATAAATCTTTATTTACAGCTGCTCCTTCTTAGCTCCAAGGCCAGAAGCAAGTTGGGTTCCGACACACGGACAGATTACAACCCCAGCAGCTAAGGCTGTTCGTTGGTAAATATGGTCGGGTGAGCTGAGGCGCTTCCAGGCCGTCGGGGTTTACGCTGAACATATGGGTTGTTTTGGGGACAAAGCCAGCCTGTTACCAAGCCAGCCTGATGTGGCTAATGGCAGTTCTGGCACCGGCCTGGACGGTAGGGTCTCACTTTCGGCTCCCTCTCAGCTTGGCAGGTTTAAAAAGTGTTTTTTAACTGAAAGCCCCAGGGATTCTGGTACAAAAATGCTGGAAAACCTCAAGTACACTGGTATGTTTATAAAAATCACAGGGGCCCCAGTCCCACCCGAGAGAGGTCAGGGAAATGCATTTGTCTGAGCTCACGAAGGTTCTTGACCAGAGATTTCTATTTGATTTCATCTACATCCGCAGCAATTCCGTAACTGAGCAGTCAGTCATTTATTACGAAAGTTAGGAGTGTGTTTCTGACTGGGACCAGGCGCCTCTACCTGTGTTCTCTCTCTCTGTCTCCTCGTTCAAGTATGGGAACTGAAGGTTTTGGACAAACTTCCTTCCTCTAGGAGGGATTTTTAGTGTGTCACCCACCTGTTGTGCGGGAGGTACTAAGCAACAGATGCCCCACGTGGAAGGCTCCGTGAGTGCCACAGCAACTCAGCTTGGTCCCCACAGCAACTCAGCTTTGGGAGATGGAGAAGCTGAAGGAAGGCTGGCCTGGGAGCCGGGACCTTGGACACTGGGCAAGGGCTCCCGTGGGGTGGGGACAGCACATCCCAAGGCAAAGAACCTGTGGATTCCGGGTTCTCCATGTGGTTCCCTGCATGTGATGTTTCTGGGCCGAGAGAATGAGGATAAGGTTGGAGAGACAGACTGGTCCCGTCCCGGATGTGGCAGCTCCGACAGGTGGGCACCTCTGTGTTCTCTCCAGGTCACCTCATCAGACCCCTGACTTTGGCAGTGAACCTCAGGTAGACCTCTCCACACTCCAGAATCCTACACTAGCTGCCCCCGTGACACCTTCATCTCAGAACTGGATTCCCCCACCTGCTCCACTCCTGGCTGTCCCGATCTCATCAGCAAAGACAACAACAGCACAGGAACTACCTCTGATTCTCCTCCACCCCTCCTCCCTCCACGTGAAATTTACCAATCATTTCTGCTGACTCGACCTTCAAGACATTCGGCCAAGACACGAACGCTCTTCAGCTCCATTCCCTGCCCCCTCCTCCATCAGAACAGCCTCCTGGCTGTGGGATCCCCCTGCCCTCCCCCTGCAGCCACTGGAGTCACCCTGCGAAACAGATCTTGTTGTTCCCCTCATTGGGTGGAGTAGTTGGTTATCAAAGTCCTGTTAGAGCGGGTTCAAGTGTCGGGGATGTGCCGCCGTGCGTCCAGCCAACTCTTGGAGACTTTCGCTTTGAAACTCCCAAACGTGGGTGATGCGGGGCAGGGGAGGGTGGTGGGCTGTCCTTCTCCCAGGTGCCCCAGCACCTGCAGCTCATCCACCGTCCCAGGAGGGGGCCATGAGCACCTGCCCACAGGTGGGCTGCAGGGGGTGGGCTGATGCACTGGCTGGGACTCAGCCCTCTTGTCTCTGTGAGGCAGGACATAGGGGTATCTGCTGACAACGAGGAGAAGGGGGAGGAGGGAGTGGGTCTGGGGACACACCATGGAGGCTCAGCCAGCCCTTGCCACTGCCTGGAAGGCTCTGGCCTAGAATTTTCACATGGCTGGTGACTCTGTGACATTCAGATCTCAGCTGAAATGTCACCTCCTCAGAGAGGCTCTCCCAGACCTCAGAACCTAAAATAGCTGCCCTGACACTCGCAATCACATCACCCTGTTTTAATTCTCAGAATAGCATCTATTGCTGTGAGATATTTAGCTGTTAATTTTTCTACTTGTTTACATGTGTGGGGCTCTGTCTCTTACTAGAAACACTGGTACATACTGAGCTCTGAACAGATAGAAAAATCTTAATGCATAAGCCTGAAACATTCTTTCTCCTTCCAGAAAAAGTACAAATGTGCTGTGATGGAATACGGTAGAATGCAAAACCCATTTTGGGTATGTGAACTTGAATTGCCTGGGATTAAATCCCTGTGTGTGTATGTGTGTGTCTGTGTTGTGTGTAGGTATGTGTGTGTCTCTGTGTGTCTCTGTATGTATATTGTGTGTTGTGTGTGTATTGTGTATGTGTGTGTCTCTGTGTATGTGTATTGTGTGTGTACATATGTGTGTTGCGTGTGTGTCTCTGTGTGTATCTCTGTGTGTCTTTGTATATGTATGTGTGTGTTGTGTGTGTATTGTGTCTCTGTGTATATGTGTGTCTCTGTGTGTCTCTGTGTGTGTTGTGTGTGTGGATCGTGTATGTGTGTGTGTGTGTACGTATGTGTGTTGTGTGTGTGTGTATGTAGGGGAGGGGATGCATCCTGTAGCCTTGGCTTCATCAACAGCCAATGTAAGTCCCAAGTGGTCTGTACCCACCTGGGCAAACAGCACTTACTGAGCTGTGTACCCGTCTCCTGTGCCTGGTTTCCTGCAGTGAGCTGGTGCACAGATGGAGCTTCAGACACCAGCAGTGAATATTATGTAATATCTGAACTAAGTGTATCGAGAAAGTATATATATATATACCTGAAAAAACCAAAAACACTAATTCGAAAAGATACATGCACCCCAATGTTCAAAGCAGCATTATTTACAATAGCCAAGGTATGGAAGCAACCTAAATGCCCATTGACAGATGAATGGATAAAGAAGATGTGGTGTATATATATACAATGGAATACTACTCAACCATCAAAAAGAATGAAATAATGCCGTTTGCAGCACCATGGATGGACTTGAAGGGCATTATGCTAGGTGAAATAGGTTAGACAGAGAAAGATAAGTACTGTGTGTTATCATCTATATGTGGAATCTAAAAAATATGACAAACTAGTGAATAAATCGAAAAGAAGCAGACACACACATATAGAGAACAACCTACTGGTTACCAGTGGGGAGAGGGAAGGGGGGAGGGGCAATATAAGGGTGGGGGGAAAAGGCTTGCTATGGAATTACATGAAACCATGTGCGTGAAACTTTTGAAAGTTGTAAAGCACTATAGAATTTGAAGAATCTTTCATTCAATAAAAAAATTTTAAAAAGAAAGAACCTTTAAAATGGGAAGATGGAGCAGCCAGGCTCTACTCCCTAAGCCTTGGCTCCATGTCTGATCTGGGCTTAAGGATCCTTCTGGCTCTGCAGACAGCTGCTGTCTTTTCAGGGTGAAGCCTGTCAGCCTGGGGTGAACGCAAGCAAAGTTTCATGCGTCTAAAACCGGCTCCTTTTGTCTTAAGGTGATGGTTTATATTTATAATTCCTTTAAAAAAATCTAATCCTTCCAGGATAAGATTGTAATTAGCCAAAACATTCTTATGTGTTCTTTAAAAACAAACAAAAAGACCCCACAGGATACCCAGTTTAAAATAATCCATGGGGAGGGGGAAGGGTAAGCTGGGAGAAAGTGAGAGAGTGGCATGGACATATATACACTACCAAACGTAAAATAGATAGCTAGTGGGCAGCAGCCGCATAGCACAGGGAGATCAGCTCGGTGCTTCGTGACCACCTAGAGGGGTGGGATAGGGAGGGTGGGAGGGAGCCGCAAGAGGGAGGGGATATGGGGATATATGTACACATATAGCTGATTCACTTTGTTGTACAGCAGAAACTAACACACCATTGTAAAGCAATTATACTCCAATAAAGATGTTTAAAAAATAAAATAAAATAATCCATGGAAGTATGTGTATGTGCTGTACATGTGTTTCCTTCCTGAATCTCTAGTGATGGTCCTGAGGTCCTGAATGGCCTGGGATTGGACTGGTGCACGATTCTCTAAAAGGATAAGATAGGAAGCGACTATTTATTTAGCCAAGTAGCTGGGACCACTCATCCTCCCACGGGCAGGAAATCCCAAAATAGTGAACAAAAATAAACTCCAGAAAGAAAAGGGATTTCCTAAGCGCTGATTTGGCCCATCCTTTCCGTTTAAGCCATGGACACATTCATCAAACTTCCCATCGCCTTGGTGGCAAACTCGGTAAATTTGAGGAACCATAAGCAGCTAACTTTATGAATGGACAGTTTCTTCTTCTGCCTGTAAAAAATGAGCTCATGTAGGTAAGATGAAATGCCGTCAGGGACCCTATGATTAGCGATGCTTCCTGTTTACTTTTTCAGGAAAGATCAAAGTTCCTTGGGCTTTACACAGGGACAACTGGAGACCTGGGGGTGCTTAACGTGGTTGAGTGGTTGTCTGCAATTTTTCCTGATCTGTGAAACTCACCTCATTGACTAGCCCGTATATTGCAAACCATATAATCTGTTGGGTGGATAGGCAGAGTTCTGGACTGCAGTGTTTTCTGTTTTTCATTTATTTAGGCTGGAGGAGGAAAAATAGACCCAGAAGAGGCACTGATCTATGAAGAGGATTTAGAGGAAAGAGATGGTGTTGAAGGCGATTTGGAAGAAAGCACGAAATTAAAACTGTTCCGCAGGCTGGCCTCTGTGGCTTCCAAGCTTAAGGAGTTCATTGGCAACATGATAACCACCGCGGGGAAGGTGGTTGTGACGATTTTACTGGGTTCATCAGGTGAGGGTCTCCAACTCCTGGTGGAGCACAAGGAGGGAGCTGGCGAGTAATGAAAGGAAGGGTTGAAGAGAAAACAAAGAAGGAAGCAGTTCTGTTCCGTGGCACCAAAATCATAGCTGTAGCTTTTGTAAAATTGGCCACATGTACAAACCAAACACACACATGTAGCTTTTCCTGTTCAGATCTAGGTTTTATGGTTTTCGATGGTTGCTGTTAACCTCTGTAAAGCAGTCTTCTTCCATAGCTGTTAGGTGACATCATTTTCTATGTGACGATCCGGACAACTGCTGTCCTCCCTCAGAGCCTGTGAATGGTGATCTGGGACAAGGGACAGTTTTCGTGGTCCCGTCCAGAGCTGCACATGTGCTCTCTGAAAGCTTTTCTGTTTACATTGAGTCACTAGCAATCTTAATGTAACTCTCCAGGATAGACTATTTTTCTTCCAGAGTTAGATTGTAATCTTCCAGCACAGACGCTCACTTCCTCTCGCTGTTGGCTGCGGGCTGCTTGTTCCATAAAAACGTTATCTCCATCTTCGCCCCCTTCCCCGTTGCCCCAGAGGTACTGTGAACTTTATTCCATCCTGCTTCGGTGAAATTTCACGAGATGAAACAATTTAACTGTTTTTCCATAGGAAAGTTAAAAAATGGAAAAGTGAATAGTATTTCTCGAGAAATGTAACTCAGGATTTTGATGGGAAGTCATTGCTCCCCCCAAAGTTTTTAAATACCTGTAAAGGAATTACCTCGTTTTACATTTCCCCGTTTAGTGGTAGTGCAAATCAGATTTCATCAGGCAGGGCAAAGGTTTCGTGAGAATTTAGCTGCCACAGAATGTAGTATTATGAATCCTAGTTAACAAACAAACAAAAGCAAATCATTATTTTAAAAAATTTATCGGGGAAAGTTAGAGTGCACATACAGTATTCCTGAAGAATTGGGGGAGAGTAGATAGATGGAAACAGGCAAGTAAATAAGCTAAATTCTACTGGTATGAAAAGTGGATGTTTGCGGGGCCCAAACGCCACAGGTAGGGTTTCTTCATCATCTGGTATTTCCCCATATTTACAAATTTCACTTTACATGTGACTTTTTTTCACGTTAAGAATAGCATTAATTCTGATTTTATCAATAAAGTGTGATGAATTGTACTAAAAGCATAGGAAGGAAGTTCACATCATCTCCAATAGTGACGTTTCCTGCGAGGCGCACGGTTTCTGCATCTACGCGGTGTCTCACTCTAGCGTTTCTCCCTCCTCAGGAATGATGCTGCCCTCTCTGACCTCGTCCGTGTACTTCTTTGTGTTTTTGGGTCTGTGCACCTGGTGGTCCTGGTGCCGAACCTTCGATCCCTTGCTGTTCAGCTGTCTCTGTGTCCTGCTGGCTATCTTCACTGCGGGACACTTGATTGGACTGTATTTGTACCAGTTCCAGTTCTTCCAAGAAGCAGTCCCTCCCAACGACTACTATGCCAGGTAAGAGGAATCAACTGCTAGATATTACACAGTTCAGTAAGATAATCCGCGAGCCCTCGGGAGGGCCCCCTTGTGACCCCGCCGGGCACTGTGCATCTGCTGGGGCTCTCCTGGATGCCCATTGGCGTGTCAAGCCAGGGTTTGGCAGGGATGGGGAAGCTGGCTCTGCCTTGAATGTATTGGCTGACACTGTCTAGAGTGAGGAGGTGTCGCTTCAGATGGAGGTGCTGCTGGGACACGGCGGGGAGGGGAAGCTGCTCATTGTAGCAAAGGGCAGACACATGGTCTCAGCCATGGAAAGAGACCCAGGAAGAACATTTTACAGCAAAGGATAATAAGGACATGTCAGAGCATCAGCTGTAAGGAGCTCTCAAGGACAAACAGAGGACAAACTGAGCATCATTTATCAGCATCGTTAATCAAAAACAAATGATTATAAAAATGTAAAAGTAAAAATGCATGAGTCCATGATGTGTGTGTGTATATGAGAGAAAGAGACAGGGAGACAGAGAGAAATATCTAATTTGCTTCAGTTGTCAGTGATTACTGTCCCAAATTCTTACTATGAAATGGGAATTAAAGGTAAAGAACCCAGCATTTACTTCGACTTTTTAGAAGGAACTCCAGGCCATTCTCAGTTAATGAGGGAAAACTCTTCTTGACAGGATGACACCAGCTAATGAAAGGGAAAGGAATACTAGAATTAGAAAATTACCATTTATCAATCAATTTTTAATGAAATACTTAGATCTATTCACAAACTGAAACCACGACTTAAAGAGGTCGCTGGGCTGAAGGCTGTTTGCAACAACGACGGAGTATAACCTCACTGATTATTATTTGCAAATTACAAAGGGAAAAGACGTTTGCAATGGTGGTCAACACCTTAACCAATTGATCCAAACTAACATTACCAAGGTGGGATCCCTTGACATTTCAGACTTCTAGGCTTGATGCATTGTGGGGAATATGGCATCATATTGTTAAACCTTTAGACCTAACTTTCGCTTTACAGGAAATATAAAGGATAGAAATATGATTTAAATGACTCCACAGGGAGAAAAGGGAACCCTCATACACTGTTGGTGGGAATGTAAATTGATACAGCCACTATGGAGAACAGTATGGAGGTTCCTTAAAAAACTAAAAATAGAACTACCGTATGACCCAGGAATCCCACTACTGGGCACATATCCTGAGAAAACCATAATTCAAAAAGAGTCATGTACCACAATGTTCATTGCAGCACTATTTACAATAGCCAGGACATGGAAGCAACCTAAGTGTCCATCGACAGATGAATGGATAAAGAAGATGTGGCAATATATACAATGGAATATTACTCAGCCATAAAAAGAAACGAAACTGAGTTACTTTTAGTGAGGTGGATGGACCTAGAGTCTGTCATACAGAGTGAAGTAAGTCAGAAAGAGAAAAACAAATACTGTATGCTAACACATATATATGGAATCTAAAAAAAAAAAAAAAAGGTCATAAAGAACCTAGGGGCAAGACCGGAATAAAGATGCAGACCTACTAGAGAATAGACTTGAGGACATGGGGAGGGGGAAGGGTAAGCTGGGACAAAGTGAGAGAGTGGTAGTGTATATATGGACATACATACACTACCAAATGTAAAATAGCTAGTGGGAAGCAGTCGCATAGCACAGGGAGATCAGCTCGGTGCTTTGTGACCACCTAGGGGGGTGGGATAGGGAGGGTGGGAGGGAGACGCAAGAGGGAAGAGATATGGGGATATATGCATATGTATAGCTGATTCACTTTGTTAAACAGCAGAAACTAACACACCATTGTAAAGCAATTATACTCCAATAAAAACATTAATAAATAAATAAATGACTCCACAGGAAAGCGATCATCAAAGTCCAGAATGTACAACCTGTAAGGGAAACGATCTGGTCTCTTCAAAAATCAGTATCCTGAAAAAGAAATGTATGTGGAGGGAGTTGGGCAGGGACTGTTCTAGTTTAAAGAAGTGAGGAAACCTCGCAGACAGATGGGAAACCTGACCCTGGATTACACCCTTGTTCAACGACAAATCTCTATGAGGCATTCTGAGGTTAAAAGGGGAAATTTCAATAGTCACTGGTTATTAGCTGACAGTATAGAATTCCTGTTAATTCTTAGGTGTGTGATTATATGTGGATATCCAAGAAAATGTTAATTTAGGACATACATGGTGAATTCTTTAGGGATGTCTGCGACTTCCTACTGGTTTAGCAACCATTGTGGGAGAGACCCGCAGACCCACAGAGGGAGATAGAAAGAAAAGGAGAGAAAAATAAATAAAATGATCTAAACTAGGTGGTTGGCATGGGGTTATCCATTGTCCTATTTTAACTTTGATTTTTCTGTGGAGAAGTCCAGAATGGAAAGTTCCAGAAAAAAAGAAAGGGGAACGGAAGGGGCAGGAGAGAATTGTGGGTTTGGTGAGAACAGTGTGAGGATTCTCTCCCTGTGCCCAGCGAGGTGGTGCAGGTGCTTTTCGTCTTCTTGTTGAAGTGAGATGTCTGCATTTTAAAGGAACATGAATAATGTTATCACGCGGACAATAGAGATTTCATCCTTCTTCCAGGAGATCCTAAGATGGCTTTCATGTGACAGTAAATGTGAAGAAGCGGGGAGTGTGTGCGCGTGTGTGTGTGTGACCCACTCTCCTTACTCACAGTACTTACAAGCTAGTTTGTGGCTATCTCTGTACAATGCTAAAAAAAAAGTGAGTCAAGTCCTAAAACCACTTATAGTCAGATAAAAAAGATATATCCAACACACACACACACACACACACACACACACAGAGTCTACCTAATTCTAAATCCAGTTGGCTTAACCTGGAGGTGTAACAAGCATAATTCCGTCTAAAAAGAGAAGAATGTTACATAGACACAGAACACGGAGGAGACAAGACAATAACCTAGGTGCTTATTGATGGACTGATGGATAAAGAAAGCTTGGTATAAACATATAAGGAATATTACTCGGCCATAAAAAAGAAGGAAGTCCTGCCATTTGCAACAATGTGGGTGGACCTGGAGGGCATTATGCTGAGTGAAATAAGTCAGGCAGAGAAAGACAAATACTGTATGATCTCACCCTATATGTGGAATCTAAACAAAAGTCAAACTTATAGAAACAGAGAGTGGAGTGGTGGTTGCCAGGGGCTGGGGGGGTGAGGGACATAGGGAGGGGTGGGTAAAAGGTACAAACTTTCAGGTATAAGTTTAGTAAATTCTGAGGATCTATGAACAGCAGGTTAATCACACTGTATTGTAATAACATTGTATTGAAATTTTCTAGGAGAGTAGATCTTAAGCATTCTTACCAAGGAAAAAAAAAAAGAAAGGAAAAGAAAAAGAGTAACTATGTGAGGTGTTTCATTGTTAGTTAACTTGACTGAGGTACTACATTTCACAATGTATACTTATATCAAATCATCGTGCTGTCCACTTTAAATATATTACAACTTCACATGTCAGTTGTACCTCAATAAAGCTGGGGGGAAACTGCGAAGCTCTTTTTGTGGTACAGATTTACACAATATTTATTTTAGGCAAGAGTGAATAGATGCAAAATTTCAGTACAGACATTAGTTCTAGATTAAATGAATATTTCAGTTTCTTCTAGACATTTGATTTTTGGTTTATTGAACCCATGTAGAAAAAAGTTTTGTACTTTTGGAAGGGCTGACTTTTAGGGGTGGTTTAATTGGAAACGTAAATATCTTCTGTGGGGCCTTAGTCTCCCCATACCCCACAATTTAAGACTCTTTTCTGCTATCTAGAGACTGATGATAGGAAATACAAAGGATATTCAGAACCACTTTGAAAACACTTTTTCTTTACAGGATCAGTTAGTACTGTAAATATTTTTGACTTTGCAGGCCTACGGTCTCTGCCGTAATTCTTCCAAGAAGCTGTTTTATTGCAAAAGCAGCTCTGGATGAGATTTTAAAGAATGTGTGTGTCTGGGTTCCAGCAAAACTTCGTGGACACCGAACTTTGGATTTCAAACTATTTTCACATTTCATGAAATATTATTTTTCTTTTGATTTTTCCCAACCACTTAAAAATGTAAAAACCATTATTAGCTCACAAGTCCTATCCAAACAGGTGGTGAACCAGACTTCCCAACATATGGTGTGGATGATAGCAGTCCTAATAGTGTAACAACTTACCATATTTATTTGTATTTAGATTGTCTCAAAATTATGACTGTAAGTTATAAACATTTTGAAGATAATTACCTTGAAAAAGTTTAAAAGCTTCATTGCTATAATCTCATAGAGTCATTAGAAGTTGGGTTGCTTATCAGAGTATAGATAGTTTGAGCTAAACAATGCAATATACACACATTTATATATATGTGTATATACGTGTATGTGCATGTATATATATATATATCACATATACGTATATACACTGCCTTATTGTAGAGTCTTCCCCCCATTTACTTGGTGACAATAGGACATTGCCTTTTAGCCCTTGAAAGCTTGAAAATTTACATATTTTAAACAATAGCTTTTTCTTAAGGCATAATTTCAATGCATTGCTTTCCACCAATGAATTCTGAGTTGGAAGAAAACAAACTGGAAACAAGCAGGAAAAAAAAGTCATCTTGCGTAGGTGTTTGTCCCAAATTTCATAACCACAGAGACTCCAGCTCGTGTGTCCAGGTTCGGATGTGGCTCTCCTCAAAACAATCCAGGTTGTTTTTATCTTCTTGTAAGCTTTCAAATAGGCTTTTTGGTGAGAACTATCTTTATTTTTAGAAATATTGAATTGATTTATCGTTAGTATAATACATGCTTGTTGGTGATTATTTGGAAAAATATAAAGAATCAGGAAAAACACTTGAAAAAAATATAATCCTAACTCCCCAAAATACTGTTCATTTTTGGTCTGTATTCTTCCAGCATTTTTCCTATGCATATATGTGTTTTGTAAAAACAAACTTTGAATTGTGATGCACATGCTGTTTTATAACTTGCTTTATGCAAGTTCTGTATCTTCCCATGTTATGAAATGTTCTTCTAAAGTGTGATTTTCATAGCCTGCAAAGTGTTTGATTGTGTTTGATTGTGTAGCTCTCTTATAGTGTAGTCAGTCCCTGATTTCTGACCAGGGAGATTAGGGTTACTCATTTTTGCCCTCTTGAGTGACGTTGTAATGAGCACCCAGGTTACTTGTAAATTTAGGTAAAACTCATGATGACCAAGAAGCAAACCCATGATCCTCAGTTGTAAAGGAGCCTCCACGGGGCTGGTTAGTGCTCTGCCCTGCAGGAGGGTCTGGAGGTTTCCCTGGTCCTGGGCCCACACGATGCTACTCCACTGGTCTGTACGCAGGTGTTGTGACCTCAAATCCCACACCTGCGTGGGGCACACCTCTGTGGGCTCGTGTTTTTCTAGAGTGATGTCTTCTTTCAGCCCAAGGGCCCCAAGAGATCATATGCTTCCTTCCAACTGCACCCGCACCTGGGGGGAGTTTCTCCATCATTCTAGCCAGGGAAGCACATGGAGAAGGTGGGCAGGGACCAGCAATGGACGGGGTGAACTGGAGACCCGGGAGGACGTGGAGGAGGGGCAGGGAGGAGAGCTGCCTGGGGAGGAGAGTTAGTGATTCCCTCCCGTTTGTGCACAGGCCTGGTGTGACCATATTTTCCAAAACAAAATTCAGGGCTTTTTTTTGATAGTTATGAGCGTACCTATGGGAAGGTAAGGTGGAGTGAGAGTAGGATTCTGAAATGCTGGAGCGTATGGTTTTATATGGTTATAACCATAAAAAATGTAGTGCCCCTTCTTGTGAAGTTGATCCAGCAAAATAAAGCTTTAAAACGAATCCACATAACTTATATAAGACAGATAACATACCACTCAACACAGTTTGTTTAATGGAATAGAGCCCAATCCCAACTTACTCTGGCAGGTCTCCCTAAGAAAAATGGCAGACTAAACAAAACTTGGCTTAGCTAGTCCCAACGGTGGCCCCTTCCAAAGGTTTTGTGTTTCCTGGAGAATTTCTGTAGACAGGAAACACCTTATATTTTGATGGCAAGGATCAAGGTGTTGGGCTGGTGTTCAGAGTCCTCACCTGTGTTCCTCCTTGTGAGGTTGGCCAGACTGATGAAGCCACAAGTCCCAGCCAGCTTGTGTCCTGTGTGTTTTCTGCACCGAAAGTGTGGGAGGTGCGCTGGGTGGAGGACGGGACAAAGGCAGGTGGACCTGACTTGCTCTGCAGTGTCCCTGAACGTGAGCAGAAATGCACTGTAAACAAATGTCTACTTATTGATGACTTCACGAAAAGCCAGTTTTAACAGTTTGTCAGCTCACTGTTGACTGTTTCCTTGTGAAGATGACACCGCAAGCAATTCTGAGGTGAACTCATCTAAAAACAGCCCTGGACCAAAGGCACAGGGTCTTTGTTTTCTCACCTTCGATTATCTGGACAATACAGGTGAAAGTTCTGATGTGGGCCAGGGTGGAGGGCTTGACAGGAGAGTCAAATGTCTACTGTTTTCTTACCATGACATAGAGAATGACGTAGCCCGTACGTTTACTTCTCACCCCAAGTTGTGAATGTTTGTGCGCGGTGGGCACTGAAATGGGTGTGTGACTGAATAACTCTAAGTCGTGTCTTACCACCTCTTACTGGCTTTCATTACAGCTCTGAACTTGCTCTACAACAGTCACAGGAGTCACGGGTTGGATTTCTTTGCTCAAATTCATTTTTTTGTTTTGCTGCTTTTTTCACCTTAAGTTGTGCAATTTGAAAATGAACGAGAATTGTGGGAAGGAATAGGGGAGATTCCCGGGTCATTCCCTATGGAGGCAGCATTTTCTATTGAATAAATACACAACGATTTGTCCTATGTTGCCCTTTCCACGTCCTATTTCAATAAATCACGATAAGAAAATGCATTATGTTTAGTGAAGGAAAACCCTATGTTTATTCCAGTGTTAAAACAATGTAAGAGAGAAAAAGCAAAGCCTCAGACTCCAGCATCACTGTTTAACTATTCTGTGACAAATGAGGAAAATGTGAAAAAACAAACATGACAAGTTCAGTAGTATTTATTATATTTACCCTATTTTTATACTAGTCATAAAAATGTCAATAATATGTCAGGAGTCATAACAGCCCTGATGCTGTATGTCTCTGACTTCTAGTTTGGAGAAGCCAGTGGGTCCTCTAGAAAGTGACACAAGGCAGTCAGCCCTTGGGTGACGTTGGCTGCAGTTGGCTTTGTAAGTGGCTGTCGAATCCAGGTTGTTTAAGCGTGTTTGCAGCCTCACCCAGGATGGCCACGGTGTTGCCTCTCATTAGAGCCATCTGAGCTTTGGTAACACAGACAGCACAGAAAGGCGAAACGGTTCTTAATGGAGGCCAGTTGGCAAGAACCTCCTCTGAAAGCGGTCCAGTGTGGGGATAATTAATGTCAAGCGGGTCATCTTAATGATGAAGAATGTAAATGGACCCACTGGTTAACACTTTCTCTTTTTGTTACCGATGGCACCCCAGGTAATCAGTGGTTGTTTAATTTATCCAGTTGGTAGGTGACGTAACAGTAACCAAACTTTTGGTTTCCTTTTGGAAAGATTCTTATGATTAAGTGACAGGTGTTAGACCCAGTTCATTTGTGCTCATCTAAAAGGCAAAAAATAGGAGCCAAGAGACATGAATTGACTTTCCACAGATAAATGGAAAATCGGTAGAAAGTAAATACTTGAACCCCTGAGTCCGTTTGGGCGATTCCCCACAACCTCGTGGTCACCTGGGGCCATAAGTGGGTGTGGTGTTGACCCAGGATCCCAGGGTGACACCTGGCATTGTGTACAAAGCAGCTACTGCCTCTCACCAGGCAGACGACCCTTGGCACTGGACGTCTGTCCAACCAGAACCTGAAACCTCCCAACCTGGCCTTCCAGAATTCCAGCCTTGACTACCTGTGTCTCACGTTTGCTGTTGAGGGCGTCTACCCAGACAGGAAGGGTCTCTGTCTGGTTTTCAGGGAGGATCCGCCCTGTCCTCTGTGGGACCTGGGTGCCCTGGCTGACCTGACAGGTCAGGCTCATTCTGGAGCCTTCATTTCTGCAGAGCAGCTCACCTGCACAGGTCACCATAGGTCAGGACCTTCTGCCCAAGTGCTGTCCCTGCTCTCAAGGATAAAGTGGGGTCCAGTGAACCTTGCCAAGTAAAAAAATGACTCATTTTACATTTAGTCTATCAAAATATGAAGAGGAACAGAGATTAGGCATAGTTGGCGGTTGTACTTTTTCTAAATTTGCTCCAAATGATTAGTATTAATGAACATATTACAGATTATCTCTGGATGGTACATTTAGGTGCTTTCAACCTTAAAAATTAATAGCAAATTAAAGATGGTAGAATTTCTTGTGGGAAGAAGGACTATTCCTTCAAGTTAAGATAACAGCTGATGAAAAATTAAAGTGATCTTTTGAGAAAGGGCATTTTGGAACAAAACAATTATTTTGCTATCAAATGTTTATTGGAAAGTGTGATCATCTTGTTTATTAGAGCTAAGATTCTTATTCATGGTCTGGATTTTAATTCAATGCAGTAACACCTCATTAATTTTTTACACTGTAGATAAGCCAATTTGGCTGACTTGCAAAGTATTTTGAGGATAAATATACTGAATGATGTTACCTCGTAACCGCTTGGCTTTCTGAAGTTCAGAATGTTACTTATGCAGTAACTTCAGCTGTTGTTATCTTCATTTTAGTTCTAAGCAACTGACTCAAGGATAAGAGATTAGCTCTGGAAATGGGAACCAAGAGGCATTGATTTTTCTCTTCAGAGTTTCTTCTAAAGAAGCTTTTTTCTGAGAAAATTTGACAAAGGTTTTCATAAACTTGCTAGTTACTCATTTTTGGTGGAAGTAGTATAATTGTTTTTTTTAACAGCCTTCATGAGGTAGAATTGATATGAAATAAACTGCATATATTTAAAGGATACAATTTGATCAGTTTTGACATAAACATACCTGTGAAACCATCACCACGATCAAGGTAATGAACACACCCGTCCATCCCAAGAGTTTCCTCATCACTCCCCCATTTTTTTAATATATGTTAACTTTAAAGATTATTTATTTATTAAAAAATAATTTTGGCCGCACCCCACGGCATGTGGGGCCTTAGTTCCCCGACCAGGGATTGAACCCGCACCCCCTGCATGGGAAGGTGGTGTCTTAACCACTGGACCACCAGGGAAGTCCCTTCTCATCCCCTTTTAATCTCTCCTGCCCTCAGCCTCCTCCCATCCCATCTCCAGGTAACCACTGATGGCTATCTCTAACTCGATTAGATTATATTTTCTAGGATTTTATATAAATGGAATCATACAGTATATACTTTTTAATGTTACTATTATTGTTATTGTTGATATTATTATTAGCCTGGGTTGGGGCGGGAGGCAGGTCTGATTTCTTTCCCCATGCCTAGTTGTTTTGAGATTTAGCCATGTTGCAGTGTAAGGGTTCATTTCTTTTTCATCCTCTCTTAGTATAGTCAATCTTCTTAAATTTCAGGCATTCTAATCGTTGTGTAGAGGCAATTCATTGCGGTTTTAATTTAATGCATTTCCCTAATGACTAGTGAGGCTGAGAATTTTTTCATGAGCTGATTTTATGCTCATATATCTTTTTGATGAAGTGTCTGTTAAAATACTTTACCCATTTTTAAAAATCTTCTTTGTTTTCTTAACAATTGTGTTCTGAGAGTTGTTTAGAAAATCAGGATACAAATCATTTATCAGATATATATTTTTCCAAATATTTCCCCAGTCTATGGACTATCGTTCTCTTACTAGTGTCTTTGCAAGAGCTGAGTTTTTAGTTTTGATGAAGTGCACTTCATAGTCGTTCTTTTTTGAATCGCGCTTCTGGTGTGGTGGTTAAGAAATATTTGCCAAGCCCAAATTCACAGAGGTTTCTTTTTTGTTTTCTTCTAGAAGTTTTAGTTTGTTTTGTCTTTGATGTCAAATAGTTCAGAATCATTTTTTGAAATGACTGTCCTTTCTTTTGCACCTGTTAAAAATCAAGAGTCCATGTGCATGTGGTTGGGTTTATATATAGACTATTCTGTACCATTGATCTACTCATCTTTATGTCACTGTCTTGATTACCTGTAGCTTGATAATAAGTCTTGAACTTAAGTAATGTTAGTCTTTCTGTTTTTTACATTTGAAGTTGTTTAGGCTATTCTAAGCCCTTTATGTTTCCATATGAATTTTAAATCACTTTGTCAATGTCTACAGCAAAGCCTGCTGGGATTTTGTTTGGGATTGTATTGAATCTGTATGACGGTTTGGGTAGCATCAAGTCTTCTGATATATGAATGTGGTATATCGCTCCATTTATTTAGATTTTCAAATTTCTCTCAGCAATACTTTTAAATTTTTAATCACAGGTATTGCACATCTATTGTCAGAGTTATCCCTTAAGTATTTAATAATTTTAATGCCTTTGTAAATGGTAGCTTTTATTTCTGATTTTTACACATAGTACATAAAAATACAATTAATTTTTGTATACTGATCTTGTATTCTGACACCATACCAAACACATGTATTGATTCTATAAGATCTTTTATAGATTCCATCATGTTTTCTACATAGATGGCCATGTCATCTATGAGTAAAAATAGTTTACCTTCATTCTTTTCTATTTGGATATCTTTTACTTCTTTTCCTTTTCTTATCACACTTGCTAAAACTCCAGTTCAGTGTTGAATTAATAAGGAAGAATGGTTATTCTGTCATGTTCTCCCCTGTGGGGAAAAGCCTTTGGTTTTTCATCATTAAATATGATATTGGTTGTAGGTTTTTCATAGGTATAGGTTTTTCATAGTTTTTTTTTTATTAGGTTGACAGAAATCCCCATCTATTCTTAGTCTGCTGAGTTTTAATCCACAATTGATATTAAATTTTGTCAAATGCTTTTTGTGTATCTATTGAGATCTTTTTTATTCTTTTCTAGTCTGTTAATATGGTGAATTGATTTTTGATTATTAAACCACCCTGGTATTCCTAGGATAAATTTCATTTGGTCAAGGGATATTACCCTTTTTATATATTGTTAAGTTTGAATTGATAAAATTTTGTTTAGAATTCTCTCATCTGTGTTCATAATAGATAATGGCTAGTAGTTTTCTTTCATTGGGTTTTGGTGTGGAGTAATGATTCAGGTATTTCAAATACTTCCTGCAAGAGTTGTTTTACAATTTGTATTATTTCTTCTTTAAGTTTTTGAAAGAATTCACTTGTGAAACTATATGAGCTTGAAGTTTTCTTTATGGGAAAGTTTTTAAGCACAAATTCAATTTCTTTAATAAATATAAGACTTCTCAGGTTATTTCTACTTGAATGAGTTTCCGTGGTTTGTGTCTTTCAGGGAATTTGCCTTTGCATGGAAGATGTCAAATTTATTGGGATAATGTTGTCAATAATATTTACTTATTTCCTTTTGAATATCTGTAGAATCAGTAATGATGTTGTTTAATTTATTCCAGAGATTAGTAATTTGTACCTTCTTTATTTTTTTTCCTGTTCAGTCCAGCTAAAGGTTATCAATTTATCATCTTCTCAAAGAACTAGGCCTTGTTTTTCTCTGTTGATTGATTTCAGCTCAGATTTAATTTCCTTTCTCTTCTTCCTTTGTGTTTATTTGACTTAATTAAATTAAATTAAAATTTGGATTTAATTTACTCTTCTTTTTATGTCTCTTTTCTGTCATTATTCTAAAGGAGGAAATTGAAGTCATTGATTTGAGCTCTTCTTTTCTAATATAGGTGTTTAGAAACAATTCAAGTCTAAATTTCCACTTAAATACCACATTAGTAGCATCCTACAAATTTTGATATGGTATGTTTCATTTTTAATTCAGTTCAAAATATGTTTTAATTTCCATTTGAGTTTCCTCTTTGATCCATTGGCTATTTATATTTGGTTTCCAAACATTTGGGGATTTTCCAGAGATATTTCTCTTTGGATTTAATTTAATTCTGTTGTTGTCAGAGAATATCATTTGTGCTGTAGTCCAGAATGTGGTCTATTTTGGTTAATGTTCCATGTGGTCTTGAAAGAATAATTTTTTTAATGAATTTGCCTTTTAAATCATGTAGAAAATTTCAAAAGTGGATTTAAAACCAAAATTACAATACTACTAGCTTTTATAATTGCCCTTGTACTTACCTTTACTGAGGTCTTTATTTCCTGATGTTACTGTCTAGTGTCCTTTTATTTCACTTGCAGGATTCCCTTCAGCATTTCTTTGCGGGGCAGATCTTGTGGTCATAAACTCCCTCAACTTTTGTTTATCTGGGAATGTCTTAATTTCTCCTGCATTTTTGAAGGATGGTTTTGCCAGATATAGAATTCTTGGTTGACAGCTGTTTTCTTTTAGTACTTTGAATATATCAGGCCACTGCCTTCTGGACTCCAAAGTTTCTGATGAGAAATTAGCTGATAATCTGACTGAGGATTACAAGTATGTGACAAATTGCTTCTCTGTTGCTGCTTTCAAGATTCTTTCTCTGACTTTCAATAGTTTGATTATACTTTGTCTCAGTGGGCATCTTTTTGAGTTTACAAGCTTCTTGAAGATTCATGTCTTTCATCGCTTTAGGGGAATTTTCAGCCATTATTTCTTCAAATATTCTTTCTGCCCCGTTCCCTTTCTCTTCCCCTTCTGGGACTCCTCACAATGCATTTGTTGGTCTACTGGGTGGTGTCCCACAGGTCTCTTAGGCTCTGTTCACTTTACTTCATTCTTTTTTATAAATTTATTTATTTTATTTTTGGCTGCATTGGGTCTTCGTTGCTGTGCACGGGCTTTCTCCAGTTGCAGCGAGAGGGGGCTGCTCCTCATTGCAGTGCGTGGGCTTCTCATTGCAGTGGCTTCTCTTGTTGTGGAGCACGGGCTCTAGGTGCGAGGGCTTCAGTAGTTGTGGCACATGGGCTCAGTAGTTGTGACTCGCAGGCTCCAGAGTGCAGGCTCAGTAGTTGTGGCACATGGGCTTAGTTGCTCCGCGGCATGTGGGATCTTCCCGGACCAGGGCTCGAACCCATGTCCCCTGCATTGGCAGGCAGATTCTTAACCACTGCGCCACCAGGGAAGCCCTCTTTTTCTCTTTTTGTTCCTCAGACTCGATAATTTTGATTGTCCTATCAAGTTCACCGATTCTTTCTTCTGTTTCCTCAAATCTACTTTTGAATCTCTCTAGTTATTTTCATTTCAGTTATTGTACTTTGCAGCTCCAGAATTTATTTTTGGTTTCTTTTTTTATAATTTCTCTTCATTGATATTATCATTTTGTTCAAACATTTTCTTGCCTTTGTCCATGTCTTTGTTTAGCTCTTTGAGTATCTTTAAGACAATTTTATAAAAATCTTTGTCTAGTAAGTCCAGTGACTGCACATCTTCAGGTATGGTTTCTGTTTATAATTTCTTTTCCTTTGACTAGGTCATATTTACCTGATTTTTTGTATACCTTATGATATTTTGTTGAAAACTGGACATTTGAATTTTATAATGTATTAACTCTGGAAATCAGACCCAGGGTTTGCCTCAGTTTTTAAAAAATTGTTGTAGAGTCTTGACTGGAGATCAACCTGAAGTGAAAGCTTAAGGTCTTCCCTTTTCTTTTCTGAGTCTACATCTTTTCCTGGGCATTTATGACAGTTTTCTGAATTCCTCCATATACATGGTTGTTCTCAAATGTGTCCCCCCCCAAAAAAAGATGTGGCTCCTTTAAATCCCCTGGAAGCTGTTTCAGTCAGTTGAAACAATGATGACCAGCTTTTGTACCTGCACTTCAGTCACCATAAGCAGCAATCTGCAATTCAAATACAAACCCCAGTATTTGGAGGACAAGGTGCTTATTGCCCACCCCAGCTCCACCAAGCCACACCATGAATGCAGGTTGCCATTCCCACTGCTGCCTCTCATGGGGCTGGAGCATGGGGAGTGGGGACCTGTTGCCACACTGAAGGCTGAATTTGACCAATATTAACTGTAATTTTCCAGCCAAGCTATTCTCTGGAACTTCAAGCCTTTAAGTAAACTCCAGAGTTCCAAAATAGTTACTTTAGATAGTTTCTGCAGGTACAATTGTTGTCTGGATCAGAAGACAGATCCTGGTGCTTTCTACTCCATCATCTTCCTTGTTGTCCAATCTCTGCCTTTTAATTGGAGATATTTAGATCGCTTACATTTAATATAACTATTAATATTTTTAAGTTGAGATCTATCATCTCTCTGTTGTCTTCTATTTTCCTATTTATTCTTTCTTCCTCTCTTTTTCTATATAAATTAAAATTTCTTATGATTCCATTTTACCTCTTTTATTGACTTAGTAGTCAACTCTTTGTTTCGGTAAATTGGTGGTTGGTTTAGGGCATCAGTAATTCATATTTAAGTGATATTATACTACCTTTGTATAATATAAGAACTGTTCACTGATAAAATGCAACCTCTCCCTTCCTAGAATTTGTACCATTGTTATCATACATTTTACTTTTATACTACACTATTATTATATTTGTTTAAAGGGGTCAATTATATTTTAAGGGTTTTTAATTAATAAAAAATTCATATTTACTCAGGTATTATTATTTCTCATGTTCTTCCACACGTCCACATTTCCATCTTTATTATTTTTCTTCTGTGTAAAAGAATTTTTTTCACATTGTTTTTTGTAGTGCAAGTCTACTGGTGATAGTTTTGCTGGATATAGAATTCTAGGGTAACAACTTTTATTTCACTACCTGAAAGATGTTGCCACACTGTCTTCTCACTTGCATTTTGTCTGACAAGAAATCTGAAGTTCTTATTATTGTTACTTTGTATGTTAATATTAATGAAAAATTGTTGTGCTCACCTTCCTGACAACTGCTTCCCTGAATTAAAAAAAAGAAAAAGAAAGAAAGAAACAAACAAAAAAACCAGTTCTACCATCCATTCCATGATTCATTGGGTTTGGAACTGGTTAACGTGACCACTAAGCCAGTGTTATTTCACTCTTCTAAACCTTTGAACCCCATCCACACTAACATGTATGACATGAAAGAGTGAATTGTATATTAATTTTATCTCTATGACAGCAAACACAAATAAAAATTGTTTTAGGGCAAATAGACAATTTTTTATTAGACATTTATTGATGGAAGAGGATTTTTTTTCACAAAGATAACCTTTGTCTTTCTTTAAAACTACTTTCAGCTCTATTTCCATGATACATGTTCATTAAAATATATTTGTGTTTCCCTAAAATAGAAAATTCCCAAGCATGGTCCATTCAGCTTATAATTTTTGTTGGACCACATTACAAGGACACTTTGTAGAAAGTTGTGGCCATTTCCTATGACATGAACCTGAGAAACTTAGGACTTTATTCCAGAAAAACATAGAAACATTTTTACTTGGACTTACAGGGAGAAGATCTGGGTTTTAGCTAGTCTTCTGCCAATTGTTTCCTTTTCTAGATATGTTTGCTTCTTCCTTGGATAACTTTAGTTTAGTTACAACTTTTCTTACAGAAGATTTCTTGCTTTCCCCTGTGCAAGCATTTCTCCATAAATGGATTATCCAGTCTTTTTCCTTCTATTTCTCTGACCTTTCTGGCACTACATGAAACTCCTTGGTCATTAGCTTGCAGGTTTCTCTTTAGCGCCCTTCATATAAATTAAAATGTAAGAGCAGACAATCAGCTACTCTCTTGGAGAGTAAGATACCCTCCTGTGGGGTCAGTGAGGTGCTCCTGTGCCCTTCAGAGGTAACTCCTGCTGCTCTTGATGCTCAGGAAGAGGTGGTGCAAGTCATCTCTCTGCACCCACCATCTAGGCAAAGCAGTTCTACAGGAGGAAAAGCTTGACAACCACCTTCCTGTGGGTGAACATGTCAGAGCACATTCCCTAAAAGCGTTCCACCGTATTTGAGTAGTATTCCTGCTAGCATGGGTGCTCTGTGATGACAGGGTTAGTATCTTATTTACCTGCATATCCTCAGCACTAACTGTAGTGCCCAAAAGACTCAGGACTCAGCACATAAAAGGACAAATTTAATAAGTGTGTCCTATAGTAGAGCTTTCTGCTGATTAATACCCCTTTCTTAGGGATTCCTGATACTGCTGGGGTTTTCTTATTTTACCACTTACTGCACCTGAGAAATGGGGTGGTGTGATTTGACGCCAGCAGACCTGGATACATAAGCCCCACCACTTAACTACCTTTTGATTCATTTGTGCCTCAAATCTGTATGTATGATGGAACCAAAAGCAGATCCCCACCAGAGCTGGCCTAAGACATCCAACATAGTGCCTGATTCATCGGAGGAACTGTGTGCTTGGCATGGGTCTCCTTCTCTCTGCTTTTGTAACTTCATTCGTTATTAACTACGTAGGGCTTTAAAATGAGGTATTTAAGTCCATGTTTACATTATAGCTACTTAGGGAAAGTTATAGTTGTGGGTAATAGAAGTACCCACATTTTCTGGGTTTTTTTCTTATGCTCCCAGCATGGAAGGCTGCAGGGCTTACGGGCTGAGCTTGGTTTTGTCATAAGAAGCTGTGCAGGATGACACAGGTCCTGGGAGTCCTGGTTCTGACTCATTTCTCACAGTGCTCTCAGAGGTGAAAATATGTTCAGGCACGGGAAGTAGACCATAAATCTACAACATTCAGAGAATATAAATGTTCTCTTATGAACTCAAGATGTGACATCAGAGAAGGGTAGAGGGCCTTAAATAGTGAAATGGGAGGGACCTTCCACATGACCTCAATGTTTCCATCAACTGTCCCTGTTCTGAAGACAGCACACCTTGTACCTGGTGCAAAATTGTCCATGGACAGAATGATTTTATTAGAAGGCAGCGTTCTGCACATGTAGGGTTAAGCCCAATTACAGCAAACTGGCAGACTGTTAAGACACACATGTGCCAAAAAGGACTTCAAAGCCGTGATACAGAGCCCGGGGGGCTCAATGTAAAGTTTTTCCAAGCTTAAGAAAACAATGTTGTACGGAAATGGTCAGATTCCAATTTCTCAAAAGTGTCTATGAGTTTGGCATGGAAACGTGTTTAAAGTATAAGTAAGAAACTAATGAAAAAAGACGTTAAACATTGGCTGTGTTTTTCGTATGATGCAACGCAGGGGGAAAGGGGGTTGGAAGCCAGAGTAGCAAGAACTCATGTGTAAAAGCAGTCTGTCCTCACCCAGATGGGACGCCGTATGGACCGGAGAGCATCTTGCTGGGAGGGTCACTTAGAGGTAGATTCAGTCTCCTTCCAGCAAAGACATTTGTCTAAAGTTGAGGAAATTCCTTGAAAGGGCTGGAAACACAGACCTCCCTTTCTGTGGACATCTGACTGGCCTTGCCTTTTTCACAACTTGTCCTTGCTTTTATTCATGTGTAAAACTGATTCTGTTTTGCCCCCTGCCAGCAGTTAGATTTTTGGCCTTTCCTGGTACTCACTGCACCGTGGAGTTTGGGATCAGGAGGAGATTCTGACTCCCTCTGCTGGCGGCTCTCGAGCTGTCTTGCTGGCCCAACGTTCTCAAGGATGGTCCCCCACACACACCAGCTCTGCCACCTTGACCCCGTAATGCTGGGGCATTCTGCGGGCAGATGTATCAGAAGGTGGGGGTGGAGGATGAGAGCAGACAAGGTGGGTGCAGTTGAAAAGGTGACCCCAGGAGTTTCTGTTTTGCCCGCTTTGAGGGGACTTCTTTTTCTCCTTGAGGATCACTGAATCCGCAGACTCTCCCCGTTCTAGACTTGAAAAGTCATAAGAGCAAAGACAGTGAAGGCTGTTGAAATGAAACCCACCAGAAGCATCAAGTCTGTGTCCCATTACGTCCAGAACAAGACTGCAGCTCACCTCATTCACATTCTCCTTGACTTAGAAAGTAATTGTGGGCCATTCTTTGCAAAGCATCTTTCTCAGTTTAATACAGGAGACATACAGATTGTGGGTGTGTAAGAGTGCACATGTATGAAACAACAGAAGAACCTATGTTTTGCAGAAACCAGTCTACTATTGTCAGTATCCTCAGTGGCCTTCTTCTCTTTCCTTTGATCCCATTACCAGGATGAAGGAAAGAGATTTTTCTTGGTGAATAACCTAATATTAATAAGACAATGTACATTTTGCACACCCTCCCTGCCACTCACCCAGACTCTCCCAACCTGTGCCAAATATTCCCACCCTGGAAGAGCTCTGTTCCCTGAGGGGGACTGTGCTTCTACTCCATCTTAAGAAGACATTATTTACTCTTCTTTGCCAGCAATAACAATATAGTATTAATTAAAAAGCTGTGACTCTGGCATATACCACATTCATGTCATACTTCATAGTAATGACAACAGTAGTCGTAGAAGCCAGAATTTATTGAGCAGCTGTTACATGCCGAATTCTGTGGTATTGCTTTATGTGCATTATATCGTATACCTCCTTACCTCTGTCTTGTCATCAGCCACATAGATTTGCCATAATGAAACTGAAAAACAAGCCTGCTAGGATGAAGCTGATCTCCAGGTAACTTACCTGCCTGTCAGAACAAAATTCAACACCCTTTAAAGGAGAACATCACAATCTAGACGCTTAATGTGAAAATTACAATGTCCAGCGTCCAGTTGAAAATTATTAGACATATGCAAAACAAGAAAAAATCAATCAATGAAAATCGACCTAGAAATGGCAGACTCTTTGAAGCAGCTCTTTTTTTTAACATCTTTATTGGAGTATAATTGCTTTACAATGTTGTGTTAGTTTCTGCTGTATAACAAAGTGAATCAGCTGTATGTATACATATATCCCCATATCTCCTCCCTCTTCTGCCTCCCTCCCTCCTTCCCTATCCCACCCCTCTAGGTGGCCACAAAGCACCAAGCTGATTTCCCTGTGGTGTGCAGCTGCTTCCCACTAGCTATCTGTTTTACGTTTGGTAGTGTATATATGTCCATGCCACTCTCTCACTTCGTCCCAGCTTACCCTTCCCCCTCCCCGCGTCCTCAAGTCCATCTCTACACCTGCGTCTTTATTCCTGTCCTGCCCTTTTAATTATTTTCAAGATTAAAGAATACAAACATCATGAAGACAAAAACAGAATCTATAAAAAAGAATTGATGGACCAAAAGAACAGATGGAAGTGAGAGCAGTGGGAAAAAAAATACTGTAACTGAAATTTAAAATTCACTAAATGGGCTTAAGAGCAAATTAGACACCACAGAAGAGAAGACCAGTGAACTTAAATATAAGGTCTTAGAAGGTATCCAAATTGAAGCACAGAGAGAAAAGAGATTGAAAAATAATAATAATAAACAGAACCACAGTGACCTGTAGGATAATTTCAAAAGGTTTAACATAAGTGTAATTGGAGTCTCAGAAATGTGTGAATACAAAAAAATATTTTAAGAAATAATGGCCAAATGTTTCCCTAATTTGATGAAAAATATAAACCCATAGATCCAAGAAATTCAATGGAAACAAACAACAAAGAAAACCACACCAAGTCACAGTATAATTAAATTCTGAATAACAGTGATAGAGAAAAATAGTAAAAGCGTCACAATAAAAAGTACCTTATGTTCAAGGGAATGAGAATAAGAATTATCACAGACTACTCACCAGAAATGATGCCAGTCGAAAGACAAGAGGACAACATCTTTCAGGCTCTGCTGAAAGAAAGAGAAAAAAAATCAAGGTATAATTTTATATCCAAGGGTATAGGTGGAAGAAATAAAGGTCAAATAAAGACATTCTCAGACGAAAACAGGGTATGTGGGTATATGGCCAAAAATATTGAAAGTGGGGTCTTGAAAAGGTATTTGTGCATCCATGTTCATGGCAACGTTATTGATGATAGCCAAAAGGTGAAAGTCTCCATCCTTGGAGAAATGGATAAACAAAATATGGTCCATCCATACAATGGAATATTATTCAGCCTTAGAAAGGAAGGACATTCTGATACCTGCTACCACGTGGATGAACCTTGAGGACATTATGCTGTATGAAATAAACCGGTCACTAAAGAACACATACTGTGTGATTGCACTTATAGTCTATAAGGTATGCAAGTAATCGTCTTTATGGAGACATAAAGTAGGATGGTGGTGGCCTCGAGCTGAGGGAGAGAGAGGGGTGAGGGTTTACTGTTTAATGGGGACGAGTTTTAGTTTTGCAAGATGACAAGTTTGGGGATTGGTTGTACAGCAATGTTAATGTAGTTAGTACCCCTTCACTGTACACTTAAAAATGTAAGATGTAAACTTTGTGTTATGTGGATTTTACCACAATTAAATGTTTTAAAGTGGTGTGTTATTTTCAGTATTATGTATTTCTTGCGAATGGCTGGGTTTCTGTATTACCGGAGACTGAGCAGATGTGGTCTGGAGTGAACCTGAAAACAAGTGGAGGTTTTGTGAATCTGCCAACATGTGCAAGTGGAAACAAATACGCAACCAAGTCATAGCCACCACGTGCTGTCAAATGTTAGGAGTGCTTTGGAAGGAGAGAAAAATCGCAAAGCAAGTGCTCCCTGCCAGAGGAGGAGTGGAAGTGATGTGACGAGAGACCCTTCCTGTAGCTGCGGTGCCCACCTTTATCAAAAAGCTTCGGAGTGAAGTGCAGTTGTAGGATCTTGAAGGAATCATTCAGGCTGCTCCATATTTTGTGCCTATTTGATGTTTAAATATTATATTGCTTCCTAATTATAAACCTGGACTCTCAGGTTTTTTAGAAAAGTTTTTTTTCTGGGGACTTCCCTGGCGACCCAGCGGTTAAGACTCCACGCTTCCGCTGCAGGGGACGCGGATTCAAGCCCTGGTCAGGAAACTGGGATCCTGCATGCTGAGCAGCACGGCCAAAAAAAAAAAAAAAAACGTGTTTTTCCTTAACCATATACATGTATTGATTGATCCATCGTGAAGGTAAAGTTCGAGATTCTTTCTGGCGGCCCGTACAGAACAGAAATAACTCTCTGTAATACAGGGCCCAAGCAGACTTCAGTAAGTTACAGTGTTCTCTGGTGCCTTGTTCTGCTCTTATTCTGTGTTCTTATTTCCCAGACCGAGCACACTGAAATCATGGATGTTGGGGTTCTTTATGGACAATGTCTTCCCATCCATTCTTTTTCTTCTTCAAAAGCAAGAACTTGGCCACCCTTTAGTCTCTGTTCCTGCTAGGACTGCAGACATCTGCTCTCACTTCGTGGTATAACTTTATCCTAGTGTTTTTAATTCAATTAAATAAGCTCACCCCTTTAAAGCCTGCTCTATACTAGGCATGGCCATCAAGGCGAGATGACAGGACCCAAGTCCTTTTTTTGAAGAAATTAGAATCAAACTGGACAGAGAAACAAGCACATGAACGTTATAGAATAAAAACTATGACTACAGATAACGATTGCTGTGGATGCACGGCGCAGGATAAATTGATTTCAATCAGGAAAAATCGTAGGAGGCTTCCTGGAGATGGTGGCAAGGGAGCCAGGCCTTGATGCTGTCGAGAATGCCCAACAACAACGTAGGGAGTATTAACAGAGGGGTCAGGTTTAGACTCTCAGTTGACATTGACAGTAAAGAAAACCTGGACTCAGAGAGGATGAAGAGCTGGTGCCTGCGGCCGTACCCAGTTGTCATAATCAACATCAGGGCCCCGACTGTAGTCCTGGCTGTAATCCAATCCCACCTTCCTGGACTGCTGGTATCCTGGTGACCCCTGCAGTACTGGATGGTTGGGGTACCTAGAAGGGACCCACTGATACGCCTGTATTATGGAGTGTGGTTGTCCTGTGAGACAGCCTACTCTGTGCAGCCATGCCTGGCCTGCTGGACTGGATTTGCGTTACCAAGGAATCGGCAGGGTTCCCGGGGTCCTACCCCCCTCATCTGTGACCTCAGAAGAGTCACAGCTACCTCAAAGAACCAGACAGATCAATAAATAGCAAAACCAAAGGGCCTGAGATTTTATGGCAAATCCCAAATGGTCCAGTGAGGCTCAAGTCGTGGTGTCTGGGATCAGGGAGAGGAGGCCAGGGGACACTCAGCTGGGCCATGGGGTTATTCTCCAGGTGGTGGAGGACAGGAAAGAAGGAGACGAAAGTGACGTGCTGAACCCGAGCGCTCTGACGGTAACTCTGGCAACGGTCCCAACGCGGAGGAGGGAGAAATGGAGACCATCATTCGGATTGCCATTGTCCAGGAGGAGATATGGAGAGCTGCCCTGTGGACAAGGATGCTGGTCATGAGATAGAGAGCCGAGCACAGGCCGGGCGCCCACGCAGGAGCACGTGCCGGCTCCAATGGGTCTCTGCTGGGAGTGGACCATGACTCGGGACCTGTCTCCAGCCGTCCTCTGAGAAGTGGAAGAGGTGTGAGGTCTTAAGATTCGTCCACATGCTTGCACCCGTCCCCACCCCCTCTCCTGTTAGGTTCCGTAAGGAACTGAAGGTCCAGAGACGGTGAGCCGCCCTCCACGTGCATCTGTGTCTGTCACCGCTAGAACTGGGCTAAAGGGATCTTCCAAATGCATAGAAGAGAAGATCTTTATCTTTCTCCCTGCAAATAAGCAATAAATGGAATGCATTTCTCCATAGTCGTGTCCCTGTAACTTCTCAGGCGAAGAGACATTTCTATGGAGAGATTTAAGATAGTCGTTTTTAAGTTCTTTTAACGATGGATACATTTTAACAATGTAGATATCTTTATTCAATCAGTTTGGACCAGGACCACTGTGAAGACACTAATGGTTAGTGGGAATCATCATAGAAGGAAGTCTATAAATATCCGATGATGCGTCAATAATGAAATAGATTTTGCTGTCACCATGGCCACTCCCTGACTCCCCCCGCACCCCAGCCCAGCAGCTCTCAGGATTTCTCTTTTCTCTCACCTACTTATCTACCCTTTTTGGACTGTCCGGACGTCCAGCATTCTTCTGACGACCCCGCCCATCACGCGTCCCAGACACCCACAGACAGAAAGGGTCTCTGGAACACCCTACTCTCACCAGACTCACACATCACAGCGTTACCTTTAGAGTGAGAGTGAGTCCTGGAGGGCGAGGGCTGTGATACCACTTCTCTGTGTGTTGTCAATATCGAGACTCAGTCCTGGATCACAGGAGGTCTGCAATAAGAAGATAAGGAAACGAAGTAATAGTTGGATATTGCCTGGCATCCTAGAATCGTAGTGCCAGAGAGGATGTACAGACTTCCTATCTGGTATAGGAATTCTCTCTATAGTATCCAGACTCTTTAAAGAGAGAGAGAGAGATGTTACGTCTGACAATATTTGCATAGCCCTGTTAGAAAAACTTCCTTACAGGGCAAAACAGTCTTACACGCTATAGCTTCTACCCTTGTTTGTTAGTCTATACACTGCTGGTACAACACGTAAGCCTGATTGCTCAGTTGGAATGAGCTGTACTATCAACAGGAAGGTGTGGTGTTGTAATACAGGGTTTTTTTAAGAGACACATAATTCAGTGTACAAATAAGTGCGGAAATTACCACTAACATTCTGATGGGGAAAACAGGTATTTTTAAACTGACGAATGGTGAGGTTATTTCTATCATATGTACCAGATGTGGGGTGAGAAGAGAGAGGATTTAGTAGCTGAAATCTGTCACTTAGGTTAATCCAAAGACTGTCCAGTTTGTCTAATCCTAAATCTAAAAGCTTTCAGTTCTGTGTACTTCATACAAGAAATTTGCATTTTAATGGAGGACTGCAAAACGATTTTTGGAATGTTCCATCGTTCTAAGTGGGGCATAACTCTTTTGTTATCAGGAAATTTTTCTCTGTAATGCTAACTACAGAAAAAAATCTGCCTGGACCTGGGAGAAAAGATCTATGATGAGAGCAAGTTCTAGTCTAACTCTTTTCTGATAAAATCAAAGAAAGTTACTTTCTATGTAGCTTTCTGTAAAATCTGTGCTCAGCAGTTCACTAATACTGCCCTGGCCTCGTGATAATAACAGCAGTAGCTCTGAGAGGTTTTACAAGTGGAGAGCTCATAGTCCTGGAAAACCTTGTAGCAGTGAAGAATGGGATGTAAAAGTTAAAGGAAGTTTGCATGTAAAAGCTACGTACAACAGAAAGATGTAAGACTCACTTAACGTGTAAACATATCTTTCACTTTGTAGAGTCACTTCTAAGAAAAAATTCACATAAAATGAATTTCTGAATGAATCATATTTACACAATTCCCTATTATATAATCAGAACGTATCTGATTACATAGTAGAAATCAACATTTAAAAAACCTATTTCAGAATTTAACAATTAACGATATATATATATATATATATATATATATATTTTTTTTTTTTTTTTTTTTTTGCGGTACGCGGGCCTCTCACTGTTGTGGCCTCTCCCGTTGCGGAGCACAGGCTCTGGACGCGCAGGCTCAGCGGCCATGGCTCACGGGCCCAGCCGCTCCACGGCATGTGGGATCTTCCCGGACCGGGACGAACCCGTGTCCCCTGCATCGGCAGGCGGACTCTCAAGCACTGCACCACCAGGGAAGCCCTCACGATATAATTTTAAGGCTGTGAAAAAAATCAAATTGCCCATAAATAAAATTCGACAGAAATATGTCTTACAGAAACTCTAGTATACAATATCTGGCTTTTATGGCTGAATCATAGAACCGTGTCCAATTTTAATACTTGCCCAATAATATCAACACTAACTGAATAGCTAGTGCTAGATCCCACCAAAAACAAAGTATGTGCTCATTTAGCTGGACTTAGTAACATGTTACTACATACCTGACACTTCAATAGTGCAGGGTTTTAATAGGGCTGAGTGACAATTCAAACATACATTTCTAATAAGTGTGCAAGGATTTAGTATTAGCTAGATTTTTGAACCAGGGTAAAAACCATCTGGGTAATGCTGGCATGAATTTTATACACACACTAACACACAAGTGTATGATTTTAGGATGCATATATTATGTGTATATTTTATATATATACACACAGATACTACTTAAAGATGTAGTTATATATACAGAAGAGTCATGAAGTATTTAGAGTGAGATGGATCCACCTAGGACTAGCTCATGAACGTGTTAAAACCAGCTGTTTGTGTTCTGTTGACTGGACCCAGATCTTTGTTGCATCTGTTTAATATTTTTCTTTGTTTTGAAACAGGTTGTTTGGTATCAAATCAGTCATTCAAACAGACTGTTCCAGCACGTGGAAGATCATAGCAAACCCAGAGCTGTCATGGTACCACCATGCCAACCCCATCGTCCTGCTGGTGATGTACTACACGCTGGCCACTCTAATCCGAATCTGGCTACAGGAGCCCCTTGTAAGGATCAAAGGTTTTCATGGTCTTGTCTGCAAAGTAGCCTGGAAACTCCAGGGGAAAGTGTTCATTCCTATCAACTGCTGGCTAATTAGTACTATATGCCAAAATAACTATAGTGTTCTTATTATAGTATTTTGCTTCTACCAAGAGTTCTAACTGAATACAGATACTATCAGGACAAAGACCAGCTTCCCTATGTTAGTATCACCCCTGGCTACTCAGACGGTCCGTGGTGAGGGGAGTGGAAGCGTCATTTTAATTGAGCACTTACTAAATGCCAGGCCACTTGCTAGGTTGTTCACATACATTATCTCATTCAATCCCCTGCATAACTCTCAAGAATAGGTATTGTACCCATCTTAGAGATGAGGAAAACGAGGTTCGAGAGGTAAATCACACATTTACCAAACAGTAAATATCGGATTCAAGCCTACATTTGCCGACAAAGCTAGGGTCTGTATGACGACACACCCTGTTACCACGGCGACTGGAGTTTCCTAAATCTTCGCAGACCTCCGATGGTGCGGTGGGGATGCCCCCGCTCTCAGTGGTACCATAAGCCCCGGGGGCCCCACCACGGGGCAGGGCTGAGGACTGGGCTGTTCCCTATGGGATTATTAGTAGCATGTGGCACTTTGGGAACAGGACCAGAGTGGCTTGTGGCCTCTCTCTTTCCCCTTTCTGTGACAGGAAACTCCAGTCTGCTTTTGCTTCCCCTAAATGACCCTGAGAAGCTCAGCGGTAAGGCAGCTGATCCGCACACAGGGAGGCAGGTGGTGTAGACGGGGCTGCCGCATCTCACCTCATGGCCACGTGCTGGGGAGCAGAGCTCACATTAGACACCAGCCTGGCGCCTGTGATGCAGTCCCTCCAGCTCGGGGGCCCTGGTGCCCCGCCCGCCTCCCCTCTTTGTCTGCTCATCCAGGCTCCATCCACGCGGTCAGCTGGCTAGGCAACCAGTGTTTATCAAGAGCTAGCGTCTCAGACACTGGCCTGGGGCTGGGGGTAGAGCGTCGGTGTGAGGGGGCCCCAGGCGTGAGGCCCCGCTCTGGGGGACTATACATTGTACAAGAGGAAAAGCAGCCCCCAAAGATGTGAGCAGGCCCAAGTCGGCACAGTGAAACCCTGAGAGGTGTGTTCCATCCATCCCAGCGGGAGTGCCTCCTGCAGGAAGGGGGTCTGCCCACCTCCCTTCTGTGAGAGGACCACACAGGCGTGCTTGTTTGCAGGGACCTCATGACTCACCTCTCCCTTGGAGCCAGTGATGGCAGTGACGTGGTGACAGAACGCTCTAAGGGCTCCTGGAGAAGCCCAATTACCTTCTGTTACCTTTTCCTCCAAGTCTCTTCTAAGATATGAGTGTGCCAGTAGAACCCCTTAAAGTGGTGCTGTGTTCACTTCCGCCACAAACACACAGATGTGGGTATGTGTGTGTGCACACATAAAACTGTGCAAAAGAGATTAAAACATCTCACGGAAACCATCTCTGAACAATGTCTTAACCAACGATGGAAATGACTTTAAGGCCTTCGGGTTCACAAGAGTTCCAGGTGCCCTTGGCTTTCTCTGTCGTGTGTCAGGCAGGAGCTTGTGCCCAGGTGCTGCTGGGCTGTTACAGCCCCTCAGGCCCAGGAGACACTTGGCCTCCTTAGCCACGGGCCCTCTGGGGTGGACAGTCCACATTCCAGGCCACACAGTTCACAGCAGGTCACAAACCACAGCGTCTGCGGGGGTGTGTGGAGAACAGGGCCTAATCCACAACAGCATCGACCCTCGGGGTCTGTATTTTAAGTGGGGCTGGGACACGGGACTTCTCACTGAGGTGCTGATGGAGGGCAGGTGCCTGGTTCTATCATGGCTCCAGGTGGCCTGGCACATTTCATGGAAAACATGAGTTCTGTGGTAAAAGTCTACGGTATATGTTTGAGAAAGAGAGAGAGAAGCAGGTGTCTGGAGGTGAATGTAACACACGGGCTCCCCGGGGCATCTGGTGCTCCCCGTGGGTGCTCTGTGTGCACTGGGCCCCGGGAATCGGGCAGTGGCACTACGTGCCCTCCCTCTGCCCCCATATCAACATGTGTTAGTGCCCTTTTACGGGACATCTTTGTTGGGAACCATCCTCAACCACCAAGTGCGTTCTGATCCTTTTTTTCTCTCAACTCTCCTGGACCAACTGTCTGATTCAGGCCAAGGTCCCATTAGGCAAGGCAGCTGTGTTATGCATCAACTCTCTTTTTGCTTAATATTGAGTGTAAGCTCTAGATGACTCTGCTTTTAGTAAATGTCTTCTTCATTAAAGATTCCCGTGGCTGAGTTCCACAGTCAGGTGTGACTTTTGTGAACCCAGCCCAGCCCCTTCCTCCTGCAGGTTAGAATACACACAGGAGGCTCGGTGACGTAACGTGAGCGCCAGTTCCTGTATTTCATGGGGCTTAGCAGGGATCAGGAACAAGCGACACTGCTGTGCTTCGCGTGGCATTACAGGGTGGCATTTTGGCCATCTTTGAAAGTGTCTGGATAAAAGCCCACGTAGTGTATGCGTTACTTTACAAAATCATCACGTGGGGGTAGAGATGGGCAGCTGTGTCTGGTCTCCCAGGTCGCTGAGGGGCTGCTCCGGGGAGCAGGGCTGTCCTGTGGGTTATTCTGTGTCTCAGGTGCAGGAAGAGAGGACCAAGGAAGAGGACAGAGCCCTGGCCTGCAGCCCCGTCCCCGTCACAGCCGAGAGGAGGCGGAGCCTGTGGTACGCGACCCACTACCCCACGGATGAGAGAAAAGTAAGCCGCAAGGAAAGGGGTTTCTCGTTTATTTTGCTGCTTTTTATTATATTGCTGAATTCAGGTCATGTGAGTCCACCTGCAAACCCAGATTGCTCAGTTTACGGGAGCAGTTTGATGAGGAAGTCTTAGTGCCCAACATCTGTTCAGAGAAGGGAACCCAGTGCTTCGAAAGGAAACCCCAGGCTCCATCAGACCCAGACTTTTATAGTTCAGTGCTTCTCCCTGAAGTCTCTTAACCCTAGAAAGAGAGTGTTCTTAATTTTAAAAAAAAATTTTGTATTTAAAACAAACAAAAAACAACAAAGAGACCCCTTGGCCCTGGGCGGTAACAGCTTGGGTGGTGGGATGCACTGCAGAGAGTAATTCCCTGTGTCGGGGTGGCTGCTGCAGTGACGATGACTGCTCACACGGCCTTCGGGACACCGGCCAGTCTGTGTGGACGTGAAGAGCCGCAGCCTCTCGCTGTGTCGGGGCCGCAGTGTGGATGCCAGGGACGGGAGCACAGCTGTGTGATTCTTCATCTTTTCACCATTTGTTCACTATTTTCAACACAACCCAGCCACTGACTTGTTAAAATGGCCCATTTGCAATGTGGTGAAGACAGATACAATTCTCAGACGGGGTCAGCACTTTGCTTCCCAGCACGTTTGGGAATCGAGGAGCAGATTCTCTGATTGACTTGGTGGAAGAGTTTCTCTAAGACACGTGGTCCTAGTTGATGCCTGACTGTCATGGACTGAGAGACAGGGAAACAATGAATGAACTTCTCAGGGAGCTGGCAGCCACGTGGAACAGACGTGGTGCCCGGAGACCTCTGGGGTTTCCGGGGGCCCTTTCCTCCCATCACACGTGTCCTGCCATGTCACTAAGCCAGAGAGACAGCACAGCAGTTTCCAAAATGAGGTCTGTGGGCCATCCCTGGGGATTCCTGGGACCCTTGCCAGGATCCACAGGCTCGAAACTATTTTTGTAATAATACTTAAGACATTCGCCTTTGGACTATGCTGACAATTGCTCTGATGGTACAAAAGCACCAACCAAGGCAGCAGCACGAACCCCCGCAGCCGTGGTCGTGTCCTTGGCAAACAAAGCAGAAAGGCCAGTTCCACTTGAGAATATTCTTGATGAACCAGGAACAGTCGTTGCTTTTCTTAAATCTCAACCTTGAGGCACATACCTTTTTAATATTCTGAGTGACACGAGGGGAGGTCCCCCTGAAGTGCTGACCCCTCGAGGAGGAGAAGCACTTGGCAGGTGAGCGGCCCAGGTCGACGTGCGAGAACAGCTGACAGACAGTTGGGGTGGCTCAGGTATGGACATTCAGCAGTTACTGGAAAGTGAATGGAGTGGTCCATCGCTTCAAGGCAAACAACTGACAACATTTGTTGCCAGTGATAAAATGAGAACTTTTAGTGAAAATTAGAATATTGGAAGAGTCGGATTTTGTGCAGTACAGCGTGTCAGTATTCAGTGGAGCTGTCTAATCCCTAAAGCACATCACCAGCACGTGCGGTCACAACGTGTGTGTAGGTAGAAGACCCGGTCCGGGTGCAGGATCCTCCAGGGGCTTTACTGATTCCACACACAGCTCAGCTTCGGTTACTTCCCCATCTTGAGTTTGGGAGAGGGTCCCAGGAGAGGATCCACAGTCTGGATGGACTCCTGAGATACTTCTTTCTTTTCCAGCTGCATCGCTGGGTGAAGCCAGAGTTCCTTTAACTACTTCAACCAAAACAATACCTCACAGCAGATTGAATGTGCAAACAGACATGAGAACCCAGCTGTCTTCTTTTGATCCAGACATTAAAGATACTCAAAAGTGTAAAACAACAACACTCTTTTCATTATTTTTTAAAACTACAGCTATTTGAATAAAATTATTTATGTGAACAAGTTTTTTTCCAATTTTTAATGAATTAACAAGTGAATAGTTTTAATGCCTCCATTTTAATTTCTAGCACAATAGATACTGATGGATAGGACCTGCATAAATAAAAACTCTTTGGGACCTTCAGTGATTTTTAAGAAAGTGAATGAGTTCCGACCCAAAAGAGTGGGAGAACCTTTAGCTCAGCAGTTACTTGTTACTGGGGGGAGCCCCAAACCCCTAGCACTAATAGAGCTAAAAGGCATAATCGTGTCATAATTCTTTTGTTGCAGACAATACACAAATCTTAATCCCAGCCCGCACTGCACATCAAATTTTCTTTATTATGAAACTTCAATTTCTTGAAAAGTCAGTACTTTCAGAATTCTGCAGACGTCTCAAAGGGTCCTAGGACTATAAAACCAAGCAGCTAATTCTATTAGAACAAAACACTTGAAAAAATGTAATCAGCTCTTTTGTAGTCACGTGGTTAATGAGTGCTTACTGACTGTCGTGATTAAAAGTTAACATCGGAAACTGGAAAGGGTTATAAAAACAGCACCCTCCAGCTGCGTTATTCATGCCTTTGTATTTTGCATGGCACTTTTAACACACTAGCATGCAGCTAGCTGAAGGGATGGGTATGTGTGTAGTACAACTTTATCGCTGTGTATAAACATCATGATGCTTTCTGCTCACATATTAACGTGCTGTCCTGCATTGCTTTTTGCAGCTTTTATCCATGACTCAAGATGACTACAAACCATCTGATGTTAGTATATCTTTAGAATCCTCATTTTTGCGCATGTCAGTGATATAAAAGGGACATAAATGGAATTAGCCCCTCTGAGTGTATTTTAATGGTCTATAAAATTTCCATACGTTTTAACATAATTTTTTTGCAGAAATTGTATCTGGTTTATTGCTGTTAAAACACTGACTCATAAAACATGAGCTCGCGTATAAACATATAAAATGTTTTTAAACTTTTAAAAAGCCACAGTGGAGGGTTTGCCTGTTCCATGATTTGAATAAGAAGTCTTGCATGTCCATGGACACACACATGTATGTGTGCGTGTATATGTTTATATGTATATGCATAAATGAAAAATTGTAAAGCTGAAGAGAGAAAAAAAGCAGGAAATTGTATTTAGTGTACAGAGTGCTGCAACATGGGAATTGCAAGCTGCAGCATCAGGTAGAGACCTGTGGGGTTGCTGTCTAACCTGAGAATTTGCTAAGTCCTGGGAGCCGCGCAGGGTGTGGGGCAGGCAGGGGGGCCCGGGCAGTGCTCGGGCTGCAGGCCGGGACCCAGGCGAGTCTGGAGTTCCTGTAGCTGGAGGATGGCTGGGGGGAGGGGCCGTGAGCTGAGGCTGGAGAGGAGACAAGAGCAGGTCCTGAAGCCTCAGCAGCCTTTCCAGGCTTCACACTTCATAGCGAGGATGGAGAGGGGGGCACGGCCTGGGGTGCAGCAGAGGTGGGCAAGGTCAGGTTTACCTTGTCCTGTGATGGCTCTGTGGGATGTAGGTTTGGAGGGGGTGAGCAAGACTGTCTTGCTAGTGGGCATCACTGCCGACAGTGCTCGGCCCCCCATCGGCTCTGCACCATCCCGTGTGCCCACCTACCAGAAGGGAAGGAGGCAGGTCCGCACTGGGAACCAGAGCTGCCGTCACAACTGCTTTTGCCCCGCCTCCCCGGCAGGGCCTGTTGGTGACTGTGAATGGCAACCCTGTGGATTACCACACCATCCACCCCAGCCTTCCCCTGGAGAATGGCCCCGCCAAGGCCGACCTGTACTCCACCCCACAGTACCGCTGGGAGCCCGCCGCCGACTCCCCGGGTAAGGAGCCGGATCTGTCTTTGGTTTATCCTCCCGCAGGAGCTCTGAATCTGTCTTTGGTTTATCCTTCATTGGATTTGGTTCTTTTTCCTTTTTTTTTCTAGCAGAGGTTGCTTCCTTCCATGGTCAGTCTGATGAAGCTCATTTCCTTAACTTCTGCCTAGATTTTGCTCCTCCATCTTGCTCTGTGTGGTCTGTCCTTGGGTACAAAATAAGTGGCCTAATTGGGGTAAACTTTGAAAAATAAAAGGTAAAAAATTATTTTAAACAAGCCAACTTGTTTCTAGTGTTAAGACTATGTGCATATGTGTGTTTTACTCTTTCTGTAATTTGATGGCGTAATCACAGCCAATAGTTTTGCTGGTTAGTGGATGATGTCTTCAGAGAGAGCTCTTTTCGTCTAATAAAAAAACCAAGAGCCCCAAAACTTGGATGAGGCCTTTCTCCCTTTTCTCTCAGTTTATTGTGTTGAAAGAAAGCTGCCTTGTTACTGTAGATGACAAATACGTGCTCTGTACTGCTCGGGACGTTTATGTGAAATTCACATATTTGCATAGATTTTTATATAAAATAATCTGTCCCTCTAGAAAAGAAGGAGGGAGAAGATGAGAATGAAGAATTTGAGGAGGAGAAGGCCTATGAGGAGGAAAGGAGTGTCAAAGTCCATGCCATGGTCTCCGTGTTCCAGTTCATCATGAAGCAGAGTTACATCTGTGCCCTTATCGCTATGATGGTGCGTGCCTACGAGAACCCTTAACTTCTGCTTGGATTCTGCCCCTATATCTTGCTCTGTGTCCTGTCCTTGGGCACAGAATTAGTGCTGGAGGGATGGACGGTGCTTGCACCCCGCCGGCTCCAAGCCCCACCACCTCCTCCCGCCAGCACTGATGTCTTCATCTTCCCAATGTCTTGGCAGAGAATGGTCGCTTATGGTAATTTCTCATGGGCCCTTTATATTCTAGATTTCAAAGCCATGTCCTCTGTGCTAGCTAGCCTCCTCCTAAATATTAATACCTTTCTCTCAAATTAGCCTAAGTCAGACTGTCCCCTATTTTGCCGATCTTAAAGGACATATGGGTAGTTTTTCTAAGTGGCATTGAAGGTGTTCACGATTAACAAAGGCCACTTTTATTTCTTTCAGATAATGAGGGTTATAGTCACAGCTTGTCTTAGATTTGAGACTTTATTCCATTTGAGCTGCAGCAAATGTTTACCAATCTAAGCGTCAAGCGCCGAGTCCCCGAGGGCTTCTTCTGGTTGTGAGCTCTCAGTTTACCTGCGTTTCTGCTCACCGCTAGGAACATGCTCATCTCCAGCATCAGAGCTTCAGAAATCGTCCTTGGGACCAGAGACAGGATAGAAAAGAAGGCCAATTTCTGCTCTTCCTAAAAACGAATTTTACTGGGAAAGCTAATTTATTTTGAGAAACTTATTTCACACAAAAGTCTTCAAATTTTGTGGCCAGTAGTGAGATCCCATGGACACCGTAAATGATAAAAAAAGAAAATATTCTATAATTCTAGGGAAAAAAATCACCTAAAGACAGTTTCCCTAGGCTCTCAGTCCAGAGGTCTCCTGAGAAAACCTGTTTGCACGTCAGCTTCAGCTTCTGCAAGGACCATGGCCATGGCTGAGAGCATGGGGAACAGAAAGCTCCTCAAAATTAAAGATGGCTCTTTTGGGGACTGCAAACTCTGTTCTCTAAATAATATGAATTCTGGGCTCTCTGGGTACTTTTTGACACTTTAAAGCTCAATCCCTAATTTACACTACAGCCAAAACTCTATTTGAAAACATCAAATAATTCAGATTCTGAACTCAAAAGAGTATACGTTTCTTCTTCTGTCTCTAAAAAGAAGCCAGAGAAGTTGGTTTCTTTATGTAAAGAAATAGAGCTTAAAAAAAAAAGAAAAACTTGAAATACACATTCAGTTCCTCAGTAGAAAAGAAATCTGTTGTAAAAACAACGCAGGAGAGCAGATCTCTTGTTAAAGACGTGCTCTCGTCTGGTGCCATTTCAGTTGTTTTCATGGAGCCCCAATATTAATGCTTTAAAAGTGCCTGTCTTCCGTGGAAGTTCCCCCGTGGCAGCAGACTTTTAATCACAGACAGAAAGGAGCACGGTCTGTTAGAACTATAGATGTCTTTGTTCAAAAACACAAAGAGCGAAATCTTCACAATTTCTTTTTCTCCCTCTTTCACCCAAACAAGGATAATGTACAGGGGGAAAAATACGCTGGAATTATAATATCTGCGAAGATTACTTTCTTGGGTCCTCCACAAAAAAATGGCCAGGTCAGATCTGAATTTCATCCTGGGATAAAGGCATTAAATATTACCAACCTTTGATAACACTATTTCCAAGGAATACTATCTTCATGAAAATAATTCAGACTTGGTAATAGTTGTCAGTCACTCACTTAATTTTACTAAAAGCAATTTTAATTTCCAGTTTATAATTACCATATGTTTTAACCAACAGTTTTAAATAACTGCATTTAAAAAGCTAGCTCTGCTTTCGGACAGATTTGCACATTGCTGCAAGGAAGTATTTGTTTGTTCTGTGCTGACTTTATTCATTTATCTTATTTATCTCAATACTTATCTGCTTTCCAGAAGCAAAACAGACTTGTAAAACATTTCAGACTTTACGAATAACTCTTGGTAATTCGTGATACTGAAGAATATGACTGATTTCAATTAGCTCCAAATAACAGCTAGAAAATATTTTTAAAGACCTTTTCACAGAAATTTGGTATCCGAGATTATGGTATGAGAGGATAGATTTACTGAAGTTAATGGTTCTCATGAGCCTGATTTTCTAGAATGTTCCAGCAGCTGCCCTTTGAGATATCTTCTGGACCTGTGGGAGTTTGGTGTGAGTGGAAGATGTCTTGCCTCTTGCAGGGCGGAAGGGGAGGCCGGCCTCTCCATTAACCTGGCTTTACTGTTTGCGGTGTGCGGACACCTAACACTCTACCTCCTCCTGGAGATTCCCTGGTTCCTATCATGTCTGTCTTCCCGGCGGGTCTGCTAAGGGTGACCCCTGAAGCCAGCTTGTGTGCTGACCCTGTGGTCCCTGCAGCTTCTGTTTCTGAGCCCAGCTTGGCCACACTCACCCAGCACCCTGAAAAAATAGCCGACCCCAAGCTGGTTTGGAAGAATAAAGGAGAAAGCAGGTTGCTTCTCATTCTGCAAAGCAGGGTGGAAAGGAAGACATTCGGGGCTGGAGGGCAAAGGACGTGGAGTGAAGCCCCCTGCCCGACCCTCTTCCTTCCAGGAAGTCGAGGGCAAGTGCTAGCTCACAGAGGCAGCCTTTCTCCTCGCTGTGTCCCCTGCCGCAGCTGGGATGTCCCTCCATGATTTCACCACAACACCCTCCCTCCATAGTGTGAATGTTACTGACCTTCACCTGCTAGATAACGTCTAACTTAGCAGGGTGGGGCCTGTATGTTGTATTGACCGTCACCGTTTTCTCCTCCTTCCTTCCTGGAGGCGTGGAGCATCACATACCACAGCTGGCTGACGTTCGTGCTGCTGATCTGGTCCTGCACTCTTTGGATGATTCGCAACAGAAGGAAATATGCCATGATCAGCTCTCCATTCATGGTTGTCTACGGAAATCTCCTGCTCATATTACAGTACATATGGAGTTTTGAACTCCCTGAAATTAAAAAGGTCCCGGGATTTTTAGAAAAGAAAGAGCCAGGGGAACTTGCCTCAAAGGTAAGTGAACGGCAGAGCAAGAAAACAAAGCATTCCGACAAAACCACGGTAATCCAAACAAACACATCCAAGCAAAAAAGTACAAAAACACGTTCCAAATATTTGCTGCTGCTTGAAATCATAATGTTTTTCCTAGCCCTCAGGAAAATGTTAATATAAACGTGTGGGCACTTAGAACAATTCCCCCTTCAGCTTTGGGAGAAGAATGGGAATATTAAGGGGTTCTATTTGCTGGCAAGAAATGTTCTTCTTTCCCATCTGTGGAATTCTTCAAAATAAGGACCACTGCAGAAGCAACAGGGATCATGGAGAAATACATCATCTTCTGATTCTTGTGCTGATGTCAGGGAAGGACAGGAAGTCAAGGACTAGCACCTTGAAGGGGACCACTGGTCCAAGTTGGCTTCCAGCCCAGATTGTCCTGTGCATCTTCCCGGGGCATCCCAGGCATGAATGCACCCTGGCACTGGACGGCATGCCAGCGTCCTCGGGAAAGGAGATTTAAAAGCCAGTGACTTTCAGCTGAAATCAAGTGGGTGCCTGACTCTATCTCAAGTGGAAAGGTTCATGTAATTGCTCCCACTGAAATGCAGAGAAGGCGTAGTAGTTGTTGAAATAGGCTTATGCTTCAAAGACTTGATGCTCGTGTTCCTAATTCTCTCCTTTCAGATCCTTTTCACCATTACGTTTTGGCTGTTGCTGAGACAGCACCTCACAGAGCAAAAAGCTCTCCAAGAAAAGGAAGCTCTTCTGTCTGAGGTCAAAATCGGAAGTCAGGAAAATGAAGAAAAAGGTAATTAGTGCGTGAGGTGTGTGACGGGAGGAAGGGCCCCCGAGGACATCCAGGGCGCTCTGCTGCAGACCAGAAGGAGGCCAGGTGTAGACGTGAGCAGATAAATGACCGTGTCCCGGGGCTAAGTCCCCGTCCACAGGAGCTTCAGAGACCCTGTGTCATTTGATCCTCACAAAAGTGACTCCCACTTCAGGGAAGAGAAACTGAAGCTCAGGGAAGTGCACTGGGTTCTCCACGGTCACATTTACTGAGTGTTAGTACCAAGAAAGTGACTCAAATCTTCCAAATTCGAATCCTCTTCTTTTCAAAGACGAATATACCACAAAGTCAAAAATAGAATCTGATGTTTTGATGATCGATCACCTCTGTAGTTTTAGACCTGCTATATGGGTAAAATGAGAGCCTCTCACTCCCTACCTGCCTGGATGTACCAATAAATATCATTTAATGTTAGTAGAACGGCTTGGAGACCACTAGTGATGTGTGTAGCCTTGTCTGAAAAGGATGCCATAAAGGTCCACAGAGGTTGGGCTGGTAACCTTAAGACTAACCCGGTAAGGAGGAGAAAACCAACACACACCAACTCATCCTTTTCTTATAGTTTCTCGTTTAGACCTAACCATGGAGTTACTTTTCAGCAACAAAAGTCTATAAGATTTGAATCTTGACTCTTTGACTTTGGATGTGTCTGTTAATAGAGTGATTAAGTTCACCAGTTACTTTATATAAAGAATAGTTCATTTAAGATCAGCAGTTGCTCTGACCTCTCACCTCACTTGCATTCCCCTCACTCTGTGGATCTCCTGGTCATTTGAATACATTATTTAGATGTATTTAACAGGTTGCCTTAGTAACACAAAAATGAGTCATATATTAGCATATTTTAAAGTAAGACCAAATATAAGCTTTGCATTGCAGTGCATAAAACTATTTTAAACTTAGGTAAATTACAATTATTCTTCAATTCTAATTTAAATTAAGTGATATTTGGCTTTAACTCTTACTTTCTTAGTTCTCTAAAAGCATACTTTTGGTTAAGATTATTACCATTAACCCAAATCCAGTAAAATACTGCTAGGATTGTCTGGAGTCATGTTAACAGTTGGAATTTGAAGTTGTCGTAGTAGTTTTTATTTGTGTTATTGTTGCCTATGTATTTTTCCTCGATCCTGCAATAGTTACAGCAGGATATTACAAGTGGAATAGGTGTCATAAAAAGATTAGTATAAAAGTATTACCAAATGTATTTCTTTAAAACTATATTTCAAGAATTTTAGGAAAATGGACTATAATTAGTTCCATAAATTCTGGCTTGTTTATTAGAACCATCTAAAATTATTTAACTCATATGGTAATGCACGAAATGCGTGCGCTGTGTGGCACTCCCATCACACCGGGCAGAGTGTGGTTCTGGTCCGGGGACCAGCTCCATTGAACAGCATGGTCTTCTCTTTTGAAGATGACGAACAGGACATACAGGTGGATGGGGAGGCCCAGGAGAAGAAGGAAGAAGAGGAGGCAAAGGAGGAGAAGCAGGAGCAGAAGAAGGAGGAGGACGACGACAACGAGCAGGACATCATGAAGGTGCTGGGTAACCTGGTGGTGGCCTTGTTCATCAAGTACTGGATCTACGTCTGTGGAGGCATGTTCTTCTTCGTCAGCTTCGAGGGCAAAATCGTGATGTACAAGATCATCTACATGGTGCTCTTCCTGTTCTGTGTGGCCCTGTATCAGGTGGGTACACAGCTGTCCCTGTTTTTCAATCCTCACATCTGTCCAGGAACGTACGTGAGCTTCTTTCGACAAGACTCTAAGTTACTGTGACCTCGTGAAAACATTGTGTAAAGGGGTCGATGAGATTCAGACATTACACACTAGGAATCCTCAAATGAGAAGTAGCTCCCTTCAGCTTGTGCACTGATTTTAAATGTTAGGTTCTTAAAATGGTGGAGAAGTGGTTAGAGTGGGCATCCTTGTCTTATTCCTGGTCTTAGAAATGTCCATCAACAGAGGAATGGATAAAGAAGATGTGGTACATATACACAATAGAATATTACTCAGCCATAAAAAAAGAACGAAATAATGCCATTTGCAGCAACACGGATGGACCTGGAGATTACCATACTAAGTGAAGTGAGTCAGACAGACAAAGATAAGTACCATATGATATCACTTACATGTGGAATCTAAAATACCACACAAGTGAACTTATTTACAAAACAGAAACAGACCCACAGACGTAGAGAACAAACCAAAGGGGAGGGGGGAGGGATAAATTAGGAGTTTGGTATTAACAGATACACACTGCTATATATAAAATAGATAAACAAGGACCTATGGTATAGCGCAGGGCACTATACCCAGTATTTTGTAATGACATAAAAGAAAAGAATCTGAAAAAATATATATATAGCTAAATCACTTTGCTGTACACCTGAAACCTATACAACATTGTAAATCAACTATACTTCAATAAATAAAATAAACATGACAAAACTGAAGAAAAACAAATGCATGTGTAAAATGAAGTCAGAAAAAATTCATAACTTTTTCAAAAATTATTAATTAAAAAAATAAGTCTGGGGCTTCCCTGGTGGCGCAGTGGTTGAGAGTCCGCCTGCCGATACAGGGGACACGGGTTCGTGCCCCGGTCCGGGAAGATCCCACATGCCGCAGAGCGACTGGGCCCGTGAGCCATGGCCTCTGAGCCTGCGCGTCTGGAGCCTGTGCTCCGCAATGGGAGAGGCCGCAACAGTGAGAGGCCCGCGTATCGAAAAAAAAAAAATAAGTCTGTATCATTAGATTACACTTTTGAATAGTAGTGTAAAAACTGTGGCTGGATAATCTAAAACACTGGATAATATTCGGTTCATTTGTATTTCAGAGTTTGGAATCAGAAAATCATGCGCATGTGCGTGTGTGTCTGTGTGTGTTTACAAATGTATGTATAATGCAGTGAGTGCTTTAGTATTTCATTAATTAGAACATATGAAATGTTATATTGAAATGAGTTAGCCCCTCCACAAATTCCGTGTAACTGATGACGGGTGGGAACCCGATGATGTACACAAGTGTAACAGTAAACATTCCTGCCGGCAACCAAGCAAACAAGTAAAGCAACCTCGATTAACAAGAGGCGATTACCTGTGGAGATGAAAATGTCTCAACTGAGGTCAGTCACACTTTGAAATACCTTTTGAAATTCCGAGTAGATGTTCCCTAATGAAAACCCACAGGTTTTTGGTGGAGAGGGATGCCTCCTCTCTCTGGCGGTCTCACATTTGTATTCATGTGGCATCACTCTGAATTCCAAAATGGAGGCAAGTTCCCCAGCCATGACCACAAGCACAGAATATACCTCCCTGAAAGCCTCCCGTAGACCAGATATAGACCAGACATCATGCCGAAATAAACATTATTAATGATGATGATACAAACATCATTATTTCATCCTCAGAACAACTGGAAAGTAAGTACTCTTGAGGAGGAAACAAGCTCAGGGTAGCAGCTTTGCCCAAGGACACAGCTCACAGCTTCTGGTGGAACCGGATTCCAATCCACAGCCACCCAACCCTACGAGGAACAGAGCCTCAAAAACTAAATATGAACGTGCCTTTGTTTTCAAACATTTGTAAATGGAATCACCTGTCTTCTTTGAATAAAGCAGGTGTTTTTGTGAGTTTTCCTCTGACCGCTTTTTTTTTCTCGTTTGTTGTTCAGGTGCACTATGAGTGGTGGAGACGGATCCTGAAATATTTCTGGATGTCGGTGGTTATCTACACGATGCTGGTGCTCATCTTTATATACACATATCAGTTTGAAAACTTCCCGGGCCTGTGGCAAAACATGACGGGATTGAAAAAAGAAAAGTAAGTAATTGTGGTGGACAGCGGGATGGAACATGACAAACAGCAGGAGGTTGTGAATGTGTGTCGTTCAAAACATCTTTCTGGGAGGTTTTAGTAAAACATGACATCATCACTGGCTATAAGTTCCTCCAGAACTTATAGCCAGTGATGGCTATAAGTTGTAGAAGAATGGTACAGATGAACCGGTTTGCAGGGCAGAAATTGAGACACAGATGTAGAGAACAAACGTATGGACACCAAGGGGGGAAAGTGACGGGGTGGGGGTGGGGGTGGGATGAATTGGGAGATTGGGATGGACATATATACACTAATATGTATAAAATGGATAACTAGTAAGAACCTGCTGTATAAAAAAATAAATTAAATAATATTCAAAAAAAAATAAAGTTTCCTCCAGAAGAGGACTCAGGTCTTGGTCATTTGGGGTTCTTATGACCTTGCCCTGAGCTTTTAGCACATAGTAGGTACTCAATAAATATCAACTGAGAAGTGAATTTTCCGCCCATTATTAATGACATGGCATTTTCTAGTGTCGGTTTCATGTGAAGCACACCTGCCCGGTTCCTCACTGTCATGCTTCCTCCTTTCTTAGCTGGAGCCCAGTTCCTCATCAGTAGGTTCATAAGGTAACACATCAGCGTCTCCTCACTGATGGAGCAGGTGCTAAGATCTAAGGAGTAGTTGGTGCCCCAGGAAAAGTGCTCAGAGACTAGTGATGATGAAATCTTTCTTGTGCATGAAATAGATAGGAGTCTAGACTTTTCTAATTTGCTTCTGTAAACTTCTGAAGTTCGTTTAGAAATCCCACCAGAACTGGGCATAGAACTGAGTATCCTGAGGTGGCCAAGAGGAGAGTTTAAAAGGAGGGTTCACCGTGTAGCTAGACTAATATATCTTTAAGTCAATTCAGCAAATATTTCTTGAGTGCCTCCCCTGGGCCAGACACTCTTCTGTACCTGAAGATGCAACAGGAAGCAAGAGAGACAGAGTCTGAACCCTGTGGAGTTTATAGTCCAGGAGAGGAGACAAACCAAAAACCTACGTAGTGTACAAACAAATCAACTGCGACACGTCTGTGAAGGAAACAGAAACAGGTTGAGGTACTGAAGAATGGGGGACAGTAACTAGAGATGGAATAGTCAGGGCAGGCTTCCCTGAGGAGGCGTCATTTTTTCTTTTGGCTGCGCCACGCAGCATGCAGGGTCTTAGTTCCCCGAGCAGGGACTGAACCCACGCCCTCGGCAGTGAAAGCGCCGAATCTTAACCACTGGACAGCCAGGGAAGTCCCTGAGGAGGTGTCATTTTAAACTCCTGAAGAATAGGAAAGAGCTTGTCTTTAGAAAACTGTGTGAGTTGGGAGCTGGGAGGTGGACGAACATTCCAGAAAAAGAGAGCAGCAAATGCAAAGGGCCTGAGGCAGGGCAAACTTTGGGGTGTGTGTGTGTGTGTGTGTGGAAAGGCAGGAAGTCTGGGCTGTGGGGAGCAAGGGGAGAAGTGGGAAAGGTCAGCTAGGCACCCGGAGGTGCAGGGCTTGTAGGTAGTGATGGTTTGCATCTCATTCATGGTGAAATTTCTAAAAGTCTTTAAAGCACCCTTGACTGGCTGAGGAAAAAGTGATGTGTGTGGAGGCCAAGAATAGACACAGGGGCTTCCCTGGTGGCACAGTGGTTGAGAGTCCGCCTGCCGATGCAGGGGACACGGGTTCGTGCCCTGGTCCGGGAGGATCCCACATGCCGCGGAGCGGCTGGGCCCGTGAGCCATGGCCGCTGAGCCTGCGCGTCCGGAGCCTGGGCTCTGCAACGGGAGAGGCCACAGCAGTGAGAGGCCGCATACCGCAGAAAAAAAAAAAAAAAGAATAGACACAACAGCACGGTCAGCCAGCAGTGGGGGGTCCTGCGAGTGAGGATGGCGGCTCCACCTAGAATAGGAGGTGCTAGAAATGAAAACGAGGACAGATTCAAGGGTCGAAGGAATGCAGATGGTGGGGACCGGAAGGCAAAGAAAGCGTCGGGGGAATGCCCTGATTGGGGCGTTTTGCACGAGGTAGACGGTTGTGCCAGTGAAGAGCAGGGTGGGGAGAGAGGGGTGGAGAACAGCTCAGCTGCTTCAGGAAATGGGGAAATCGGGAATGCTGTCTTGAAAACACTCAATATGAAATCACTGTGAAAACAGCCAACTTCCAGGAGACGTTCGGGTAGGAGAGCCCACCGGGGAAAGCCGTTTTGTCTTGCAGGCTGGAGGACCTCGGCTTAAAACAGTTCACGGTGGCTGAGCTGTTCACGCGCATATTCATCCCCACGTCCTTCTTGCTGGTGTGCATCCTGCACCTGCACTACTTCCACGACCGCTTCCTGGAACTCACGGACCTGAAGTCCATTCCCAGCAAGGAAGACAGCACCATCTACAGGTGAGCCCGTGCAGGAAGCTCTAAGAAGGCAGCCTGGACCCTCCCAACCATCTCACTTAGAATCTCAGCCCTGAACTTGCCATGAGTATCAGCCTGTAAGTGGGGGAAACAATGAGAAAAAATGCGGAATATTTGACGGCTCTTTGTGAAACAGTTGGTAGTGGTTTATGATGGTTCATGCAGTGATCTTGACAGGCACGTGAATTAGTTCAGAGTAGCTGTGTAGACTGGAATTCCTTAGCGGTGGTGATGTGTCTTTTGTGTCCAGGCTGGTGAGGTGTTTTTAGAACATTTACAGAATCTGGCTAATTCGGAGGATGAGTTTTCTGTCGCACTAACAGGCAGAGAAGAAGTCGCTGTGAGTGAGAGCGCAGTGCAGAATTCTACCTTCCGTCTTGGAAGGGGAGAACCTTGGCTAAAAAGAGAGAATCTGCCATCTATGAGTAACCAGAATAAGATTTAAGGAAAGAAAGCGAAGGCAGTGTTTCCTTTCATCAGCTCCCTGCTGTGGTCTGCCCATCAATAAACACAAATTGTTTACAAGTAGCAGATGGATCTGGCTCTCCCTGGCCGTGTGTGCTGAAGCCACAGTGGGTCATCACACATGCCTAGATCTGCTCCATCACGGGGAAATTACAAGCACTCGTCTAATGAACCTTGATACTGATTTTCCTCTCTGCTTCACATAATAGCCTGTGATTCAGTTCCTGGAAAAACACTTGTTAAGTAAATAAGGGAGCAAAGTGCTGTATTCAAAGGAGCACAGATGCCACAGTTGAAAATTCCCCTTAGCTCTTTTTCAAGGGAAACAACGTGTCCATCCAAAGAAGATGCAGCAGTATCTCATCACGCACAGTTTATGAAATATCAAACTGTCTGTGTTGTGCTGTGCTAAGGAGTGGAATTATGGAAAACTGAATTTGTTGCACAGAGTTCCTGTTAAGTATGTAGAACCTGATTTAATTATGTAGGTTCTGGAGAAGGACAGCAGCCTATGTCAAGATGTGTTCTCCCTGTTTGCTCTGGTGTCCTGCCAGCCCATAACCCCCTCGCCTGGCAGGACAGGGAAGGAGGCCAAGCAGTCTGTTCAGTCTGCGACTGGAGCTGGCCCTCCTCTGGCCGCAGCTCAGCCTGAGCACCCCCCTTAACTGTTGCTTTTCCAAGAAAATGTAAAGGGCAAGGCGAGAGTGTATAATGGCAGCCACCTGAATGGTTTAGGAATGCAGGATTTCATTTTTGGTTCTGTGAAAAACAGTTTTCTAGAAACTCGAGGAGTTCAAAGGACTCACTCAAGTTCGGTGTTTTGGGATTTCATGCAAGAGTTTCATGTAAAAGTCCCCCAAGTTTCAACTTGGACCATAAGATACGTATCCCATCTTTTTTGCAGCTCTTTTCCGTTGTAGTATTTTCCTTACTAGCAATTTTCACCTCACGGTAGTTTTAGTCCCTAGAACGCTAGTAAATGGCTACATTAAAATCAAAATGATGAAGAAAAACGTATTTTCGGGGTTGGGATTGACTGTCCCGCTTTGCCTTCTCTGTTCCTGCCCGCTTAGTAGATGCTGGGGGGAAAAAAAAAAAAAAAAAAAAAACTCCCAAATCGGGAATAATCAATGCATTTTATCCCTTAAAGTGATTCCAGTCCTGTTGTTTCTGTGAATAGCCAACTGTCCTTTTTCCTGTTTCGTCTGTCGTTTTTGTGGTTTGTGTAGGCCCTGTAGGCAAACGTCACTTGTGTCTGAAGCAGAATTCATTGTGTTTAGCCTTCCACAATTTATAAAGTTAGCATTATGCAAGTGTTTTATGATATACCTTATGTGAAACTATTATTAGTTCTAGGTAGGCATCCTCAGGAATATCATTTCCCTTATATACTGATAAAATATATAATATAACATAATCGCAATGTAATTATTATATAATATATACTTAGTAAGGTACTAAGTATCCACTCCTTATTTAAATGTCCGTCACTGCAGTTTGTCCATAATTTGTTTTAGAAAGTACTGTGATGCATATAGAAATAGAATGAGTTTTTTCTGTCTTCAGTTTTAGAACACCTCAGAAAACAGTATGTTGAATATGGACATTTAGGAGGATTTTCTTCTTTTAATTCTGGGGAAGGAGCAAGAATTAATGTTTTCCGTGGTATTTTATCTGATAAATGCGTTCTGGACATGTAAACCTTACAGATTCCTGACAAGGTGTGTGACTGGGGGGGAGGGAGGGAGAGACTGTTACCGTCCGGCGATTTCCCGACTCTGGTTTCTCTGCTGCCGAATCTCGCTGTCTGGACCCTCCTCCAGTGCATGAAGCATGTCGGTGACACATGTGGTGGTGCAGAGCTTACGGGACATCAGCTCCTCCTCTCTGGCTAACACTCTCCTCTTTCTCTCTCCAACTGTCCCCCGCTGCCACCGCCTGCTTCCTTGTGCCCCCGCGTAGCCATGCCAAGGTCAATGGGCGCGTGTATCTGATAATAAATAGGTGGGTACCTCGACGTTTTCTCTCTCGGTTTCCTTTTTGTTAATGGTCTCTGGGAGTGTTAAACGCTTCGTTAGCTTGTAAGTGGAAAATGGCATCATCAGACAGTGGGCGTGGCCTGCAGGTGCGCTGGATGTCTTTTGCAAACCCAGCCATTCGGCGTTTGGACCGAACGGTGCTGCCGAGCGGACTTGGAGGTGGCCGCGGGTCTTCAGCTGGCCCTCGGCGTTGGCCTGGCTCAGCCGCAAGCCCCACTGACGTCACCCTTGGTAACGTTGGTTCCCGGCTAGCCTGCGAGCCCACCTCCCTCTTGAACACGTGATGGAGAGTTCAGCTCAAGAACCAGCTCCTCCACAGACCTGCCCAACACTGCCGGCTCCCCGCTGAGCGGAACTGCCCTTGCTCTGAATTCCCGGGGCACTTTCTCATCGCTGTCCCCCGACACTGGCCTTCAGCCCCTATCTGTCTGGCTGTCTTGTCTCCCCTGCTCGAGGCCTCCACCCCGCAGGCCCGGAGTCCCTGTAAAATCCATCTCACTTACCGTGGAGGCTTAACCATTAGTGGACCCTCAGTAGATATTCCTGAATGAAGTGACAATGGTCACAACAATCTATGGTTAAGAGAAAATTAAAGCATCAGTTTCTTCAAATATACGTCTACTTGAAAGAGCAACGTATTGGAGGACGGTATTTTACATGACCCAACTTCACAATATATTTGCTTTCTGCCAAAAAGGCAAAGCTGGGCAGTACCTTAGAAGCATAGCACCCAGCTGGGGAGATAAGCCATGCAGGTGACCACACATAATAAAGAGTGAGCTTTGACATGTGCCATGTGTAGAGTTATCCTCAAGTGCCCTAAGAGTTCAGAGAAAAGAGCCTTTGGGGTCTGCTTTGCCAAAACTCTTCTTACCTTATCAAGTAGGTGAATTAAAATGCCCACTCCCATAACTTCGTGTCATTAGTAATCAAGTCAGTAATTTAGGTAATAGAAACATGTATTTTGCAAGAAATCCACTTAACAAAATAACCCTGGGAAAGATTTGTTGGTTTTCTAGTCGTTATCTTAAGTAACATCCCAAGGCTGACAACCAAATAGCAAACCCTAGGAGGCAGAACTTCTAGAAGGAGGTGTAAAAACTTAGCGCACCGTGTGCAGATCTCTGCAGAAGAGGAAGGAGGCTGGGCTTGCTCCCTTTGGGGCCGGTTTTGTGGACAGCCTGAGAGAGAAAAGTCAACCTCAGGTTTTTAGCTGCCAGGAAGAGAAGTAAGACAGAGACTCGAACTAGAAATCTCGAGCAGCTGCATCAATCTTATCCCTCTAAACATAAGAAAGCACAATCTCTGTCTCTCTCCCTCAGTGTTTCTCATAAAGTATTGACCATTTGCTTTAAGAGGAGGTGGCTGGGGCACCCAAGAGGTCAGGAATTGGTTTGATGGGCTCTGATGGCTGATACACTTGGCCTTCCGTATCCGCGGGTTCTGCATGCATGGATTCAACCAATTACAGATCAAAAATATGTGAAAAGAAAAAAAATTCCAGAAAGTTCCCCAAAGCAAAACTTGAATTTGCTGTGAGCAAGCTACTATTTGCATGGCATTCACATAGTATTAGGTATTGTAGGTCATCTAGAAATGATTTAAAGTATACAGGAGGATGTGCATAGGTTATATGAAAATACTACACCATTTTATATAAGGGACTTGAGCATCCGTGGATTTTGATATCTTCGGGGGTCCTGGAACCACTCCACCATGGATACCGAGGGACGACTACAAGTTTTGGTCCCCGTTGTCCCTGACTTTTCTCTTGAGAGAAAGCCTATGCCCATTACCCCAAGTCACAAGGCCAGTGAATTCACTCAGGAGTTCTTAGAATGATCTAGATGCAAAGTCATCTAAAATAATTTAAAACTTGAAGCATTCTACCATTAGGTCAGTCTTCTTTCCAGTGGAATCTCTCATTTTTGTCTGAATGCTAACATTTTAAGAAAGGCCAGAGTTCTGCCTTAAGGGACACGTGACCTAACAAACCCATCCCTCTCTGGACAATGTGTGCCTCTGAAAGGCTGCACGTGAAGTGTGTCCAATGATAGGGTGAACCTTTTATTTAAGTAAATAAGCTTTCCATCTCCCAAAATTTATTTCTGTACGCTCAATGCTGTTTTATAAGGAGAATAATGTGTTTGTAAACATGAGTTCCAGTGAAAGAGGGGACATAGCTACATTTGACTTCTGCGTCGATTACAATTTAGACTTGACCTTACGAGGCGTGAGGTGGCGGGTGTGTTTAGGGCAGTGGGTGACTGGTAAAATTTTGATGATGTGAAAAATTGCAGGAAGTTCCAGCTGAATCTGTAAACAGACTGATTTAGAAGAGTTTAACAGGAGTAATGATTATTTCTCCCGCATATACACAAACCAGAGCCATTATACCCAATCTTGCCTAGTAGATTATTTTTGGAGGAATTACTACCACACAGAGTTAAGATGTGACATTAAATTGAATTAAATTAAATCAACTGCTCATCTTTGAATACAGTTTTCTCAAAGTGCTTAGGAGTTCCAGAATACAATCTTAAAGAGTTTTAAAACTTCTACTTTAAATATTACTTATAAATAGTACACATTTGCAAGAAAGTTCCTTTTTTCTAATAGTCTAATGAATGGGTTGAGTGCAGTTTACCTTGCAGTAGTTATAAATAAATAGAATTTAGGCCTTAGGGGATTTTAGCGTAGTAGAATTTCCATTTTCTTTATTGGAAAGTAGCTTAATATGTGGCTTTTCAAAGTCAACTCCTAGTACAGACTTAAACCTCTTCAACCCTCCATAATTTGTTTCTTTGGTTTCAAATTTGAATGCCTCTCCAGTGTATAGAATTCACTCAGCAAACACTCAGGGAATGATAGTGTACACCAAGCAGAGGGAGGTGAGCAGAGTGAGACTGGATTTCTGTCCTCAAGGAGAGAATAAAATGATGTGGACACAAATTGAGAAATGCACACGTTGACTTACAGAGCTGCGGAAGCATGAAAGAGAGAGGGTGGGTGAATAAACAGACAAAAGTCACCTACTCTGTTGGAATGCAAGAGGAGAGAACCGTCGTGGCTAAGAAATAGAGGATTAAGCTCAGAGCTTGGATCATCATAAAAGCAAGACCAGAGTTACAGGCGAGGTCAAGAAAATGCAGAAGAGAAGGAAATGGGCTCCCTGAGGGGAAAGACAGGCAAAACGGTGGGATTTAAGGAAGCTGGGGCGGGGTCCGGGAGAATCTGGTTCATCAGCTGGTCGGTTTGGATCCCAAAGTGGAAATCATCCACCAGTGATGGGATAATCCACACGTGAGGATCAGCAGAGAATTACAAGCATCCTAAGTTCCTTTGCTGGAAGTTTCAGGGAATGTTTTTTTCACTAGAGGGTGGTTTTTAATTTAGTCTTTGAAAAATCAGGATCCCTTTTTAAAATTAGTTAGGGGGAGGTACGTATCTAAGTTAAGGTACACAGGCTTTCCTGGGGAATCGATACAGCCGTCCGTGACAGCAAAGGGGCAGCCAGTTCTGCCTCGACCCTGCCCTGGGCAGTCGGACCCCAGCCCTGCAGCAACCCACCCGATCTGGCCACATGGCGGAGGGAGGTGATGGTGGCCATAAGAGGCCCTGGGCATTGAGACTATCAGAGACGGATTCTCGAGGGAGAAACGTTTGCACTGTTCTCTGAATGGCCATTTTAACACACAAGCCATTAAGGAATATGCTGATGACAGAATTAGAGTCCAAATTGAGCGCCCACCCCAGCAACCTGTGCTATGTGGTCCCACACGAAGGTGTGTCCTGATTCTGCCTCTTCCTTAGCATGAACTGATGATGCGGATTATCAAAAAGTATATGCAAATCTGTCATTAGCAGATGGTTCTTTACTCTAAAAATGTTCCTGTGTACTAAGCACCGTGTTAAGCACTTAACGGAAATCACCTCCATTTTCACAACATTCCAGGAAGTGGGCACTGTTATTCCATTTCACAGATCAGCAAACTGAGA